>NC_082719.1:21934423-22290673 GCF_030144855.1 Hypanus sabinus
CAGCTATGGGAGTAATTAATAATGGCAAATTAGAAGAAGGACTCAAAACGTACGTTTTCATTAAAGAACCAGTATTAATGTAAATAGTTGCACTCCACTCCCAGATGAAAGTTGTAAAAAATAATCATCAAAATTGGAGTTGTCACAGGTTTGTGGTTGAAAATCTGGTTCACTCTCCTGTTAGTTGCTGGGACATTTGCCTCTCAAAACTTTCTTGCAGTTAACTTTATTTCAAGTGGATGAGTTTCCATCGTTGCAGCTGAAGACGTTTTAATGTGCTTCTTTTAAATGGTGGCACTTGCTTGCAGAATCGAGCTGCAAGTGTCTCAGAACCCAGTCATGAACAGTCTCTAAGCTTCCCTGCAGTGACGGCGGTTCCGTTGTGTATTCATGGAGATGAGAAGGTGAGATAGTTGGGTTTGCTCGGCACTATTGGTAAATGCTCCTTTGGGTAAGGTGCCACAAGCCCGAGCACCTGCTGCTGAAGCCAGCAATGTCTCGTCTGGCACGGGCTTTAGCCAAATCAACATCAAATCAACAGTTCTCTGCTCTCTAATATTTCTCGTTTGCTTGCATTTCATGCCCAGAAGGTGTGGGGCTGACCTGCTGCCAGATTTGAGCAAGATAATTATTTTCATTCCTTGCGCAGTTAGAGAAATAGGTCACAGTCTTCCTGGGGTGGAGACTAGCCAGCGTATTTGTGCAGAACACACGTGCTTTTAGGCTCAGAATGAATCTGCCAGGGTATCAGCCAATACCTCCATTTTTTTTAATAGCCTTGGCAGCTACCAAAGTCAGACAGTAGGTTTAGGTCTCCGTGTAAAAGCTTGTGCAGAAGGATCATTTAGGCCCGCAAGATGATTTATCCACTAAACACTTATCACTTAGTATTTATCTTTACACTTACACTTTATCTAAAGTATGAAAAAGTCCAGAGCACTTCCAGTAAAAATCAGCTTCTATTTCAGACTTTCCACACAGCATCATGATCCTGTACACCGTATTATCTGATTTTAATAAAAACTAAAATACGAATAAAAATCAGGAATTTACCACGTGCATCTCACCCTGCAGTTTTCATTCCATGTTCTTCTGTGCAGCTAATGTGGAGTATCACAGGGAGATTCTGATATGGACAAAGGAGACCTACGAAGTGTCGTGCTATTCCAGGACTTTGAGTGGCGTATATGTTCACACGTCACCTTCACTTCTTCCTTTTGGGTGGGGTTGGGGGTTGAAGAAACACAGCGAGATCCTAATAAATGTGATTCTCTTCTAATACTTTGACAGCCACCACTGAAAGGAAACTGAAATGGATGATCAAATTTACCTCTGTGTCCAGTCCTCCAGAACAATTGAGGAAAGGGAAGTATCAAAATCAAGACTTAAACTCAGAGTCTATCAAACAACACGGAGGTCACCTGAATTCCATATGTTTGGAGACTTATCCTTTAACCATCAGGAGTAGGCAAAAAGGATATTCGGCACACGCCTTTCTAAAATCTATGCAATCATTGGCTCCACTCATATCCCGACAGAAGCTTCCTTGCCAGGAATGCCTGACTCCAGCCACAGCCCAAGAAGGATCTCTGGCTCGCTTGCTCTAAGTGGGTACAGTTCTCTACCAGTCTGACACCAACACACATACTCTCTCCAACTCACCCTGTTCCCCCCCCCCCAGAAGCCCCCACCTGTTCACTTCTCTCATTGTTATGTCCATCTATACAGTGACACAGTCCTGATCGGGCATGGCTTATCTCTGAGCTGGCTGCAGAGATTGCACCTGCAGGTAGGCAGGTGCAAGAACTTCCAGTATGTCAATGGTGAATCCATTACATTGGCAAAGCCAATTACAGCTCAGTATTGCATGGAAATCCAACTAGACTGCTTTAATAACCCTGCAACTGAAGATCTCAATCTTAACAGCATTCGATTTTCACAGTGTCTATTCGAGAGACACTGTCTTATTGTCAATAAATGGCCAAAAAGTTTTTTTAAGAGCTTAAAATGTTAAATATAGTTTTTGGTTGTTCTTGAAAGTGTTTTGAATTTTTAATAATGCTCAGTTCTGACTAAATCAGAGGATGTTTAAATTACTGCCACTATTGTTGTGCAAAAGGCTTTTTCTACAATTTTCCTCAGTAATACCAGAAAGCCCCTCCCTTCCGACACATCTACATGATCACTCTTGCCATACAGGAGAAACTGAGAGTTTGGGCGAGCTTGTCATTGTAAGACCCAGATACCTAGATTACCTGGGGTAGCTACTTCATTCATAAATCTGTGAGTTCCGGCCCAGAACAAGCACATGGCAATAATGGACGAAATCTGAAAACCTGCAGGATTTCCTTAAATTAACTGATATGGAAATGTGCTAGAAAAGCTGAATATTAGCCAAAACCAAAAACTGCAGGTGTTAGAAACCTCCAATAAAACTAAAGTGCTGGAGATAATCAGCAAGCCAAACCACATCTGCAGGGGCAGATGTAGAGTTAATTTTTCAGATCTGTGACCTTCATCAGAACTGGTAATATGTGAAATGTATTCAATTGCAAAGAATTGAGGGAAAAGGGGAGAGGGAATGAAGCTCCCCAGCATTGAGGACATTGTCAAAAGGCAATGCAGCACCCATCATTAAGGGCCCCGTCACCCGTGACATGCCCTCTTCTCATTATTACCATTGGTAAGGAGGTACAGAAACCTGAAGACACACACTCAATTATCCAGGAACAGCTTCTTCCCCTCTGCATTCAGATTCCTGAATGGACGTTGAACCCATGCATACTTCCTCAGTATCTTTCCTCTCTTTTTCACTATTTATGTAATTTAATTTTTATATATATTTAATGAAATTCATGGATGCTACGATTATGCATTGCAACACCGCAAACCAATTTCACGACGTACATCAGTGATATTAAATCTGATTCTGATTCTGACTGTGATTAATGGCATCATTCTTGACGAATCTTCAGTTTGTTCTGTCAAGGAACTTAGAAGAACATTCATCTCCCAAAGAGGATGTAAGTTTGGGGTTAATTGCGCTTGCAGCAGGAGACGGTTGTGTCCATAAGGAAAAGCTTACCTCAACGCAAGACACAGTTTCCATGCATATACAACATATGGAAAATGGCCTTAAAACCCAGCAGTCTCTAACTGAGTTCCAAAGGCAAAACAACAAACAACCCAGCAATAAAGTGATATAATAATCACTGGTTTTGGTTAGGACTGGAATATCAGTTGACTTGAAAATTGGTTACAGAAGTGCAACTTCATTGCTTTGCTGGAGGAGGACTGCTCTGATGATCATCTTGTTAAATTGAAGCCTGGCCAGCTCTCAGATGAATGTGAAAGATCCAGAGGCAATATTTCAAAGAACAGGTTAGAACTACCCCTACCACTGGGTGCTAATCTTTATTGATTCCTTATTCAATATTGTTAGAACACTCGCTGCGATTGTTATATTGATAATGTGGGATCCAGCTATCTAGAAGATTGACTTTCAATTCCTATAATGTAGCACTTACACTCAGTGACCATTGTATTATGTACACCTGCTCGTGAATGTAAATATTTGACCAGCCAATCATGTGGGAGCAACTCAATGCATAAAAGCATGCAGACGTGGTCAAGAGGTTCAGTTGTTGTTCAGACCAAATATCAGAATGGGTGGAAATATAACCAAAGCCCCTTTGACCATGGAATAATAATAATAACTTAATTATAGAGGACTTTTCAAACAAATGAGTTCAAAATCCTTTACAATGGAATAAAGTGCAAACCTGAATATAAAAGAAAAAAAGATGTTGGTTAAAAGCAAGATTAAATAAATGGGCTTGAGCTGGCATTTAAAAGTGTCAACTGAGTCTGCATGCCTTACAGTTTTAGTTATTGAGTTCCACAGGTTAGGAGCGTAGCCAAAATAAAAAGCTGCCCTGACAGTTTTCTTTTGAGGGAGAATGTTTAAATTTAAAAACTGTCGTAAGAAGACCTAAAAGCTCGAGCAGTATAATAAAACAAAGTGATTCTGTGATGGACTCTGGTCCCAGACCATTGAGAACTTTAAAAACAAGTAAGAGAATTTTAAAAGCAGTTTTAAAGATACAGGAAGCCATTGCAGAGTAGTCAGGATGGGAGTGATATGCGCTCTTATCCTTTTTTTAGTTAAAATCCAGCAGGACGTTCTGAATGAGTTGAAGTTTGTCAATAGATTGTTTTGTAAGGCCAGTGAAATGTGCATTACTGTAATCTTGTCTGTTTGATATAAAGGTGTAAATTAAGTTTTTTAGCATCATTACATGACAGAAATGGATTTCAATATTTCTTAAGTGTAAAAATGCTGCTCTGGTCACTTTCCTTATGTGGGATTTAAAGCTCAAAGCTGAATCAAGAATAGCACCCAGGTTAGTTACTTCTGATTTTACAAGGGGAGCCAAGTTCCCAAGTTTTTCATAAGTTTATCTCTTCTGGCTTTGGGATCAGCTGAAAGTATTTCAGTTTTCTCTTCATTTAGTTTTAGGGAATAATTGCTCATCCATTTGTTTTTTGCAGCCACACCAGAAGTCAGAGGAGATAGTGTGTTATCATCATCAGGCTCAACCGAGATGGACAATTGTGTGTCATCCGCATCATTATGGAATTCAAGTTTATACCCTCTAATAATTTCTCCAAAGGAGAGCATGTATAAGGAGAAGAGCATGTATAAGACAGCTTCCCTGAGCAACAGCAAAATGTACATCGTATCTCTTAGAAAAAATGAAATATAAGATGGACAAGAACAGTTTCCCTCTGAGATTTATGAGCAAAACCAATTAAGGACACTACCAACTCATCTCTGAAGGTAATCTAGGAGATTAGAACTGAGAATCTGCTGGCATCTGTACTGAGCCTAAAATCATTGGGAATTTCGGTAAGAGCTGGCTGCGTGCTGTGGTTTGCTCTGAAAACTGACTGAAACTTTACTGGTGTATTGTTCTCATTCAGAAAGTTGTTGAGTTGGTTAAAAATTATTTTCTCAAGAATCTTTCCCAAGAAGGGAAGATTTAATATAGGTCTGTAGTAAGCTAGTACCTTGCTGTCAAGGTATGACTTTAAGTAGGGCTTTTGATGGCCATAATTTTAAAGACACCGTTAAAAACTCCAGTTGCAAGGGATGTGTTAGTAATTTTTCTAATATAATTGAAAACTGATCTTTGATTGATTATTGGTGCCAGATGGGGTGGTTTGAGTACCTCAGAAAAGCTGATCTCCTGGGATTTGCATGCACAACAGTCTCTAGAGTGTACAGAGAATTGTGCGATGAACAAAAAACATCCAGTGAACAGCTCTTGTTAATGAGAGAGGTCAGAGGAGAATGGCCAGACTGGTTCAAGCTGACAGGAAGGTGACAGTAACTTAAATAAACATGTGTTGCAACAATGCTGTGCAAAAGAGCATCTCTGAACACATAACACATTGAACCTTGAAGCAGATGGGCTACAACAGCAGAGAGCCTCACTGGGCTCTACTCCTGTATCTAATAAAGTGGTTGCTGAGTGTAGATCGAAAAGGACTTCCTGGTAGGACTGTGAAGGAAAAACAATGCATATTAGTTGTGAGGAATGGAGTGAAGAACAGACTTTGAAGTGAATTAGATCATTGGCAGATGAGTTCACCCCATCTTACAGGAAATGGCTGCAGCAGACCACAAAAAGATGCAATGAGGAATAGTTCCTAGCATATCTAATAGAAGCTGGTGGAAATAATCAGTAAGTTGGTCAGCATCTGTGCAGAGGGAAAAATAAACTTTCCAGATTGATGAACTTTCATTAGAATGGGGAAAGGATAGAATTGGAACAAGTTTTAAAAACAGAAGACAATGGAAAAGGAAGGAGAAAAAGAAAGGTGATGACAGGGTGGAAGATAGGACACACTGAGATGGAGATGAAGGTGAACGGGACATAGGGATGGTATAGTATTGACAATCTTTTGTTCATCAACACACTGAAGAGATTTAGAGCCCAAATTCTCCTATCCTCATGCAGCATGTACGGTAGGTATCAGCATGGGGTTGGAAACGACCATTGTTACTCCCATCACAGCTGAACTGTAATCAGCAAACAGCTGCTTTTATGCACCAGTGCAGGTACAGCAGCATTTCAGAGAGCAGTAATACTGAGAAACGCTAACAAACTCTTCACTTCTTTCTTGTCTCACACCCTTTAAAGTGATTTAAGGGCGTTGATTTTTGATGTTATCTGTCTTGGGGGAAGGAGGAGACCAAAGGTGTCACCTAAAGACGGACAATTAAAGATTAGATTATTTGTCAGAGGTTTGTTGAAACATCAAAGTAGTGAACTACGTCATTTGTGTCAACGACCAACGCAGTCCTCAAATGTTGCCATGTTTCCGGTGCCAACTTAGTGTGCCCAAAATCTACTAATCCTAACCTGTATGTCTTTGGAATGTGAAAAAAACAAGAGCACCCAGAGGGAATCACAGCGTACAAACTCCTACGAACAGCAGCAGGAACTGAACCCGGAATGCTGGCACTGCAAAGCGCAATGGTAACCATTACATTTGGTGGCACGTTGTCACTTCTGTTATTTCCATTCATCAAATAATTATCCACTTGACATGTAACAGACAACAGCCTGTCTAATATTATCCACTAATGTGTGCTTTACTTGTGTTAAAACTAAGAGTTGCCTAAGCCTAGCTTTTATTATGTAATGAGAGGAATGTATCATTATCTTTTGTTAGACAATTAGTAATCCATTCATTGCAATGTCAATTAATCAATTACATCATAGAATCATTGCAAGGCAAAAAGAGGCCATTGGAGCCCATAACAGCTCCTTGCATGGCAACCCCCTCCGCTCCCTATCCGAGCTCTCTCAGTCTGGTCCATTTTATTTCTATTCTATGTATCTCTCCAATTCTTTTTCGAAAAATGGAACCAGTTTCAACTATCCTTTCAGACAGAGAGTTCTATGCATTGCATGAAAAATCTGTTCTTCAAATTATTCTGATTCTTTTTCCAGTCATTTTACATCAACAGCTTCTGGTCCAGCCAAAACAGTTTCTCTTTATTACATTTTAATCATCGAGATTATGATTTTGAATTCCTATCCTGAACCTGTCAGTACAGTGCCATTGGGATGCAACCATCTGAACTGTTGACCGGATGTTCACTGACCCGATTGACAAGTGCAGTTGTCAGTTGGGATTTGCTCTGTGAACTTGGATCAAACACAACACCAGACAAAAGTGCATGACCACTGTCCTGTTCCTAGTTCCCCCAACAGTATGCAGTTGACTGATTGATCTGCCCTATTCACATCTGACAGTTGGCAGAAGTTTCTAAAAGCAATGCTCTTGCTGTAATTCCCAACACTACAGTCTACTTTCAAAAACATGTGTACCTTCACAATGGAATTATTCTCAAGGAAAGTTAGTCTGGGGGAAGTAGCAAAGCTTTTCTACTTTGGCAGGTGAACAAAATATTGTGGAGAACAACAGAGGAATTATCCCCCATTTTCCTGCCAATATTTCTAAGATGAATAATATATCTGGTCAATATTAAAATGCTGATTGTGAGAAATTGCTGTGCTCATATTGAATAAGAAGCCTTGAAAATATGCATACCTAAGGACAATCTGACAAGGGTGGGCATACAGAAAGAGGAGGTCTTGCTGAAATGTTGCCCATGCAATGGATCTCTCCAAATTAACCTGACTTAATGTGCTTCTGTTGGCTTCTAGTTTTCCAATGGTATTGGGAGTCTTGATTCCAGGGAGATGTGAAACCTATTTTGCAACAATGAAGCAAAAATGTTCCCTCAGTTATCTCCCGAGAAGCTGGTGAAGTTTGAGATGCAAAGAAATAAAATATAATTGAAATGTAAACCCCTCACCTACCCCTGAAACAATGTGAGATTGGGATCATTGCAACACTGGCAACCTTGGGTATCTGTTTATGAGATAAAAAAGGCAAGGGGAATATGACAGAATATGGCAAACTCAGCACGGCCGAGGAAGGCATGGTCTAGCTGAAATCAAAGGCAGGAACTCAGTATAATTCTTTTCTTTGCTTTTCTGCCAGCTGGCCCTTATCCTCACCAACCTTCTGACCTCTGTGTTAATTAAATATATAATGTGATCTGCCTGTCTATACACAGTGAAAAATAGAGCATGTAATACTGGGTCATCAGACAGTGAAACAGAAAAACAATCTCAGCATTTAAACTCAAGTGGAGTGAAGTGTAGTGTTTTTCAGAAAGCACAAGCTGCTCTTTGAATAGACAGTCAGAAAGTACTAAGAAGCCCAACGTTGCCATAGAGGGAGTTATGAAAATTTTTGAGTGACAGGAAGTCTACCTTAATTTCAGCCAGATAAAGTAAAATAACCACCAGGCAAAAGATGACCGTGTCAATCTAAAACACCACAGCAGATTGACTGGTGTCATGGCCTTGATTATCTGCAGGTCTTGAAGGAATCTTAAAGTATAATATGTTCTGCTTTTCTGCTGTGATATACATAGATGGAAGAATCATCTAAAGCTATGAACAGCTTATGACTTGGTAGTTTTATTCTATATATATTTAGCAAAGTGCATAGAGATTATCATACCTTAATTCACATGACACTGCTCAGATGTCAGTAACTGTAGAATTACACTTAAATTACTGGATTAATGAGATAGATGCTGGGCCATGAGATCAAATCCCACCACTGTCACTGGAGAATTTAAATATTATCAATTAAATAAAAGCCCGGAATAAAATAATTAGTATCCAGAGTGGTAACTACCAGATCATTACACAATTTCTGCCAGTTAAAAGATATCCTTCAGGAAATGAAGTATGAAATCCTAAGCTGGACATTACTCATTCATTAGTGCCCGTTTCTGTGTTATGAAGCAATCTAGCAAGTCACTAGTTTATGGACAATTAGGGATGAACAATCAATGTCATCCTTGCCAGCATTGTCCACATCCCGTGACCAAATAAAACTGTCATAAACATCTATATGCATTGTCTAAGAGGAAGGTGATTTGGTAACATTCAACATACATAAAAATTGGTAGTTATTAGGAAACTGAAATGCAACTTTTGAGATTGAACAACTACAAAATAAATAGCTGAATTTTGTTTCCTAGTGCCAATTAAGTTCTTCAGATTTTATTTTTAAACCTTCATGGGTTTGATTTTTCCATGTTGGGTGGTGGCGACCTTATACCAGATCGTAGAAAATCAAATGCTTTCCTCCAAGAGGGAGTACCAACATGAAGGTTGACCTGTGGCTCTCTCGGTTCTGGATTCTTTGTTGCCAATTGTCAGTCTGTGACATAATCTGATTCAGGAGTAACTTGCAGGATTAGGCTCCTTGGTGCCACTGAAGCCCCTGACTCCCGGCATCCCTTGGCCCTGCTGTGGCCTATATAGAGGAGATGGGCTCCCAGATCTAGCAACCAAAATGGAAGAAGGTAGAAATTAATTGATGATGGGAGATTGAACCAAATTTCATGCTGTTTTTAGAAATAAACTTAATATTTTTAAGTTTCCATCGGTCTCCTTCTGTTGATACTCTGTGAACAATTATACAGGTCAGAGCACACTCCAAAATTTCCTTCCTGTGACCTTCAAACTTTGGATCCAAGTTCTAACAGCAATTTTGACACAAAAGTGGGAGCTACACAGCAGAATCCATTTCTTTATTTCCCATTGATTTGCATTTGTTTGACTCTTTACCAGATGCCTGGGAAATAATGGTGACGTACTTGGAGGGGCCCTTCAGAATGTTTTTACCTTGATCACACCCCTCCCCCCCATCCATGTGAGATCATCCGACAGTGGGCAGGAAGTTTAGATTATAATTTCTCTGTCTGGGTAAGGTGATAAGAATGTCAGTGGAAACTATTTGCACTCCTATAGGGGTTTCTGATAGCCTCAGTACATTCCAGCTGACTAAATATTTAATTGCCTTCATTGGGGGTAAGTAGAGAACGATGGCAGCCAATCTGTCCACAGAAAGTCCCTACGCAGCCGTGTTTCATGCTATTGCTTGAAAGTGTGGAAGATACACAAGCACACACAAAATGCTGGAGGAACTCAGTGAGCCAGATGGCATCTATGGAGAGGAATGAAGAGTCAATGTTTTGGACCAAGATCCTTCATTGGGACTAATGCTGCCTGGACTGCTGAACTACTCCGGCATTTCTGTGTGTTGCTCTGGATTTTCAGCCTCCCTTGTATTAATGGAAGATATGCCACACATTTTTGCCCTCCCTCGGGAGGGAAGGCTTTGACTGAAGGAGGAGTAAGGAGGTGGAAAAGTTCAGTTCAATGGAGAACAAGGTCCAATTCAACCTCTGCAACTGGCTGGGTGAAGAAACTGGGGAGAGCTCTCCAGAATAGGGAAGAATATTTGAACTGCAGGATGTAGGAATGAAGAAACTAAAAGGGGAAGTGGAACTTCCGAGGCTCCTGAAGAAAATGATGAGGATTTTACAGAGTTGTAAAGATAATAGACAACTACCAGGTCTCCGATGCCATAAAATTTTCTAAGAATTCAATTTTCAGCTAAAATGTACTTTGTGGGTTGCACCTGATTTTATTGAAACATTTTATCATCCGTCTCTGACTATAAAGTACTTGACTGAGAAAAATAACGAGCAACAGGCAAAAGCTGCACTGCTGGAGTTCTATCTTCAGTAGGATTCCCTAAGCCAACTGACTTCTTTAATAAAACACATGAAGCAATACTAACAACAATTTTCTACACATCATCCCACCATACAACAGGAACCTGGCAAAGCAAACCATCAAACGGCAGATAATTCGAACAGTGAGCATATTCGTTCCAACAGCCTGGCTTCTTTGAGAATGAACACAAGCAGCAAATATCAAAAGCACCAACCCAGTGTCCACCATTTATCTGTCATATCTCACGTCTGCTACAATGAATGGACAATTCCCTAGTAGATCTATGAGTCTAGCTGGTAAATCATTTGTCGCTGAAGCAGTGAATGAACTTTCACCTGAGATATGATTTTTTTTTTCACAGTGCTGTATTGTTGGCATCATTTTGGTGGTTTGATCTCAAGAGTGGGGAAACCACAACAAGTCTGTCATTGAAATCGTGTTTTGGACCATCTATACAATGTCTACTCAAAGAAAAATAGTCACGTCTCCAATGTTTCTTTTGCAATGGCTGTATTGTTCATGGAATGACACACCCTGATTTAGAAGGGCTGTCGGGGGAAAGGGGGGAGTTAACTGGTGAGAACTGCAAAATTACTTTGACAGCATTATAAATCTGTCTGGGAAAATGACCACTGCTCTCTATTTCTAATAAAATGGATTGCGCAAACCCTGCCGAGTACAGGTCCAGTGGTTGCATTATATTCAGGTGCATTTCATCACCACTGGGGGCAAGGACCGGGGTCTATAAGGACACAGGGAGTGGAAGCAAGGAGTCTTGATAAGCTTCTGACAGCTCACACATTTAGACCACCTCAATGTTTCCAAATTTTTCTAAAGATCAGAGACAGCTAGAAACAGACAGAAAACAAACATAATATTCAGCTTGTAAAAACATGGAAAAGCTGCTATTAAGTTTTTTAAACCAAACTATACATTGAAATATAGAAGAATAAAATGATATTTTACATTAGCTTACTTTTTACATTAATAGGGCCATGCGAGGAGTGTCATTTATGGACGGTGCGAAGCTGAGGCAACAGACACAAAGTCTATCCAGCTCCACATCTCAGTAACTTACAGAATGATCCTGCAGTGGGATCTGCAGACAAGTCAATTTTCTGTTGGCATGTTTCATTGCTATCTGATGAATTACCTCCAAGTTAATTTAAATCCTCAGTTTAGTTCAGAAACTTTTATCATCACCCACTTCAGTGCTTGCAAACAAGAAAAGACCGTAGATCACATTTGGGTTGGGATAAGAAAACCACCCTTGCCAGTAATGCCCCCCATCTTGTAAAACATGGATTATTAGTGAGAATGGATTCTGATGAAAGGCATGAAGTATAAACTGTTTCTGTATCCATGGATGTTGCTTGACCTGCTGAATCTTTTCAACACTTTCTGCCTTTACTTCACTTCCAGCATGGCAAGTATTTTTCCACTTTTAGAGTAAGATTAATGACTGTTTTTTACAGTTTCTAAACTACTTCTTGAAACCAACCTCTGAGGTGGTAATTTTAATTTTTCCTCACACTTCGCTGCTCTTGCTCCGTATTTCCCCGACGTGCCAGGCAGCTGCTGTGAATAGGTTCCATCCTTGCACTCCTTGGCTAAATAGTCATTCTTCACGTGGGTCACCAGACATTAAACTAACTAGTTTAATGTTACCCATCCCCCCCCCCCACTTTGTGGTAGCAACTTGGTGGAAGGGTTGGCTACTCAACGACCTTCCACTTTCTCTCTGCAGTCTGGGAATTTAATCTTCTCAGAGGGTAAGAAATGAAGTCCCCAGTAAATAGTGACATCCTTTAAAGGTACAGAGCAGGTCTGAGGAACACGATCCAAATCTGCGTCCTTAACCTTAGATGTGGTAAAGTAGTGGCTTTCTCAGTCTACAGCCTCTGTGCGAAGAAGCCTGGGCAGGTGACCCCTAATTTTTTTTTTTAATTTTATGTGCCTAACAGGGACCATGAGGAACAACTGTATTCTTGTGGTTGAATTATATCAGTGGCTTTGGGCAAGGAGTGGGAAAGTCACTCAGGATTTCAGCTGTTAGATGATATGCAGCAACTTATCCTGTGAAAGGAAATGCCCAGATATTGGGCAAGGACAGGACCTGGTTCAGTTATGATGGACCGCTTAAGCCCTGGCCTCAGTAATCTTTGATGGTAGGAGGCAGCTGAAATTACTTCTCCACCATTCGACCTTGTCCCCTGGACTCTTGCTTCAGACGACAGTTACCGTCTCCTGCAGTGTGACATTGAGTTCTGCAGATCAGCTGCCAGCTTCAGATAGAGTCCAGGCAAGGGCATACCGATGTGGGGCGTTCAGTCTGCTCCACCTGGCAACCTGGTGGAAGGAGGGGTGGGGAAGGGTGATGGAAAGCTGATTTCAAAGTCAATGAAAGCAATGACCCCTTGATGATTAAAGTCAGGCCCTAGGTGTGGGTAATTGACACAAACACATAGATCACAACAGAACCTTGTCTTTTTACAACATTTAGGCATGTCCTCTCCCTGCTTGAGTTGCTATGTATCATTTAGCAGCTTCAGAAAGCTGGGTGAACCCTCCCCCCTCTCTGTTTCTCACCTTAACTCACTGAAGCTGTATTCCATGTACCATGTTCCCATGCCTGAACTAAAGTAAGTGGAGCATAGCGAATGTGGGATATCCTCTGTTTATAAGATGCCTCCCCTCACTGGGGAAGCTCATGTGGAGAGCCAGGAAGGTGTTTGTTATTTACCGAAGGAGGAACTCAGCAGGTTGGGCAGCATCCGTGGAAACGAGCAATCAACGTTTTGGGCCTTCCAGGTGAGGCAACACTTTACTTGTGAGTCTGTTGGGGTCATCTATTGCATCAGATGCTCCTGGTGTGCTCTCCTCTACATCAGCGAGACCTGACGCAGATTAAGGGACCGCTTCATTGAGCACCTCCGCTCCATCCACCACAACAGACAGGATCTCCCGGTTGCCACCCACTTCAACTCTGCTTCACATTCCCATTCGGATATGTCCATACATGGCCTCCTCTGCTGCCATGATGAGTCCGAACTCAGGTTGGAGGAGCAACACCTTATAGTCTCTAGGTAGTCTCTAGCCCCTTGGCATGAATATTGAAATCACGAACTTCTGGTAATTCCCTCCCTCTCCCTTCCCCCATCCCAGTTTCCCAGTTTTCCCAGTCACTCCGCCCCTTCCTCCAGCTGCCTATCACCTCTCTCATGATTCCACCTTCTTCTACTACCCACAGTGCTTTCCCCTTACATTCTTTCTTCACCTTTCCTGCCTATCCCCTCCCCCACCCCTTGATCTTTCCTCTGATTGGTTTTTCATCTGGCGCCTACCAGCCTTCTCCTTCCCACCCTCCCCCCACCTTCTTTATAGGGCCCTTGCCCCCTCCCTCTTCAGTCCTGATGAAGAGTGTCGGCCCGAAACGTTGACTGCTTGCTTCCACGGATGCTGCCCGACCTGCTGAGTTCCTGCAGCGTGTTGTATGTGTTGCTAATGAAAGGTTATTGGCCTGCTATGTTAACTCTTTTTTCTCTCCATTTATTCGACCTCACCTACTGGGTATTTCAGATTTCCGACCTCTACAGTGTTTTGATTCATGAATATATTTCCTAATTGCCCTTGTAGACTCTGATTTCATCCTGGGAATAATGTATTGATGATGATTTTTAAATCAGAAACTTTTAATAAGAACAGGAGAAATAGAGACAAGAGGAAGAACAGCAGTCCTTGCAACTGATTCTAAACCTCCACCATCTCACCATGGTCATATCCCTGATTCCCTTGGTATGCAGAAAACTTACAATATTTCCGTTGAATATTTTCAGTCAAAGAGCAAACACAGCTTCATCTGCAGTTTTTCAGCCCTTTGAGAAACAGTGTTATCTTCTCTGTTGTGGCGTAATCACTAGACTAAGCAGCTACGGCTGAGAACCAGCAAGCACCTACCCCGCCAAGCTGCTTATCTACCCACTCTCTGTCCTTACATCAGCATGTTACATCCTCGCTAGACTCCTCCTCCAGCAAATAAACACTCCAGAAACAAGATTGCCGAGCAAGGCAGCCGCTGGCCAGAAACCTTGACAGTCTTGAGACCTACGGGTTGAATTATCAGCAAATTTCTACCTGGTTACATCTCCTGATCTGTACGTTGTTCCCTCTCTGTCAGATGCAACTGCAAAAAGAAGGATTTAGTGATTTAGTTTTGTGTCTTCTGCATGCTCATTGCTGGGCAGAATGAACTGAATAATGGAATACAGTCGATTGATTCAAGAAAGATTTCACGCCATCTGTTCCTCCAATAAGTCAGCTTCCTGGGGCACATCCTCCCTCTGGAAGTGCTTCATGCTTAACTCACCGAGCTTTTCCTTTTCCACATGCCGGGGAATTAACAACTACTCTCTTTGACGATCTTACACAATGTGCTCCTGGTAGGTCATTTGCTGTTTAATGCACAAGTCAGTGTGCCACAGTTCCCTAAAAATAACCCATCCACTGCAGGAAATTAATTAAATTGGACTTTAAAAAATATGCAACCTGATAAAAATTGCAAATCCAGGAAGAGAGTGCAGTCTGAACATACTCTTCTCAGGCTGTCCCCTGGACTTCAGGGTGACTTGTTTCCATTTCAGTTCTGTATTTTCTGAGGTGACTGATTAGCTGATGTAGGATCCACAGACTATGATAGGAAGGGTGGTTTCGGTGGTTCCTGAGGAGGCTTCTTTCTCCCGTGCTTGCACTAGGATTCTGTGTGTTCCTGAACTGGAGGTTCACTACCCTATCCTGAAAGCTCCTATTATCTGCACCTATTGTCAAGAATTGAGGATTCTCAAGAGTCAGTTGGGATATTACATTTTTTCCCACAATTCTTTGAGAACAATGTCAAATATTTTCCTGCATCCCTCTGGTAATCTCTGGCTAAAAGCAAAAATTACACTCCAGTTTTGGACGTGGTGTGTCAGATCTTACTGACCTCCTCCCACACCAGCAGCCTCTCCATGGCCACTCACACAGGAGCATGCTAGGTGCCACGGATTCAACTCCTTGACCAGAAACATATTGGGCTCAGCAGACTGGCTTGTACGGTGCGTTAGGAGTAAGACCCACCTGCAAAATCCACCAGAAAGCCCCGAACCCAGCTGCACCAACTTGTAAAAGCTTTGAGGGAAGCTTAAAGACCTCTGACATTCTAAAATATTTAAATGCTGCTAAAATTGAAGTATCTGAACCAATTTGAAAATCAAAAACTTTAAAATTTTAAGTTAGTTTATAACATATGGAAATGCTTATATATTATTAAAATGTAAAACTAAAATAATTGTTTTAAAAATGCTTACTTTCCCATTGCCTCCTAATCTACTGCTTCCCAACTCCCATTTAAATGGATGGGCTCTCAGCCCTCACACATCTACTATGATGAAGTGCTTTGAGAGGTTGGTTGTGGCTAGAATCAACTTCAGCCTCAGCTAGGACCTGGGCCCACTGCAATTTGCCTACACCACAATAGGTCTACAGATGCAATCTCAATGACTCCTCACGCACCCTTGGAGCACTGTGACAATAGCAATACCTATTTATTGATTACAGCTGTTTATTGATTGCAGCTCAGTGTTCAACACCATCATGTCCTCAGTTCTCATCAACAAGCTCCAAAACCTAGGTTTCTGTACCTTCCTCGGTAACTGGATCCTTGACTTCCTCACCGGGAGACAACAGTCTGTGTGGATCAGAAATAACATCTCCTCTCTGACTATCAACACTGGCGGACTTCAAAGATGCATGCTTAGCCCACTGCTCTACTCTCTCTAAACCCATGACTCTGTGGCTAGGCACAGCTCAAAACCCATCTGTAAATTTGCCTATTGCTGGCAGGATTTCAGATGGTGATGAGAAGACATACAGGAGCAAGTTAGATCACTGGTTGAGTGGTGTCACAGCAACAACCTTGCACTCAATGTCAGGAAGACCAAGGAATTGATTGTGGACTTCAGGAAAGGACTGGGAACACACACCAGTTCTCATTAAGGAGTCAACAGTAGAAAGTTTGTGGGTGTCAACACCTCAGCAGACCTATCCTGGGCCTCAAAACCGCATCATCCATCATTAAGAAACCCCTATCACCCAGGATGTGCCCTCTTCTCAATGCTACCATCAGGTAGGAGGTACAGGAGCCTGAGGCACACACTCAATGATTCAGGAACAGCTTCTTCCCCTCTGCCATCAGATTTCTAAATGGACAAGGAACCCATGAATGCTACATCAGTATTTTCTGATGTATCAGTATTCAACATAGCCAACAAAAAGTCAGGCATAGCTCAGACCAATGCGAGTGCCCACCTTTTGTCTGACAGAAGTGGGAGGAGCCAAAGGAGAAACCATTAAGAATGAGGACATTCCGCTAGGTGGAGGAGAGTGGTGGTGGAGGGGAACTGGCTGGGTCTGGTGTCCAGAAAGCAACGGAGGCTTCCTGGAGATGGTGGAGGTGTACAGGATCTGGACATCCATGGTGAAAATAAGATGCTCGGGCCCAGGAAATTTGAAATAATTGAAAAGATCCAGAGCGTGTGAAGTGTCACGGATGTTGGTAGAAAGGGACTGAACTGGGGGGATAAAATAGAGTCGAGATATGCAGATATGAGTTCAGTGGGGTGGGAACAAGCTGAAACAATGGGTGTACCTGGACGAGCGGGTTTGTGGATCTTCGGTAGGAACAGGAGGTGCAGGTTGCAGGAACAATGAGGTTGGTGGCAGTGGATGGGAGATCCCCGGAGCCAATAATGATGTGGCAGACAATGGTCTGGTGCTCCTTAATAAGGTCCTGTTCAAGGGGTAAGTAAGAGGAGGTGTCTGAGAGTTGTCACTGGGCCACAGCAAGTAGAAATCAATAAGCCAGACTACTACAGCAGCCCTCCCCTCACCTTACCTGCAGGTTTGATGGTTAAGTTAGGATTAATGCGGAGAGAGTGGAGAGCTGAGTGTTCGGAACGAGTGAGGTTAGAATTGGAGGGAGGAGTGTTGAAGTCGAGATAGTTGATTTCCCGTTGGCATTTAGCAACGAAAAGGACCAGAACAGCCCGGGAAGAGGAGGAGGGTTGAAGATGGGAGAAGGGGCCATTGGGGTGGAGTGGAAGAAGTAGGCTCAGAGATGAAGGCAGAAGAAGAAAAGCTCAGTGTCATGGCGGGCGTGGATTCACTGGAGTGTGGGTGCAGGGGCACAAAGGTGAGGCCCTTACTGAGGACAGAATGTTCTGCCTCAGAGAGGGGAAGGTTAGAATGAATGATGAGAGCTGGGATGAGAGGGGGAAGAGGGTTGGTTGTGACTGAGGAGAGGGGAGGGTTAAGGGTGAAAGCTTTGTTGCCCATCTGATGCTGTCCGTGTGTTCGTTGGTTACTTCATTTTGAGCAATGATATTAAATATAGTGTTAACAGGAAAAGCCACCTCCAAGAGGACCACAACCTTGTCATAGGGTTTGGTGACCCGGAGAGCTCTGCTGGCTGGAGTCAGGGCCTTGTGCTTTGGCTCTTGGTAGGGTCACCCATGCTGAATGGGTCAAAGGGTAGAGGCCAGACTAAGAGTGGTTCATTGGTCGTCCATGTTCAGGGGTTCAGCTCAGGGCTAACAACCCCGACTGGTCACAAAAAAATGGTTACAGAAACAGCAATGAAGAATCCTTCTACATCTGAGTGCGATGGTATTCCTGAGTCTCCACCTGGGACTTGTGAGACTGACAGCGAAATCCGAGAGGAGGCTACTGACATGATGAAGGAAGCCCTGAACACTGCTAGAGGTGGAGGACCTTCATTACTGCCCTAAACAGCATGTCACAACGGGCAGTAAGCGACTAGGAAAAAACTGACAGTCTGGCGTTACTACTTTAAAATAAAGCAGTGACTACTTCCGCTCCTGTTAGGTGTCGATAGCAGACTTGTCCAAACCATGCAATATCAATAGCCATCACTGTGAACTTCTTCCCAAAGAACAGCAGAAAGGCTTTCATGACAATCAAATGTTTGTTGCATAGAAACCAAAAGGAGAAGGCAGCAGCCTGGTATGCCTATCCATTACACATTTGAGGTCTGAACAGCAAGCAAAAAGGGTTGTTCTGCAGTGAATCAAGGCAGATTTAAAAAAAACATGGTCTCTTATTGCCAAAGTAATACTAGGAACCTTCAATGAGATATCACTTGACAGGCGTAGGAAGGTTAGTGCACATGGATTTCATTGAGTGAAAAGCAACACACAAAGAGCTGAAGGGAACCTGTGGGCTGGGCAGGATCTATGGAGGAAAATGGACAGTCATTGCCTTTGGTTGAGACCCTCCAAAATGATTTGAACAGAGGGAGCAGGCATGCAGGGTTTAAGCAAGGTAGCAAACAGCTTTCAATGAAGATCAGTGCCAAGGCTAGTGTACTAACTATTTATACAACTCACTCACAACAAACTTGCATTGACTGGCCTTATCTCAAATAATAACGAGGTGGCCTATAGGGAAGAAGTCATCTCTCTGACACAGTGGTGTCAGGAAAACAAGCTCTTCCTCAATGTCGCAAGAACAAAGGAGCTGGTTGTGGATTACAGGAGGAATGGAGACAGGCTAATTCCTATTGACACATCAATGGATCTGGGGTTGAGAGGGTAAACAGCTTCAAGTTCCTCAGCATCCACATCACCAAGGACCTCACGTGGTCTGTATACACCAGCTGTGTGGTGAAAAAGGCACAACAGTGCCTCTTTCACCTCAGACGATTGAGGAATCCCTATGGGTCCCTAAATCCCAAGAACTTTCTACAGGGGCACAACTGAGAGCATCCTGACTGGCTGCATCACTGCCTGGTATGGGAACTGTACTTCCCTTAATCACAGGACTCTGCAGAGAGTGGTGTGGACAGCCAGCACATGTGTAGTTGTGATCTTCCCAGGACTCAGAACATTTACAAAGACAGGTGTGTTAAAAGGGCCCAAAGGATCATTGGAAACCTGAGTCACCCCAACCACAATCTATTCCAGCTGCTACCATCTGGGAAACAGTACCGCAGCATAAAAGCCAGGGCCAACAGGCTCCGGGACAGCTTCTTCCACCAGGCCATCAGACTGATGAACTCACTCTGATTTGAGTGTACTCTATATTACACTGACTCTTCTATTTATCATAAATTACTGTGATTGCACATTGCACATTTAGATGGAGACATAACATAAAGGTTTTTACTCCTCATGTATGTGAAGGACTTAAGAAGTAAAACAATTCAATTCAGATGGGGCTGTTGGGCAACAATGAAGATGAATGTAAGACAATGCAAAAAGGCATTAGGAAATCTGTGGACTGAACAAGAAATCAAAATAAATTAAAATATTATACATTTTCCCCTGTACCATATAAATATTCATCAATCATTTCCGAAGCCGTTCTTTTGGGCAGGTGGTGAAAGACTGCAGCGTGCTGTTGTGGAAGGGATATGGGAGTGCTTGTGCATGAATCACAAAAGGTCAGTTCGCAGGTCAAAGGGGCAAATGGTCTTCATTGGCAGAGGGATTGAATTTAAGAGTGGGGGGGGGTCATGCTACAACTGCAAGGTAGTGGTGAAGCCCCACCCCTGGAGTACTGTGTGCAGTTCTCTCTTGAGAACGACATATTGGCTTTGGAGGTGGCGTTCACAGAGTTGCATTTGGAGATGATGGGGTTAACCTATGAGAAGCCATGCCTTGGGATTTACTCGCTTGAATTTAGAAGCGGGGATCTTTTAGAAATGTAAAATTATGAAAGGGATTGATAAGATAGGGGCAGGAAAATTGTTTCCACTGGTAAATGTGACAAGAACTAAGAGACATAGCCTCAAGATTCAGGGGAATGGATTGAGGTGAAATTCTCAGCCTACGGAAGTTGTAGAGGTCACATCATTAAATATAGATAAGATACCATTAGATAGACTTTTCATTGAGGTTATGGGCAAAGGCAGTCGATGGAGCTGAGTCCAGAGCCAGACCTGTCATGATCTTATGAAAGGGCAGAGCAGGCTCGGTGGGACAGATGGATGACTCCTGCTCCTAGTTCCTATGTTTTTACCTCTTATGATTCATTGTGGTTCAAAAATAGGAGTGACATCAAACACAAAATCAGTAAAGAACAAAGGAATTTTTAATAATAAATAATCATACAGAATGGTTGTAAAGATGAAATTCCAAATGCAACTAATAACTCTAAACAGGAAATCAAGGAGATTTGGTCAGAATCAGAGTGTGATTAGTTTGTGGGGCTCATTATCATCAACTGCATCAAGTGGTTCGGAACTTTCAACAGGAAAGCAGACAAGTGAAATGATTTACTGTCAGACTGAAGTGAGGTGGCTTGAATGGCATGTCCCTGTTTGCATTTTATATAAAGTACGAGAAAAGGAAAGATGTCAGTGGATAATATCTGAGTAATAAAAATAGTAAATAGCACCTCAGGTAATTAATTACTCAGCAAAGAAGGAATGAAGGGAATTAATGCATGAGGTTTCATTATTTGGAAGAGATATGGAGGATACACAGATGGTAACCCCAGCTTGTAATTATTCAGTGACTCATAAGAATGCACCTGAAATGTACTTAGAAACATAGAAAACCTACAGCACAATACAAGCCCTTTAGCCCACAATGCTGTGCCAAACATGTCCTTACCTTAGAAATTACCTAGGGTTACCCATAGCCCTCTATTTTCCTAAGATCCATGTACCTGTCCCAGAGTCTCTTAAAAGACCCTATCATATCCACCTCCACCACTGCCGCTGGCAGCCCATTCCACACACTCACCACTCTCTGTGTAACAAACTTACCCCTGACATCTCCTCTGTACCTACTCCCCAGCAGCTTAAAACTGCCCTCTCGTGTTAGCCATTTCAGCCCTGGGAAAAAGCCTCTGACTATCCACACGATTGCATATAGTACTGATCTAACTACATGAGGAAGGATCTACTTTAAACAGTGATGGTCTCCAAGTAAGGGGAGGGCCAATGAGGACTAGGATAACCAACACCTTCTTCCAGAGGGTGAAGAAAATGATGCTTGAATGGAGTTCTCTGTCCAAAAGGACTGTGGTGATTCATTTGTTGAATACATTTGATCAGTTTTTGGAGATGAAGGGGACAAAGGGATACGAGGGTAGTACAGGAAAGTGGTGTTAAGGGAGATCAACCATGATTTTACCAAACTACGAAGCTGGTGCCAAGGGCCACTTGGCCTGTTCCTGCTTCTTTTCCTTATGTTCTGAGATTTAGTGCCAACTTGAAAAAGATAGTTAATAAAGAAGGAGCCAGCATTAGAGTATTAATCAATAAAGCCCTTACAGGCTACAATGGGATATTCTGGTGTTGCTACTAAGTATTTCTGTTGACTTAGTAAGGTGATTGAAAACAGAAGGTTAATATTGTAAGTCTGTGAACACACAAGTATCCTTTGGTCGGCATCTTCATTACATAGGTCACCCGGGTATACTTAATTTCAGATTTCAGAAATTGTTCTGCTTTATAACACAGAGCAGAGGTACCATGCTCACTAATGACACGTTTCTGAAGTGAAATTTTAAAAAATTACAAAGTAAAATAAATGATATGTGGAAACAAATAAACACATTATGCTTTGTGAGGTATTTATTCCCAATTTAGTCTTTTGGTGCTGTCTCTGTCAGGCACACAATGAGTACCTGTTCCATACCAATTTTAAACAAGGTGAACCTTAATTGAATTAAATGTCTATGAACTCCCAAGTGTGAAGTGTTATTGTTGTCAGGGTCTTAACTACTTACCTCACACAAGAACAATGGTATATTTATGTAGCATGATACATTTCTATGGTGGAAGGCTAGTGTAATTATAGAACCAGATAGGTTTCTGCTGCAATGATATAGCTTTTGCACAAGGCGTCAATCTGAGCACTGAAGTCTCAAGTGACTTCTGTCTGCTTCGCAAGTTCCCTGTAAATGTTTGGAAAACTTACTTCACTTAACAAGAACAATGATGTAATTATGGAGTGTGCAGAGATCCTGTTGGATATGACTTTAATGTAACACATAAATCTGGCTGATGGGCAGATCCTGTCTTTTCTGTGTTACGATCCTGGATTCACAGATTGGCAGGCTCACACTTTACTCTGCTACGATCCTGGATTCACAGATTCCAGTGGAATTCTGCTGCACATTATTCTTCTATTTTTAGTTAGAAAGATCAGGTGTGGACATGCGATATCTGCAGTAACTCTCCCTTGACATTACTCAGATTCAGACTGAGTGCTGTCGTAAAATGCGGATGGAGGACGGGGAGTGGGGTGTGTGGGCAGGGAGAAAAAGTGGGTGGGGGAAAGTGAGAAGGAGAAAAGGAGTGGAGGTAGTTTGTGAGGGGAGGATTGAGAAAATAGAATAGGAGGCAGGTAAGAATCTGAGAAAGGAAAGGGAATGTGGAAATGGGGAAATTACAGGCAATGAAGGTGATATAGCAAAAAAGGTGAGTGGGAAGTTGATGGATGATGCAATGGACAGGGGTGAGATGAGAACTGCACTGTAGAGTTGATAGCTGGAAGACAGGAATCTAGGCTGAAATGGACAATCACCTACTCAGTAGGAAGATGAGTTTGTCATGTGTGAAGGGCGTTTCCAAATGTTGTGGGGTAGAGAACAACTAGCTGCTGTATATAAATGAGCTCACAGAGTATGGCCAAGAATGTAACGCGTGGAGAAAAAGAGGAAGAGCTGGAAAAATGGGAGAGAAAGGAGTGGAGGACAGGATTGGGAAAATAGAATATGGAGCAGAAGGGAAGTCAAAGTGGTTAGAGTTTGAGAGCTAACAGGCGTTTGTGTGGGTAGCAAAGAATTGGGTTGTGAGTCAGCAGGGAGATAAAATACTCAACGGAGTGATGTGATAAGGAGGGAATAGCTTTTGGTTAAACATTGTCCAGTGATGGATGGATGATCGGGAATCATTCAATAAACGGAATGGGTTCTTGAGCTGTCTCGACAGGGGGCAGAAAGTGATGCCTAGAGCTGCTGTTCTAGTTTACATAGGAATGGGATAAGGCAAACTGTGTGGAAAAGACTTGTGTTTTTATTGCCTTTCATATCATGATGGTCAGTGAAGTGGTATTGAAGGGTGGTCACTGTTGTACTGCTGGCAATGCAGCAACCAGTCTCCACAAAACAATTTTCTATGGTCTTCTGTTAATGTTCAGCATGGATGTTTATTACCCAAATTGCCATGGTTAACTAATTAGCTCTCTTCAAAATGGTGTCAAGAAGAGTTTTACCTCCATGAGAGTAGAAATGGGGCTTTGTTTAGCATCTTACCCAAAGAGCTCCACTGGCAGTACAGTACACCATTTTCTCAGTTTGTATTGGGATCTGCTTTGATGTTCAAGTCTGCAGTATAGAATCTGAACCCAGAACCCTCTGAGACTCCTGCCATCTGTGCTTTAGGTGCCGCTGAAATGAGGAATGGAACATGTTGAAACTAACCTTAACCAGGTTAGTTAGTGATCCTGCCAACAACAACAGGGGGAGGACGGCTGAGTCTTGGGGTTGATGTCAAGGTGATGGACCACAGCACAAGTGAATGGGATGGAAAGTGCGGATAGGGAATTCAGCCTGTAGCTCAGGGTCTTATTCCGAAGGCTGAAAGAGGTGCAAATGGAACTGTGTGAGAGAAGGCTTAGCTAAAAGAGCAATTCAGCAATTAGTTTGGAAGGCAGGTCTTTGGCAATGGTTACCCGAGCAGAGTGGAAGCAAGTCTCTGAGTTGTGCAGGAGGGAAATAAATTATAAAAGAAATAAATTGCAGTTAGCTCTCATACCTCATCACCGACCTCTCACCTTACTTATTGGAGTCTACTGGCTGGGACAAATTTAGATTGCTTCACAGTGACACTCTGTGGCTGGTGCTTGAACTACATGCAAATCAATCCTTTGGAAACTCTTCAACAATTCTCCCATTCTACTTCAATTGTTTTGGTAGAAGATCGGCCAAAGTTCTGTTCACACAGTTACCCAAGTTCCTACTAGTCTTTCACCAGTGTTATGGTGGTTGATAAGGAGGCCATATGGTTGACAGTGAGAAGCAAAGCTTCGAGCTGCCAGGGATGTGAATGGTCTGGAAGGTGGGCAAAAATGTGGCAAATGGAATTTAATCTGGAGATATGCGAGGTGGGGAATTTGAGGAGGTGCAACAGGGCAAGGAAATACACATTAGGTGTCAGGATATTAAAACAAAATGTAGGGGAACTGAGAGAACTTGGAATGTACAGTATGACCATGGGTCCTTGGAAGTAAAATGGCAGGTAAATAAGATGGATTAAGAGGAACAACATAGAAGAGCAGGGACATTTATGTTGGAACTGAATACAACACTAGTTGGATGATAGTTGAGTACTGGGTATAGTATGATCACCAGGAGAGTATGGGGATGTTGAAGTGTTTGAAGGAAAATCAAATAGACTGTGATTGTGTTCTTTGGAGCAGAGGAAACTCTGCGGATTCTGTTAAGGCATTTAAACTGATGAGAGACCGAAGTAAAGTAAATAGATCAGTTTTACTTGCAGATGTGATCATGAACCAGAGGCACAAGTTAGTAAACGGAATAAAGGGAGATGAGGAAAACCATTTTCACCTAGAGGCTGATAGAGGTCTGGAGCTCGCTGTTTGGAAAAGTGATAAGGACAGAATGCCTCAGGATTGTTAATGAATATGAGGATATGCATATGAGGAGTCGTAAACTGTCAAGTTATGGACCTGCTTCTGGAAAGTTGGGTTAGGCTATGTAGTCAGCAGTTAACACTGTGAGAGTCAGCAAAAATTGGAAAGGCCCTGTGACTGCTGCTCTTGTGGGAATGTAATTACCAGTTGAAAGTTGTGTCATGAATTTTTTTCCCATTATCGTAGCATGAGAGGAATTTTTAATACAATTCAAAATACAACTCTCTTGGTAGCTTTAGATACCTTCAACTTTATTGTCTACAGGGACAATTCAGGATATTTTTGTCGTCCAGCTACCAAAATGCATGTAATGCTGTTGTTTTTACTTCCTTAATAATGGTTCAGATTTATGGTTTAATTGAAAAGCAAAAAAAAAAACAGCAGATGCTGGAAAAGTTAAATAAAAGAGGCACAGGGGGAGCAGGAGCATTTTAGAAGTAAAAATTAGCAGCTACTTGTGGATAGATGTAGAAGAAAGCCAACATGAACTTGTTAATGGTACTTCATGACTACGTAACTTGATACAGCAGACGATTGAAGCGACAGAGGGAGCTGACAAGAAAAGTGCAGTTGATGTGGAGTATGGAAAGGCATTTGGTAAAAAGCACGAACTAGATCGAAACCTGTGGAATATCAGAGGTTACAGCAACATGGATGGAACTGGCTAATTAACAAGAAATAGGAGTAAAGAGACAGAGTTTTCTGGACTGGAGGGAAATGCACTGTGGCATTTCCTAGGACCCAAGTTGATGGCGTGAACATCGATTCTACAACTTCAGGTTGTTTTCCCCTCCCCCTTCTTCCAATCCCCACTGACACCTCCTCGTCTTCACCCTTAACCATGGCCACCTCCTAGTGCTCCTCCTCCTTCCTTTTCTCCCATAGTCCGCTCTCCTCTTCTGTCAGATTCCTTCTTCTCCAGCCCTTTACCTCTTCCACCCATCACTTCCCAGCTTCTTTCTTCCAACTCCACCCATCCACCTTCTGACTAGTACTACTCCCGCCCCACCACCTTGTTCCGGCATCTTCCCCCTTCCTGTCCTGTCCTGTTGAAGGGCCTCGGGCGGAAACGTTGACTGTTTATTTACTTCCACAGATGCTGCCTGACCTGCTGAGTTCCTCAAGCATTTTGTGTGTGTTGCTCATGATTCCCAACATCTGGAGAATTTCTTGTGCTTATGATTCTAGTATTCTGTGATTCTGGGTATTTCAGAAACTCTCAACATGTGAGTCAGCATCTGCAAGTCAATATAACATCAAAGCTGACTGATGATCAAGCATCTACTTACACCAATTCCATTTTATTCCACCCACATTCCCATCATCTCTTCCTCGGTTTTCTCACTCTGGATCACAGTAGGAGCCAATTGTCCTACCAAGATGACTTCTTTGGAGGCAGTTAACTTTTTAGGTGGATGATTTTCAATTGATGAAGGGTTGTTGTCTTGAAACAGTCCTCTCCTCAGCCTCTAGCTGACTTACTGAGCAATTTCCGGTTTTATTAATGGTCGCTATATTAATTTTATTGATAAAGAAGAAAAAAAGACATTGTAGGGTAGTGATACAATCACTAAACTTTATTCATTTTTCTCCAAGAGGACCACAAATGTTTTCATAGGGTTTGGAGGTTGCATGCCTCAATGACCCAGAGAGCTATGTTGGCTGGAGTCAGGGCTTTATGTCTTATGGCCTTATGCTTTGGCTCTTGGTAGGGTCATCTATGTCAAGCAGATCAAAAAGTTGAAGACATACTAAAAGTGATTCACCGGTCTTCCATGTTCAGGGTTTCAGCTCAGGGCTAACAACCTGACCGGTAAAACAAAATGGTTACAGAAACAGCAATGAAGAATCCTTCCACATCTGAGTGTGATGGTATTCCTGAGTCTCTGTCAGCTGTAAAAACCACAAGGCAGCTACTGACACGATGAAGGAAGCCCTGAACACCGCCAGAGATGGAGGACCTTCACTGCCCCTAAACGCCAGCGGCATGATGGGCAGTAAGAGGGTGAGTTTATTTATTTTACGTAACAACTAGAACTATAAGAAATAAATAGGGACAGGCAAGTAATGGAGAGCAAGAAATAGATCCACACAGTGTACAGCACATGGCCAGTGAAGCAAGTGTTAAACTCTGAATAAAGGAATGCGATTTGAAAGGATACCCAGGGGATTTATGGGATGAAGTAAAATTAAGGACTTGCTTACATTGTATTTCAAATGAGATTTGTTTTCTGTGTTTACAAATTGTATTGCAGTGAAAGAAATGTGCAAGACACACTGGGGAATGGTATGCACTTTTTAATGTGCTAATTACATTAAAAGCTGGGTGAAAAATATGCTCAGTGTTTTAGAAAACATATAATTGCTTGATTTACACATTTACAAATTGTTGTTGTTAACATCTGTGAGGTCATACATTAACTTTAAGCTACTTATATCATTGGCTGGTTTCTTAAAGTCAAACTTAGAATTTGCGTTTAGGGTCTATCGAGTGCCAACACAAAGTGTCTATCGGAAGAGACCATAGTCTAGATTCCTTCCATTAACACACATGGAGGGTTGATTCAGATGTGGAAACCCCACAAACATTGAAATAGTGTATCACTTCAGAGGACCACATGAATTGCAAAGCTGCTACAGTTTAAAAAATAAACACCTTTGAATACATTGACCATGAATGTAAAAAGTTTTGCATTGTGTTTATTCTTGTGTATATTTTTATTATGAATAAAGTGGATTTTTGAAATATAAAAATTAAAGCTGAATTTGCTCTCATTGCTTGTCAGCCTCAAAAGCATAACACTATAGTTAAAAGAAGCGCAGGATAAACTATTTTATAACTGGTACCATTTTACCACTGCAGAATATGTGAATGATGACTGACTCTTCAATTTCTTTATTGTTTAAGCTATTGTCTATTGTGATCAGCATTTCTCTTCCCCATTACTGAATCACATAAAGTATTGTAAAAAAAATCATTTATCTGGCTGTGCATGGTTCTGTTATATATCAGCCAGAACTTGACAAGACACCAAACAGTATTTCAATAAACACTTTCTCCCAGTGTGTAGGTTGAGTTGCTATTTTGAATGTGTTTAACCAATTTAAAGTTCCTATCACCTCCCAAAGACAAATAAGTGTTCTATTGTTGCAACATTTACGATTTACCATTTTTGTCTTTATAATGATATTATCTGTGGTAACAACCTCAAAATGTGTGTTATCACAATAGTTGCAGCACTTTCCCTGTGTGTGGGAAGATGCTGTTGAATTTTGCTAGCCTGGACCCTTTCCCTTAATGGTCAACTTAATTGCGTTACTGTTCAGCACTGTAGGACTAAAGATTGATGAAATTCTGCCAGAATTCACCCGGAATGCTTTTGTACTTTTCAGCTGAATCATAGTAATTTACTCTTGGTGCTACCTGAATGCCGAAAGCACTGGCTGCTATTTTATTTTGGCAGAGCTCAATCGTGGCACTAAAGACACAGAAGATGACCCCAGAAAGGGAAGCAGGATGCCGGTGAAAAGAAGAAATAGTCCATTTTCATTAAAACATTTCTCGTTACAGATTCAGAAAGTGTAACAGCCAATGGTAAGTGCTGCGAAGAACTCAGAGAAAAACAGGTGTTTCATAAATCTGGTACAAAATTCATCCAGCTTATAGTGAAGTATTCCAAGGGAACTGAGTGCATCCATCATTTAGAGCATACTCTGAAGCTGTTGCTTCCTGCGTAAAAACAAACATTCCAGCAGTTTTCTGATGGGCTGCATGATAAGTTGTACAAACTGTAAGTTGCAATCCGGCCTCTCGCTGAATCGCCCCATCTCCCACACTGTTCACTCGGCTAAGGAATGCACAGTCCCTTTGTGTATAAATTTAGTGGCTGGCTTCAAGATGCTTCTGATAAGTGTGCTCTCTTCTAGCCTCAGAACTGCCATTCACTTTGGTCGCACTGGAGATTGTTTTATTCTGCCAGGTCCTTGCTAACCTCGATTTGCTGGGAAAACCCGCTCTGTGAAAGGACTACACAATGGCTGAAGAAAAGAAAGCACTCCAGTTTGTTTAGACCTGCAGTACAACCCTGAACTATGATTCGTTGAAACAAAAGTCGACAAAGAGGGTCCATGTTGCCTGAAAGTAAGTTAAAAAGGGTACTCTCCTCTACCTCGTTTTTACATTTGCAGACCCCTTAGCATTTGTGAAGAAGGAGAAAGTGAACGTGTCTTTTGTGTTATACACAGCCGGCCTTCTCCGTTTATTTCATTATGTCGAAAGCTTTTATGTGACGAACTGCTTTATATAGTCACAAAACGCTTTATGAACAAGATCTCTGGATACAGGTACCAATACTTTACCTGAACAGCCGTATCTGTTTAGTCTCAACTTGCATCTAAATAATTGAACAATTCAGAGATCTAGTTAAGATGATCGTATCTAATGTTCCACCATTTTTAACCTTTTTGGTGAATTTGGATGGAATTCATGCTTATTCCCACGGAAATACTGGGAATGCTCCATTTCTCCATTCCTAAGGGGGTTGTTGTAGTTCTCCACTGCAAATGTACTTGGGTAAGCATCATTTCCTTGTGAGGCAGGAGTGCATGGCTTTGCACGGGAAGGAGACTTAGCCATAACCCTGCACGCTCCATCCACAATTCATCCTTATTAGTTGTCCCAGCTGTTGTTAGTAGACTTATCAAAAAGAGACTGAGAGTTTCTTGCACTCCTATCCCTATCCCTCCACACACCTCTCATCCATGTACCTGTCCAAGTTTTTCTTAAATGTTAAAAGTGAGCCCACATTTACCACTTCATCTGGCAGCTCATTCCACACTCCCACCACTCTCTGCGTGAAGAAGCCCCCCTCTAATGTTCCCTTTAAACTTTTCCCCCTTCACCCTTAACCTATGACCTCTGGTTTTTTTCTCCCCTAGCTTCAGTGGAAAAAGCCTGCTTGCATTCACTCTATCTATACCCATCAAAATAGGTCTCTATTCATTGCAGCGTAGAAGGTTGAGGGGGGGATTTGATCGAGGTTTTTAAAATTTTGAGAGGGATAGATAGAGTTGACGTGAATAGGCTGTTTCCATTGAGAGTAGGGGCGATTCAAATGAGAGGACATGATTTGAGAGTTGGGGGCAAAAGTTTAAGGGAAATACGAGGGGGTATTTCTTTACTCAGAGAGTGATAGCTGTGTGGAATGAGCTTCCTGTAGAAGTAGTAGAGGCCAGTTCAGTTGTGTCATTTAAGGTAAAATTGGATAGGTATATGGACAGGAAAGGAGTGGAGGGTTATGGGCTGAGTGCGGGTAGGTGGGACTAGGTGAGATTAAGAGTTTGGCACGGACTAGGAGGGCCGAGATGGCCTGTTTCCGTGCTGTGATTGTTATATGGTTATATTATTTTCTATGCCTCTATCAAGACTCCCCTCATTCTTCTATGCTCCAGGGAATAAAGTCCTAACCTATTCAATCTTTCTCTGTAACTCAGTTTCTCAAGTCCCGTCAACATCCTTGTAAACCTTCTCTGCACTCTTTCAACCTTATTAATGTCCTTCCTGTAATTCGGTGACCAAAACTGCAGGCAATACTCCAAATTCAGTCTCACCAATGCCTTATACAACCTCACCATAACATTCCAACTCTTGTACTCAATACTTTGATTTATAAATGCCAATGTACCAAACGCTCTCTTTATGACCCTATCTACCTGTGACGCCACTTTTAGGGAATTTTGTATTGTGTTTGTTCATGCTGCTTGACTACAGCCCCTACCACACTGGGATCACCTTTCCCCCCCCCTCGCTATAACACCTGCATACTGGATCATTTCTGATCTTCTGGCGCCACCTGCACAGAGAGTTTCCAGATTGCAGGAAGTGAGATTAGTACCACAGCAAGGGGAATCTGGTTTTGGGTCAGCTTCTCTTGTCCGACAGATGAAGGTGGATACTCTGGAGCTGCATCTCTGATGTACATCATGGGAGATGGACACCAAGGCCAAAGGTCAGAATAGGCAGCACCCCTCCCACATGAAGGGACTGGAAGGTTTCACTTCTGACAGGGGATCCACTGTTAGAACTGTGATGCTCATCTTCATTGGCAAGCTTCTTGATGGACTGCCCTTTTAACTAGCCTGAATCTCATGCTGCAGTCCTTGCAGCTTCTGAAAAGAGCACACATGCTTGAATGTCGCAGCAGAAATAGCAAACGTGCATTGTAGGGCATTTAACGATCAGCCTACTGATCACTGTGTGTAACTCCAAAGTGACGCACCACGATTCCCCAACAGCACTGAATGGAGGCAGTGAATGCATTAAGTGCCGTTCACTTAAAGTTCCATCTAGTGTGTTGCTTGGTGCAAAAAAAACTGCTTTGCAAACAAATTTCTTGCCTAGTCTATTTCCCTGCATCAGTACCATAGGTGAATATTACGAACATCTTGTATTTAAGTTGCAGAATGCAGAATTTATTACTTTGGCAGTATGTGGAAGAGAGATACCTCCCAAACTGCACCATTCCCTTCACTGCACCCCCCTCCCCCACTAAAACAACCATGATTGCTGACTGAATGGTTTGAATGAGTCTGCTTAGAGTGTGGGATTTGTTTAGGAGACATTCTGTCCGTCAAACTTACACACTTCCACCCAGGGGCAAACTGACTCGGTGCCATCACAGAGATTTGACTGGGCTGGGGTAGGGAATACATAAAACTGTGATTCAAGCAAACCCTGTAATAAATAGAGATCGTTAAAACAACACAACTGTGCTTCTAAAGAGAGAAAAGAACCTAAACATTCTGTACATCTGCAGTGTCTGGAAAGGGAATTAAATCACAGCTGGGGCAATAGTCTTTTATCAGCTCTGAAACAAAGACAGAAAGTCCAAGCTAATCAAAGATGGGATGGAGAGTGGAATAATATGTAAAATTTTCAAGATAAATAATCCACAAACTCGTTCAAAGAGGCAGATAAAGGCTGACATGGCTTTGCAGTGGATTTTCTTTGAAAAGCTGCAGATGTGGAATTGCTGGATATATGAAAAGGTCAGTGTAGCCCGGCTGTGAGAAGGCACTGCAGGCATTCCTACGTGTGCTCACCATAACTAGGTTGTAAACCTACTTGTAAAAAAGTCACTTTAACTTCTATCGATGAGTGAAAGATGACTTTCCATTTCCCCCACTTTAATTTTTCCATTGGCTATCAATTCGCCTCCACCTACCTTTTGTCCCCATTGAGTTAATGATTTGTCTGCTTTGATAGCAAGCACATACAATCTTAAATTAACTCAGAAATGGAAGCTGAAAAATTGGAATGTAAATTTCCAAAATTAGCAGGAAAACTGGTAGGACAATTCCTGGCTAAAATATCATTGGTGTAAGTGTGGTCTCTTAAAGAGGGAAAGGAGCACGCGCTCCAGACTGCATGGCCATTTCTCGGACCACATTAGATGTTTCACTGGTGGGAAAGAAATGAAGGCAGAAATAGTGCGGGGTAACTTGTCATTGTCAGAATACCTTCTACCTTATGTGAATCTTATGCAAATGAATGTCACTGGAAGCAGGGTTTCAGTGTCAGAACAAGCGTGTAGGGAGAAATAGACGATGGGCTCCCTCCATCACCATACCACAGGGCTGAACGTGATGGAGGAGGCAACCAAAATTACAAATACTGTCCAATAAGGCTTGCTCAAACCTAGAGTCATGGAAGGGGAACAGTCATATGGAAAGTTTTATTTCATGATGGGATTTTAAGAATAGAGTAAACTGGATAATTTGAAGTCCATTGGTGAAAGAAGAGCATGAAGAAAGTTTAGAAATTCAGTAATAGAGCAGACACAAAATCGGTAAAGGCACTGTTAGTGGACAAGGTGACCACTGAGCAGCACGTGATCTTTAGAGATCTGTGTTTCATTGGCTCAGTTTGCAATAGAATAGTTCGGCATTATCATCGCTGCACAATAGGTTCTGAAATTCAAGTCCAGTAAAGAATGTGTCTTGACACACATCTGAACAAGGTTTGGTTGCATGTTTTAAAGTGCCATCTAGTGAAAAACATTGATAAAATTTACTAGCGAAGAGCAATTTAAGCTCGATTTTGTATGCAGACTATTTCAATGGAAAGTAACAGTTTGTAATGCAGAGTATCCCATTTGCACTAACCGAAGAAAGGAAGAAGCTGCTGGACAGTCAATCTGCAAAACGTGTTTATACAGCTGAAAACTAACACAGTCAGTGCGAGTTCCTTGTGTAAATTAAAACTGCAATACAGATGCCTGCTGGTTTTGGACAGGGTTACATTAAGCATGTGTTCTTTGAGTCAGTGAGCAGCTGCTCACCAGTTCAGGTGCCAGATTCATGTACATCACACACAGGGAGGGACAGCTTAAATAAGGTCTGTTTTTTCATCTACTGCATTTAACTTTGCATATGTTACTATCATTCCCACATGGCTTTGAAGCCTATGCAGCTAAACAACAAATGTAGCTCAATTGTTATTTTATAGTTAACACTAATTTTAAGTCAAATGACAGAATAGTAAAACTCTTGCTTGTGTCATTCATCTGTAACTTTTGTGACGTCGCTGTTAGGACTTTTAGTAAAATCTTAACTTTGCTTTGCACTTGAAACAAGCGTTAAGCAGCCTGTCTTATGAAGGTTCTTTAAGGAACAGACATCCACATGGGCATCAACACTAGCAACATAACAAAGTTCGAAAGCAATGTCTCACATTCACCCTTCCTTTTTTTCCCTCTCAGCTTAAACGTTCAAGTTTAAAAAGAAGAATGAATGAATCGGATTGTCTTTTCTGCTTCAGGACATGTTTATTAATCGTATTAGCCCTGAATTATTTATTTTAAAATAGAAATATTCATTTATTTAATATTTAAATAATATTAAATAGACCTACTCCACACTATATAGCTAAAATAAAATATTTTTTTAAAATTACCATTACTTGGTTATTTTGGCTTCATAGAAATACTGCCATAAAAATCCCTCCATTTCACTCCTGCTTCTACAACACGTTTCCCATACATACTGGCGAGGTGATAGGAAGGAGGTGGGAGTGAAATGTAAGGCAACAGATTTCCAACTAGATTAGCCATGTGTAAAACAGAGAGTTAAACAGTCCAGACACAGGACCTTCGGCCCCACTGCATCATGCTCAACGAATCCGCACTGTTGGTCCCAACTGCCCATGTTTGGCTCATAACTCTTCAAGATCCACCCCTCCATAAATGTTGCAGTTGTACCTGTCTCGAACACTTCCTCTGGCAATTCATTCCAGATACTCACTACTCTCTGTGCTAGGAAGTTACCTCTCAGGTCCTTATGAAATCTATGCACTCTTATATTGTACCTGTGCCCTGTAGTTTGCAGCCTAAACTTCGAGAGAAGACTCTGACTGCTCACCTTATCCACACCAATCATCATTTTATAAAGCTTATATAATGCTTTTATAAAGTTGGATTTCTTGAACTTCTGGAAATTGCATCCCCTTCACCATTCTCCAACCTTGTTTCCCTCTCTCACCTTTTCTCCTTACCTGCCGATCACCTCCTTCCAGTTCTCCTTACCCTTCCTTTTCTTCCATAGCCTTCTACCCTCTCTTATCAGATTCCTCAACTTCCCAGCTCTTCACCCCTGCCCCTCTCCCGGTTTCACCTATCCCTCCTTGTACTTTTCCCTCCCTCCCTTCACCTTCTTACTTTGACTCCTCATCTCTCTTTCCAGTCCTCTAGCCGGACAAGTGACCTTCAACCGACACCTTCTGCTTCCTATCATTGAGGTAATTCTGAATCCACCTTGCAAGCTCCCCCTGACTCCCACGCAACTCATAAACCCTTCCTGATCAGCCTGTGGGATCTTGTCAAATGCCTTTCAGTCCATATAGATAATACCTACTGCCCTCCTTTCATCTACTCCATTAGTTACCACTTCAGAAACCTGCAAACATTTTGTTAGACATGACTTTCCATGCACAAAACTATACTAGCTATTACTGATCAGGCCTTGACTGTCCAATTGATGACAGACCCTGTCTTTCAGAACTCCCTCCAAGTAAACTCTGTACAACTGAAATCTGGCCCTTTGGCCTGTAGTTCCCTGGCCTGAACTTGCCACTCTTCTTGAAAAATGGAACAAGATTTGCCACCCTCCAAATGGCTGGAACTTCACCAGCAGATTACAATGAAGCAAAGGACAACCACGATTTCTTCCCTGGCCTCCCATAGGGCTTGGGAGTGTTCCCTTCAAGGCTGGAGGCAATCCATGCACTCAGTTCATCTGCCTTACCTATTAGGCAGCATGCAGTGAAATAGATGCCATTTAAAGCGGTGGTGCTATCTCCCCTTTCACTGTAAACATGCCTATCCTGATTGACAGTCTTACTCTCCGCCTGCCGCACGTGCCCCTGGCTTCAAAGCACCAGAGGGAGCTGATGGGAAGATAAGGAGAGACAAAGAGAAAGGGAAACAGGAATGGGGAATGGTGAAGGAGGAATGGGAGGCATTGCCAGAAGTTTGAGAAAACGATGTTCATGCCATCAGACTGGAGGCTACCCAGATGGAACATAAGGTGTTGCTCCTCCACCCTGAGTGTGGCCTCATCACGACAGTAGGGGAGGCCATGGACTACCATGCCGGAATGGGAATGGGAAATGGAATTGAAATGGGATGACTACTGTCCCGTTGCACTCACATCCATCATCATGAAGTGTTTCGAGAGGCTCGTCATGAGGCATATCAAGACCCTGCTGCCCCCCTCACTGGACCCCCTGCAGTTTGTGTACCGTCCCAACCGCTCAACAGATGACGCCATTGCCACCACCCTCCACCTGGGCCTAACCCACCTGGACAAAAAAGACACATACGTTTGGATGCTGTTCATAGACTTTAGTTCAGCATTCAACACAATCATCCCTCAGAAACTGATTGGAAAGCTGAGCCTACTGGGCCTGAACACCTCCCTCTGCAACTGGATCCTAGATTTCCTGACTGGGAGATCTCAGTCAGTCCAGATCGGGAGCAGCATCTCCAACACCATCACACTGAGCATGGGGGCTCCCCAGGTTTGCGTGCTCAGTCCACTGCTGTTCACTCTGCTGACCCACAACTGTGCTGCAACACACAGCTCGAACCACATCATCAAGTTCGCTGATGACACAACTGTGGTGGGTCTCATCAGCAAGAACAATGAGTCAGCTTACAGAGAGGAGATGCAGCGGCTAACAGACTGGTGCAGAGCCAACAACCTGTCTCAGTGTGAACAAAAGAGATGGTTGTTGACTTCAGGAGGGCACGGAACGACCACTCCCCGCTGAACATCAACGGCTCCTCGGTAGAGATCGTAAAGAGCACCAAATTTCTTGGTGTTCACCTGGCAGAGAATCTTACCTGGTCCCTCAACACCAGCTCCATAGCAAAGAAAGCCCAGCAGCGTCTCTACTTTCTGCGAAGGCTGAGGAAAGTCCATCTCCCACCCCCCCATCCTCATCACATTCTACAGGGGTTGCATTGAGAGCGTCCTGAGCAACTGCATCACTGCCTGGTTCGGAAATTGTACCATCTCGGATCTCAAGACCCTGCAGTGGATAGTGAGGTCAGCTGAGAAGATCATTGGGGTCTCTCTTCCCGCCATCATGGACATTTACACAAATCGCTGCATCCGCAAAGGAAACAGCATTATGCAGGACCCCATGCACCCATCATACAATCTCTTCTCCCTCCTGCCGTCTGGGAAAAGGCTCCAAAGCATTCGGGCTCTTACGACCAGACTATATAACAGTTTCTTCCCCCAAGATATCAGACTCCTCAATACCCGAAGCCTGGACTGACACCTTGCCCTACTGTCCTGTTTATTATTTATTGTAATGCCTGCACTGTTTTGTGCACTTTATGCAATCTGTAGTCTAGTATAGCTTTCTCTGTGTATTTTTTATTACGTAGTTCAGTCTAGTTTTTGTACTGTGTCATGTGAACCATGGTCCTGAAAAACATTGTCTCATTTTTACTATGCATTGTACCAGCAGTTATGGTCGAAATGACAATAAAAGTTGACTTGACTTGACTTTTTCTAGCAGATGGAGCATAGGTGCTTGTCAAAGCGGACTCCCAATCTGCATTGGGTGTCATGGATATATAGGAGGCCACACCAGATACAGTAGATGACCCCAGCAGACTCACAGGTGAAGTGTCGCCTCACCTGTAAATACTGTTTAGGGCCCTGAATTGCACGGAGGGAGGAGGTGTCGCACATGTATTGGTTGCAAACAAGTCCTCCTTCTCCAAAGAAAGGGGCTCCCTTCCTCCACCATCAACGCTCCTCTCAACCTATTCGCACCCATCTGCCCTCACCCCATCCCCCCCCCCCACACCAGGGACAGGGTTCCTCTTGTCCTCACCTACCACTCCACCAGCCTCGGCATCCAGCACATAATCCTCCGTAACTTCCACCATCTTTAATGGGATACCACCAACAAGCACATCAATCCCTCCCCCCCAACATTCTGCTTTCCACAGGATGGTTTTTCTTTCCCCCCACCCTCTGACCCCTCATCTTTTTTTTTCTGCAGTCGAGGAGGCGATAGACTGACATGTTGGAAAGGGAATGGGAATGGGAATTAAAATGTTTGACCACCAGGAAGACCCACTTGTGGCAGATGGCAAGGAGATGCTCACTGGAGAAGAAAGCCTCGTAAAGATTATGCATGATCTTTCACTCAACTGTAAAATAAAACAAGCTACATACCGTTGTTTATTATTCAAACACACCAGCTGCTTTACAATTTTAATTCTTTGCTTCAGCCGAGTACTTTGGAGCTAATTGTGCACTTACATCTTGCCAAAGGGCATGGAGTAAGTTCAGCTCTCCTTGCACTTGTGAGTTTGTTTCTGAAGTTTTACAGAAAGTAAAAAAAAGAAATGAAATTAGAAACCAGCCCTGAGGATATTGCTAAAAGCTGTATAAAATATGAAGCCAGAGCACATCAGTCATTTTTTTTGTCTCCTGTTACCTTTCTGAGTATCTTGGCCACTCTGCAGTCTGGCTTTGGCAGCGGACAATTAGATGGCACATTGTGGAATTCTCTTTTGGAAAAAGGACAGGGGAGTGGCAATTTCAATTAGGCTCTATATAAGAATCGGATTGACTTAACAGATGCTGCATTTTGTTCTACACTTTACATCTTGGTCATCTGTTCATGATAAATCTCAGTCCCTCAGACTTCAATATGTGTAAGCTTGAACCCCGCTCACTGTGAAAACATTCTGAATCAGCCAGCTGGCAATACTATATAGGACAAGCCAAGAGGCACTATGCAAACGCAAGTTATTTCCATCCTCCGGAAAGGAACAGTGGTGCCATCAGAAATTGCCAGCCACTCTTGACAATGCTTTTGTTTTTAACATTGGAACATTTCCCACTCCGGCTAATTCCTCTTTTGCCTCCTCCTTCCTATTCACTCCAAGGTGCATCGACAGTTGCATCCAAAACATCTTCCTTAAGGAATCTTTACCTACAGGGACGTCACAGTTATTCTGTCTCACTCACACTCCATTTCCAGTGATCAGAAATCCTTATTTTCAATAACACAAGAGTATTGACAGATCCCCGCACCCCCCCCCCCCCCGACCCTTTGCTCCAACTACAGTTAATTCAGTGCACACCAGGGACTGATCTTGGGACCTTCTCTGCTCCATTAGATTTAACATGCATGTGAGCCCAATGTGCCACTGTTCATCTTTTCTGATGATGTTTACATTTCCGGACACTTACCAATGATGATAAATGATGATTTTTATTATTGCTAATCAGTTTTTAATTTGAAGTGTTATAGGGCCTTTGATTGTTCCTTCTAGATTTTAGCTTTCTCTGCTATGTTTGTAGCAGATGGGATGGCGATATGCATCAGCAAACAATAATTGGAACAGCTACCATCACCACAACATGCGCAGCAAATAGATTATCTATAAATCTGTGCTGCTACTTTATTAAACTGGGTAACTGCCAGACTCTGTAATGTAAGAACAACTAATGTAATTTGCCCTAATCCCCTAAAAGTGACAAAATTTTACTTAACTTTATTTGACATGAATAACTAGGCCAGTTGAGCCGAGCTCTTTTTTCAACACCCTGTATTAGATTTCACTGACTTCCTCCCAGAAGGGCTGGGCCCGTTCACGAGTCAGTCAGGCTATGCTCCTGACCAGAGGGGCTGGGCCAGTACAGGAGTCAGTCAGGCTATGCTCCTGACCAGAGGGGCTGGGCCCGTTCACGAGTCAGTCAGGCTATGCTCCTGACCAGAGGGGCTGGGCCCGTTCACGAGTCAGTCAGGCTATGCTCCTGACCAGAGGGGCTGGGCCCGTTCACGAGTCAGTCAGGCTATGCTCCTGACCAGAGGGGCTGGGCCCGTTCACGAGTCAGTCAGGCTATGCTCCTGACCAGAGGGGCTGGGCCAGTACAGGAGTCAGTCAGGCTATGCTCCTGACCAGAGGGGCTGGGCCCGTTCACGAGTCAGTCAGGCTATGCTCCTGACCAGAGGGGCTGGGCCCGTTCACGAGTCAGTCAGGCTATGCTCCTGACCAGAGGGGCTGGGCCCGTTCACGAGTCAGTCAGGCTATGCTCCTGACCAGAGGGGCTGGGCCCGTTCACGAGTCAGTCAGGCTATGCTCCTGACCAGAGGGGCTGGGCCCGTTCACGAGTCAGTCAGGCTATGCTCCTGACCAGAGGGGCTGGGCCCGTTCACGAGTCAGTCAGGCTATGCTCCTGACCAGAGGGGCTGGGCCCGTTCACGAGTCAGTCAGGCTATGCTCCTGACCAGAGGGGCTGGGCCCATTCACGAGTCAGTCAGGCTATGCTCCTGACCAGAGGGGCTGGGCCCGTTCACGAGTCAGCCACGCTATGCTCCTGACCAGAAGCTGCAGCTGTGCCCATCTTCTTCAAAGACTGGAACTTGTTTCCGGTACAGTGGAAAGGAAGCCAACTTGGCATGGGTTAGCATTCGGTCTTTAGAAAATGCCGACTTCTCTTCATGCTTTCCAACTGATGTCCTGTACTTAGAAATCAGTGATCAAAAAGGGAAACATCTGATATAAACATATTTTTGACAAACACCAATTTGATCTTGAATTATTGTGTAAAAACAAAATTATATAAACTGGGCAGTATCTTATTGCATGTATCAACGTTCCTCTCGTACAATGAGATGCTGTGGATCTCAATCACTCGATGCAACGTTTGTCATCTGCAAGTTTTCACAAACAAGTGGTCCAATAACTAGATAATCAGTGCCAGGGAGGAATTCTCTGCTGAGAAATGCCAGGGAATCTTTAACAACCAAATAAACCAAGGAACATGCAGCTCAGACCTTGGATTACAGACTCAGAGTCATAAACCATACAAACCATATAACAATTACAGCACGGAAACAGGCCATCTCGGCCCTTCTAGTCCGTGCCAAACACTTACTCTCACCTAGTCCCACTGACCCGCATTCAGCCCATAACCCTCCAGTCCTCTCCTATCCAAAATTACATAAAGTAATTTACATAAAGTAATGTAAATCATTCATTCTGGTACTTAGCAAACTTCCGTCGAAATCTGCTGCATCCAGCAAAGTTACAGCATATGGAAATGTAAAATTCAATGCAATTGATAAAAAGGTCATATATATTCCAAATTATTCTTTGTAAATTTGAAATTTCTTTCTGGATTGGATACTATACTGTACAGGTAAAACTTTTGAATTCACAAGTACGTTTGAAAGTGACACACAGATTCAAGGAAACTGTATTTAAGTGTCTTGTGTTAATGAGAAGTTGACAATAATATAACAGGAGACCAAGTCCAATAGACTACATGGTCATTTTGAATCCCTAAAGATGGATCAGTTTTACGAAGTATGAATTACCACAGATGGTTCACAAACTCATGTCCATTTAAGTTTATTTTAACAAGACTATTATTATTTTTCTTGCACTGTGTCAGTTTGCAAGCTGTAATGAGACATTCCTTTTACATCCTATTTTTAGTGCAATGACCCAGGGAGCTCATTCAGGATTTCCCACGTCACTTTCTTCCTCTGTGTCTGCTCTGTCTTAAAGAACATACCATCCAGCCTTCTATCTGAACAGCTTTCCAGCGTGTGCGAGTGGGTACCGAGAGTATCGGCATGCTTTGCAACACCAAGGGCGCTGAAGTCTTCTGGGTCAACAATCTGAAAGGCTTGAGAAAATATCTCTGCCTTACCCCCACTGATTTGTTCTCTTTTAAATGGAGTGCCTCTTGTATATTTTTTTAAAGTGCAGTTAAAATAAAATCAAAAGAAAAAGCATTCCTCTTTTCAAAATGACTTTCTTAACCTTCTTCTCATCCAGAAGACAATTTGGTTAGATAGGAAAGAATTACTACATGGTAAAACAAATCCAGTCTTTTATCTTCCTAAAAAGATGTTTGGCTTTCCTTTCAGACTATTTGGTGCAAGAGAAGAACAGAATCACTCCCCCTGATCTTTTCCAATTAATGGTGTGAATGCGAAAATTGTTTATCAAACACATTTTTATGCAAGCAGTATCAGTGATCCTTTAAACTGGGTTTGAAACAAGTTGTGAACATGTGGACATTGAGTAAATGTGATGCTCAAAAAGAAAGCTGGGAAATTAAAGTGGGCTTGAAGTCAAATGGCAAAATTAGCTTAGTTTCTCTTAGTTTACTTCCTTTCGATTGAACGTAGTTAGCTACCAGTCTGCAAGGACAGTACAGAGGACAAGCATGTGTAATGCCCAACACGTATTAAATTGTAACCTTAGCCAAGGAATGAAAATTAATCCTGGGCATTTGCCTCACTCTAAACCGAGTGTTTGCAAAGCGTAAACTGCGGAATGGTAAATGGCCACTGAGTCTTGTTTATTGAAAAAGTCTGCAATTGCAATGTAAAAAACTTTGCTTTAAATCACTTTTGTGACTAGCAGAGATAATGCAATGTCTGCCTTTATTCTTTTCATTTAGTAATTATGCCCCGTCCCCAATCATCTTCAACTTATTTTTCAGTGTGCCTCTGTACAACTGCTTCAAAATACAAACACTTCACATTCGCTGAAGTCTTTCTGACGCTTGCCTGCTAATGAGAGTTTGTTTTTATCTGTGAAGCTAAGACAAAAGGTGGCTAGAGGCTTTAACTAATTTGTTGGCGGTTGTGAATTTCCCTCTTGTTCAGATCTGGCCTCCAAAGCACATTTTGCCCCACAGTCTGATTCAGATAAACTGGCTGCATCAGAGCTTACTGAATATTGCAGACTAGACTAGAGTTATAGAGAACTTTAAAAGAGCAATCTGTTTAATGCGATATTACATGTACCAGAATTTATAATTATTATAATTTTTACGAGAAACATCAGGTAATTCAAAAAGCTTAAAATAGATAGTGTCATGGTGTTCAAAAGTATTTACCTGTGTTTTTGAATTAAAACAAAGAAAATGAAACCTTCACTCTTACTAACATAGTTTTCCACCTTGGCAATCCTTTTAATTAAATAATGGTCAGATTCATTCGCAATATGTGATCGTTGTTATCAATTCAACAGCTTTTACTGAGACGAGCTAGTGATCGCCATGAGGTTTCAATGAATGCAAACTAACTTTGTAAATATAGTAGTGCCAAAGCATTAGTCTAATTCAGTGATTGGGCCAACGGTACGATCGTGGACAGTACAGCAGGCAAGGAATACAAATCTCTTGTACAAACTGGGTCCTGAGCACTAATTAGCAGCCAGGGTGCACCTATTAATCTTAATTGAGCAGTTTGAAATGCTCCATTACCTATTAGCTGTATAAACTTCCCAAGTGACTTTCTTGTCACAAAATAGCACACTGTTGAAACCTGCTTACTTATGTACCTTCAGATATGCCGATTCACCACAAAATAAACTGATGGAAGATTTCAGCTATCCCAAAGCTCATTCATCAGGAAAAAAGTTAACAGCAGGTAGTGGATAATGTGCGTAATGAGTCCTGGAGACCAGGAAGCCCCCTGTTAAGAACTGCACACTGAATTCTTGATCTCATTTGCAGCAGCCATAAGGCTCTACAATTGTCTTCAATGTCTTTGAGGCAGAGAGCAGAAACATTCGGCCCACAGACTTCCCCTGTTCACTGGAAACAGAGGAGAAAGAAGGGGAAGTTATCACATCTAACATTCATAAAAACGTTGTATCACAAGAAAGCATTTGGGAAAAATTAGCTTTCGCTGGTTTATGGAAAGTCACTGGCAACTCACATCTAATTTCCAATATGTGCTCTATGTCAGGAAATCCAAAGACAAAACCTTACAACATACATTTCAAAATCACCCTTACAGAACAATGGATTTGCCTTGAATGTGCTTTGTCAAATTTGTTAGACAGAGGGATTCAATTTTTTTCTTGGAATGCTAATTCAATTTACTTGGCGATTGGGTACTGGAATAGTGATCATTCAGGTTAAGCTCATCTTGAAGTCTAAGGGCAACAGGCTCTCTGGCCTGTTGTGAGAAGAATCCTTGTGAATCTCTTTGAGATACCTTGAGGCAGCTCGTAAAGGAAGAATTAGGTCATTCTGCTGCACTTGAGACTGAAGTGCATTTGGGGTCATTTTCTCTTTGACCATCCCAAGACCAGAATGTGTGTGCCAGAAGAGCGCACTGGGTTTTTCACTTGCCCGTTACCCAATCTACCCAGTTTCTTGCTGATCAAAATTAGCACTGTCCTCAATTCTTGAAGTTCCAATGTGGGTGCATGTAACATTGTCAGATCATTATCCTGTAGCTGGCCCTGGTGCACTCATTGTTGAGAGTGAAATATTGACAGTGACTGGTTCAAATGCAAAGTCCCTCGCCCTGTTGTATACAAGAAGCTTTATTTCCATATTTCCTTACCATATGAGGGAGGTGATCTGTCAAGACTATGCCAACTCTCAAAGCAATCCCATCAATTTCCATCCCCCCTTGATTTCATTGTAAACTTTTTTCTCTCATATTTCCATGAATTCAGTATATGAATTCACCTATCTATAACGTTGTAATTTACAGTGGCCCATTAACCTACCAACTCACCAATCTTTGGAAGATGGGGGAAAAGAAATACCTGAAGGATATTTGAATAGTCACAGGAAGAACCTGCGAATTCCACACGGATGGCACTAGAGGTCAAGGGCGATCGAGCTGAGAGGTGGCAGCTCCGCTAGATGTAGCAGTATGTGACCAGATTCAGATACTCATTTATTTATCTGATCTACATTGAACAACACATGTCATTTAAAATAACAAATGTCACCCACACATTCCACTGCCAACATAGCCTGCCCACAATGCCCAGGAATGAGAAAGTCCACTTGGCCTTCACACTCACATTTGTGTAGACTGCCTGTGTTGCATTGTTCCTCAGTAATATTGTGCTAAACAAGTCATTTTTCAATGTCCGTCTTCCATACATAGCACTTCCAATCCAATTTTTAATAAAATTATAATTTTCTTCCTTTTAATAAAGAATGCTAACTGGTGTAGCATTAAATGTCTTTTGACTGGACAATTGTTAAAGTACTGAATTCAATGAATGAGATAACACTAACCTGCTTGATCCGTGTACTTCGATACCGTTATTTTAAATATAGGTAACAAATTGCTCTAACTCTCAAATGATACTGAACTTCTTCAATGATTATTCCTAATTATCTTGAACGAATTGAGGTGAAATGTTCTAAAACTCATTCTATCTAGAAACTATGATATGATGTTATTAGATCAGGACACATTTCATCTTATTGATGATATTTTCCAAATTTTAATTATGAATTATAGTAACTCCTACTTTGAGCTAACAATGTAATCCCACAAAAGCATTTACAATGGCTGTTTTTCAACATGTTGAGGAATGTTCTGGAAGTATCTTCAAAATGATTTAATGATTTAACAGGATTTAATGGCAATAGAAAACAGTCTCTCACATGTTTAATTATCCTTACAGGGTTGGAAATTTTCTTGCTAAAGTAAACCACATGTAGGTCATGCCTTCTGTTGTCATCACTGTTTGAGATTTCAACTTGAAAATGGCTGTCAATCGACAACTAGGCTCTTGAAACAACAGTTTTCATATCTTGAAGCATGGAAGCAGACACTGTCACAATGAGGTCAGAAGTCAGAACACACCTGATTATTTCACTCCTTAACAATCCTGGTATGGATCTTCATTATGAAAGAGGAGTTTGTGACGTTGAGGAGATTTTAAAATGTGGACGTTTAGCAGATAGACCAGTGGTAGACTCCAAGGACTGACTCAAACTCGAAATCTTTGAGCGCTATATCATGTGAATAAGTAGTCAGGGAACAGCTCAAACAGACATCCAATACAACACACTAGATCAGGAGAGGTGCAATAACTGTCAACAGCACGGATATAGGTAAATGAGACCTTTCAGACGATCAATCTCAAGGCTGGAAAATCTGAATAAAGAGCCACAGACCAAATCCAATACTGGGGTGCACTCTTTTAAACTTTGTTTTACTGATAGGCTGGGGGATAGCTCTCAATATCCCAGTTGGTTTATCCCAATTTCCCAATTTACACGTTCACAAGGACCCAATCTGATCTGTCCTGTCAGATGAAAAGACTGAAGAGTTTAAATCACAACTGGCAGGAGTATACAAGAAGCTATTTGGCGAGTCCTTTTGTGGTTTTAACATGTTCCCTTCACATTCTAGTTTGCTACCAGACTTAAAATGTGGGTTGATGTGATTGCGCTTTTGAGTTGTAGTAGACACTATTTCATGAGTAAACTGCCATCAGACCTTTCGCTATGTATAAGCAGTGCAATGGGAAAAATCCCCTCTGCGTGGCCTTACGCAACTCTGACCATGCTCAAGAAGTTCCGCACCATTGAGTACAATGGAGCCCATTTTATCAAGATTGAAAATTCAAGATTGCTTGATGTTACTTACCGAACTCAAGTGTAAAGAGAACGAAATCACTGTTAGTCCAGATCCAATGCAGCACAAAAAACCTCCACAAAAGGTAAAGAACACAATAATGATAATTTTAAAAACAAATATAGATACCTAAGATAGCTTATATATATCAATTGATGTATGTCCATAAAGTGATGCTAGGCTATACATAAGGGGATTGATAGTAGTCGAGTTAGTGGGTGGAGGTGTTGATCAGCCTTATTGCTTGGCGAAGGTAACTATGTTTGAGTAGGTAACTTACATAATGCACGTCAGGTTACCCGAGTCACACGCATTCACATCTTGGAAAGGCATTGCTGATCCTATGGTATCACTGTTGCAGGCTGGGGACATCCAGTCAGAGCATCGTCACTAGATGCATTCAGTGGTTCAAGAAGGTGACTCACAACCCCCTACTGGGGCAGGGAAGGGGCACAAAAATTCAGACTTTGTTAACAACCTCTAAGTTCTGTAAATGAATAGAAGGCAGACTAGCAGTCATATTTTGCAGCAACCAAAATTATCTTTCCTCCAAGACGACCATAACCTTGTCGTGATTTAGAGGATTGCATGCCTCAATGATCCGGAAAGCTCTGTTGGCTGGAGACAGAGCTTTATGCTTTGGCTCTTGGTAGGGTCACTCATTCTGACCAGGTCAAAGAATAGACAACAGACTAAGAGTGGTCCACTGGTCCTCCAAGTTTGGGGGTTCAGCTCAGGGCTAACAACCTTGATTGGTCAAACAAAATTGTTATGGAAACAGCACTGTTCCTGATCCTCCACCTGGGACTTGCATAACTGACATTAGCAAAAACCAAGGAAGCTACTGACACGATGAAGGAAGCCCTGAACACTGCCAGAGATGGAGGACCTTCACTGCCCCTAAACAGCAGTAGCGTCTCGGGCAGGAAGTAAGTGAAATGATCTTTGGAGGTAACACATATTTAAACAGATTCCATTGTACCACAAATATTGAGTTTGAAATCTTCTGCTGATTCCATTCTCAAAGTTATTACAAATGAAGACTGAAATGATTGATGTACTGTACATCCATTTGATGTTTTCTTAATTTTGTTAATATTTATTATATATCTATTTGATGAGGGTAACGAGCCTAGATCTGAAAGCTTTGCACAAGGAGGCTTAACGTCTGAAATGGAAATTAACTATTGTCTTTGCTTTAAGCTTCAATTTCATCAACCAGTGTGTTATACCTTTCTTCTCCTTCCTATCTAATGCACCAAGCCATCAGCTCCCAATAATCTTTACATGAGTGACCCATGCAATCTTCATACCACTTTCCTTCATTCGTCCTTACTGCCTTAAAAAATTAAAAATCTCAGTTCTTTGAGAACTAGGGAGCATAGATTTATGGTGAGAAGCAAAATGTTTAATAAGACACATGAGAGGCAGATTCTCCCACATAGAGGTTGGCGGTTAAATTGAATGAACGGCTAGAGGAAGTGTTCAAAGCCGATACGATTACAGCCTTCACAGGGCATTTGGCCAGGAATTGGATAGGAAAGGAGTGGAGGGATATAAACAAGTGGGATTGGTGTGGATAGGCATCGTGTTCAGAATGGACGAGATGGGCCAAAGGACCAGCTTCTGTTCTGTACGGCTTTGTGACTATGTGACTTTTCCCTGACTTATTCTTTCCGAGAGATGGAAACTGTGGCTGTCCTCAGGTACTCCAACAATCTACAATCAGTGGCCACTTTATTAGTTACATCTGTACGTTAATGCAAATATCAAATCAGCCAATCATGTGGCAGCAACTTAATGCATAAAAGCATGCAGATATGGACAAGAGATTCAGTTGTTGTTCAGACTGAACATCAGAATGGGGAAGAAATGTGACCTAAGTGACTTTGACTGTGGAGTGGCTTGGTGGGGTGGTTTGAGTATCTCAGAAACTGCTGATTCTAGAGTTTATAGAAGATCTTGCAAAAAAAACCCAAAAAATACCCAGTGAGTGACAGTTCTGCAGCTGAAACGCCTTGTTAATGAGAGACAATAGACAATAGACAGTAGGTACAGGAGTAGGCCATTTGGCCCTTCCAGCCAGCACCACCATTCACTGCGATCATGGCTGATCATACACAATCAGTACCCCGTTCCTGCCCTCTCCCCATATCCCTTGACCCCGCTATCTATAAGAACTTTATCTAACTCTCTCCTGAAAGCATCCAGAGACTTGGCCTCCACTGCCTTCTGGGGCAGAGCATTCCACATATCCACCACTCTCTGGGTGAAAAAGTTTTTCCGCATCTCTGTTCTAAATAGCCTACCCCTTATTCTTAAACTTAAAGAGAGGTCAGAGGTGAATGGCCAAACTGGTTCAAGTTGACAGGAAGGCGACAGTAACTAACCACACATTACAACAATGGTGTGCAGAAGAACATGTCTGAATGCACACCACATCTTACCTTGAAGTGAATGGGCTACAGCAGCAGAAGACCATGCACATATGCTCAATGTGGCCATTAAGTGTATGCAAGTTTGAACTCTGAATTAGATCTTGCTTAATTTCACTTTCTGGTTTATTTGCCTTCCCCTGCTGGCTTTACAATTTTAATGCATCCCTATATCAGCGACTTTAGTATGAAACTCTGTAGAACAAGGTTGAAGTGCCTGACAGAAGATTCCTTAGTATGAAACATCGGTTTCTCTATAAAACAAGGTTGATGTGCCTGACAGAAGATTCCTTGGCACTCAAAGGTAATGATGCCAAATACAGTGAATTAATAATCAATTCTAAGGAAACAAATTTAGAGATGACATCCAAAATAATATATTAAATCATCCACTTCTTTCTTTTTAAATAAAAAGAACTCTTGTGGCTATGGTCAAAGTCTCTTTCAATAATAATGTAGTCATTGGGTGAAATCAATTGTGTAACTTTTGCTTTTACTTCATGTAGTCTGTTGTGCTTCTGATGCTCCAGAGATTCAACCAAGGCACAATGATTGCCTGTTAATGCGCCTGATTAACACAAGTTGTGTACACAAGTGATTGCATTTATCATTCAACATGACAGCATTGTTAGTTGTGTCTGGTGCTCAGACTCAAACAAAACATTTTTCATTACATATTGGACACCTTAACTTGAGAGCATCACAGTCAAACTTCTGATTCCTCACCTTCTTTACCAGCACTTTATCATTTCTTGACACCTTTCTATAAAGATTTATGCTTTAACTCCCTTGATCTAATTAGAAAGTGACATTCATTTCCGAATGTGACTTTGTGACATGTTCACCGCTAAATCCACTTCATATGCCCAGAACAAGAATTTTAGTGGTTTCAGATGTAGATGTTGTGTTGTGTCCTGCCTATTCAATGAGCATTAAGCTTTACTCTCCATAAATCACAAGTAGCTACAGGCTGACAAATCTTACATCAGTGGTAGGGAAGTTACTGGAGAATAGGATTTATGTACATTTGGAAACACAGGGGCTGATCAGAGATCACAACATGATTCACTAATTTGATTCAGCCTTTGGAGGATGGAACTAAGAAGTGGTGAAGGTAGGGAAGATTCATTAGAATTGGAGGACTTTGCCTTTGGGGAGAATTTGAATAGGTAGACTGGAGCCCAGAGTGAAGGAGGCTCGGGGCTAACCAAATGGACCTATTTAAAAGGACAGCAGACATGGACTGTCACAATCTTTTTCACATGGTTGGGGCATCAAAATCAAGTGGACATGGGTTTAAAGTGAGAGGAAGATGTGATTTGAGGGGAAGCTTTAGATGGTTCACAGAAAGCGTTGATGTCCAGAAGTTGCAGCCAGAGGAAGTGGGGGGCATCGGTTACAATCATTGGGTTTAAACTTCGTTTAGATAGGCATTTTGAATAGGCAGGGTGCAGAGGAAAACGGATCAAAAGCAGACAAATAGGATTAGTGCAGCTGGCCAAGAAGGTCAGTATGATTATGGTGGCCAGAGAGCCTGTTTCTTTGCAGGATAATTCTATAATTCAGACTCCATAACTAGTCTCCAGCCGTGTCTCTACGTAATCTATCTCTCACTTCTCCTGAACAATTTAACCATCATCACAGTGAGCAGATAAGGAGTCACTTTTGCAATTACACATCAGAACATTATCTTGAAAGTCATTCCTAGGTGTTTTAAGTCTGAAGTCTATATTTCTATGAAGTGCTGGTAGTACCGGTGTTACCGTGGGGAGGTACTCTGTACTATGGTTAGTAACGGGGACAAAGGTAGATTTTAATGTCGACCCCCTGAGATGCAATCATATAATACTGCTTTTCAACATTTCAGATTTGAAAATGATGTTTTTCCAGATTCAAGCCCTACCTGGATGTATGCTCTGGAAATGTGTCTGGGATCAATGGTGTGCATGTTTCCCTTGAACTCGAACTTGACTTCCACGTCAGTCATGCCCAGGGAGGCATCATTTTCCCAGGTACGTATGTTGGACTGTGTTATCCCTTGAAAAAGCATTTTAATCAATCTCTCTCTGCCATGTCCTCTCAACATTGGACTCTGGTCCATGTTTGATATGTCCTTTGCTTTAATTCTTTGTCTTTATCCAGAGCCCACAAACACTACATTTCACTCCAAACCCTGTTATCACTGCTGGCCACTCAAGCTCAGGCTGAAGTTCAAACTGGGATTCCCCATGACCATCTGACATTACCATTACACGTGGTGCTCAGTAGAGGCCAAGACCACAACCAGTGCATCCCACCACCTCAGCATCACATCACCAGCCCTTGACTATGATTCAGGGCCCACCCTTTCAATCCTTGGCTGTTGCTCAAGTGGTGTTCATCTTGCCGGCTGAACCCCTTCCTGTGACCTCAGCGCCTTTCACAATTCCACCTCACCACCTGAACCTCCCTTTACAAATCCCCACACTCCAACACCAGCACAGGCGCCAAACCTTCTCCTGCCATTACCTGTCCCCTTCCTCCCATTAAAAAAAGCAGCTGAGTTCAAATGGTCTGTCCTGAACCCCGTCTCAACTCTAACTCAAAGCTGATGCACTTTTAGTACCTAAATTAATGCAATTTAAGTTTGAAACAAAGGACCCATGGCCAGAATGCTGTTGTAACCCACTGCAGTATCCCCCAAAAGCACCCACTTTTAGGCCAAAGAATCTCCTTTATCAACGATCTCAAGCTCTGGCTGTGCTTGTCATTCTTTCAATTTAGTATAAACAGCCAGCTTTTACTTGCAGTCAATAGTGGCTTTATTATTGATAAATCAAGCCTTCTGCAAGCTGATTTTATCCTCAAGCCACTATTGTAACTGGACTTCTTTCTCATTTCAATTCACACAACTTCTACAAAAAAAAAGCCTTGACCTTTTAAAGGTCATCTGCAGTTTCCTGTGGTAGTTTATTTTCTCTAATAACATAACTTACACTCATGAACTAAAATACATTCGATGTACTGATAGAGCAACCAAAAAAATTTTGTGAGGCCGTTTTTCAAGTCAAAAGGGAAAAAAGTGAAAACATTTTGGGTTAAGGTGACTAAGATTAAGCAAAGGTTGTCATATCTTGAGCTTTGTCCAGTTAAAAGAATTATACACCAGTAAATATCACAAATCCTTATAAAGGAAATAATCCTTATTAGATATTGAAATGACCTTCATCTTTCATGGTGAGGCAGTTTTAACTTCAGCACTAATGGGGTAAAACCATTCTGTAGGTCATAACTGATTGAGATGAAACTCCAATATGTTAATTTTAATCTGTTTACTTTAACAGCAGATTCTGGAATTTATATGAACCCAAATATTTTTTTTGTTAATACTTTGCAGATGATTTCAACCCACTGTGTGTATATTTTAAGTTCCTGAACCCTGGTCTTTATTAAGCAATCCATTATCGTTCAGCAACTGAACATTAGGGTGAAATCCTTAATGAGCGATCTCCTCAAGATGGAAAGTTCCCACCTCTAGAGCTTACTGCTTCTTAACACTGTTTTTTTGCCACGTGATCTGTTCTGCCTTTGGGCTCAAGTAGTTCTGCTTGTAAAATACTTCATTTTCACAAGCACCTCGACAGGATAATAATTTCAATAACAAAGAGAAGCAAAAATGGGAATCAAATGAAAATATTACAAAAGCTAATAACCCTAATGCCACTGAAGATCTGCATTATGTTCCTTTATATTTTCTACCATTTGTGAGTTTTAGGAAAGCAAATATTGTCATAAAATTAAGGAGACTGCTTTAAAGCTAACTCGCCTAAAATGAGTGAGTAGCAAGAATTGTAATGGGTTAATGCTCTCCAAATGTTAAGATTCTATTCACTAAGTTGTTAGCCATCAGCACTGTGTCTTTTATCTGGGTTTCTGGCAGAGCATGTTATGGTTTGGGAAGAAAAATGATTAGCCTTAAATGGCGACAAGACACTTATGTAGCATAAGCGACCTGCACTCACACAACATCAGAGCAGTTGCCTCTGGGTGAAAGGTAAATGGGTGAAAATAAACCACCGGCCAACAGTTCACATGTGTGGCGTAAAGAATGATACAAGGAAAGCAGCTGTGTGTGTCCTTGCAATAAAAACAATAGGACCGCAGGCAGGGTGGAGTGTCTTCTACGGGATGGTGGTCGATAAATTCAGTATTTAGGCACACTGAATATTGATATCAGTTGTGCTAATAATTTTCACTTGTTCACAGAAAAATAAGTCTGTACTTATATATAATGTACACTAATATATGTATATAATGTATATACAGGAATTTTCCTCGGAGGTTTTCCGGTCATCCAGTGGTCGGCAAGTTGCGGAGTGTCAGATACCGCTGGATACGTGCATTACACTGACCATCCACCAACCTTACTCTGACTGATCGGGAGCATTTCTCTCACAAATATTACTCCATGTTAAAGTGAGGTGGAAGCAGGATTTGGGTCAGGTTTCATAGATGGGCTGCAGAGGGCAATTTCACCTCTGCTTCTTGAGTTTGTCAATGCACAGCAAAAGACACCACAGCACTGAAAGTTTACGGCCTCAACTGCCCTTTGAGTATTCGAAGTACATTTATTATTGAAGTATGTATGCAGTATACAACCCTGAGATTTGTCTTCCCACAGACAGCCACAAAACAAAGAAAACCATAGAAACATAGAAAACCTACAGCACAATACAGGCCCTTTGGCCCACAAAGCTGTGCCGAACCCTACCTTAGAACTACCTAGGGTTAGCCATAGCCCTCTATTTTTCTAAGCTCCGTGTAGCCATCCAGGAGTCTTTTTAAAGACCCTATCGTTTCTGCCTTCATCACAGCCACCGGCAGCCCATTCCACCACTCACTGCGTAAAAATCTTACCCCTGATATCTCCTCTGTACCTAATTCCAAGCACCTTAAAACTATGCCCTTTCGTGCTAGCCATTTCAGCCCTGGGGAAAAGCCTCTGACTATCCACACGATCAATGCCTCTCATCATCTTGTACACTTCTATCAGGTCACATCTCACCATGGACCCATTCAAAGAAAAACATTAAATAGCCACCCCCTAGCACATATTTGGTGTTCCTTTTAAATACCAATGGATCATCACTGTGTTTGCCTGAATTTTCTAAACATTTCATGGCATAGAGTCAGAGAAACAGAGAGATACAGTAAAGAAACAGGCCCGTCAGCCCACTGAGTGACGGGCCACTCACGATCAACCACCCACACGCACTAATACCATTTTTATTTCCCTCGCTTTCTCATCCACCCCTCCTTCACACATTCCCCCTCCCATTTTACCACTCACCTACACATTGAATCAATTTAGGATAGCCAGTTACCCTACTGAGCAATGCATCTTTGCACAGGGGCACCCAAAGTTGGCCCATGTAGCCATAGGGAGAATGTGCAAACATTACCAACAAAACCCACAGTCAGGATCGAACTGGGGTCTCTGGCACAGTGAGGCAGCCGCTCAACTGACTGTGCCACAGTACTGTTATTTTAACCACAGGGGAATACTCTGTGGGGACCAATAAGCCCCTGCTTTCAGGGATGTAACTGCACCCACATTGAACTTCTCTGGTAGATATCACTCTGCACAGTCTGGGGCAGCACAGTAGCACAGTTCGTTCGTCATGTGCTGTGTCATATTGACGTGGCTGATCATGGTCTTTCTATGACCATGATTGTTTTTGGCATATTTTTCTACAGAAATGGCTTGCCATTGCCTTCTTCTGAGCAGTGTCTTTACGACCGTCCACCAGCTGCTTCACGTGACTCTGACTGGGGGAGGGGGGGCGCTAAGCAAGTGCTACGCCTTGCCTGAGGGTGAGCTGCAGGCCAGCGGAGGGAAGGAGTGCCTCACACCTCCTTTGTTAGAGACGTACCTCCGCCCCACCACCCTAGTAGCTTAGTGGAGCTATTATAGCGACAGCAACCCAGGCTCAATTCTGCCGCCATCTCTAAGGAAGTTGTACATTCTCCCCTTGACCACGCGGGTTTCCTCCTGGTGCTCTGATTTCCTCCCACCTTCCAAAGATGTATGGGTCAGTAGGTTAATTGGCACATGGCGGCACAGGCTTGTTGGTCCGTGCTATACCTCTAAATAAATGAGTAATTCCAGTTCAAAGCCTTCAGGAAGGAAACATACAATGCTGCCATTGCTGGAACTACTAAGGTTTCAATGTGGTAGTTGGCACATGAAAGGACACCAGCAGTAAAAGCCTCACTAGCATGTCAGTCAGCAATGTTAACCAGTGCCTGAGCTGCCGGGCCTTGTGGATTTACATTCCTGACATCAATCAAAGCTCGGGGACTTCCTATGCTGACAAAAAAACTCTTCCAGCCGGTAACACTACCCAAACAGACAAGTACGTGAAGGTTGTCATAGGTCACAATGAGACATTAATAGGATGAAGAGCTGGGCCGAGCTCAGTCTGGAAAAATGTGAAATGATTCACTTTGGAAGATTGAAATTGAAGACAGGGTACAGGGTTAAGGGAAAGGTTCTTAACCGAGTGGAGGAACGGAGGGACCTTGGGGCTCTTGTCCATAGATACTTCAATTTTGAAGCGCAGGTTGATAGGATGTTTAAGAAGTTGTATGGTGTGTTGGCCTTCACTTGTCAGGAGGTTGAGTTCAAGAGCTGTGAGGTAATGCTGTAGCTCTATAAACCTGGTTAGACTACAGTTTTCAGTTCTGACAGACAGACAGACAGACAGACAGGCAGACATACTTTATTGATCCCGAGGGAAATTGGGTTTCGTTACAGCTGCACCAACCAAGAATAGTGTAGAAATATAGCAATATAAAACCATAAATAATTAAATGATAATATGTTAATCATGCCAAGTGGAAATAAGTCCAGGACCAGCCTATTGGCTCAGGGTGTCTGACACTCCGAGGAAGGAGTTGTAAAGTTTGATGGCCACAGGTAGGAATGACTTCCTATGACGCTCAGTGTTACATCTCAGTGGAATGAGTCTCTGGCTGAATGTACTCCTGTGCCCAACCAGTACATTGTGGAATGGATGGGAGTCATTGTCCAAGATGGCATGCAACTTGGACAGCATCCTCTTTTCAGACACCATCGTCAGAGAGTCCAGTTCCACCCCACAACATCACTGGCCTTACGAATGAGTTTGTTGATTCTGTTGGTGTCTGCTACCCTCAGCCTGCTGCCCCAGCACACAACAGCAAACATGATAGCACTGGCCACCACAGCCTCGTAGAACATCCTCAGCATCGTCCGGCAGATGTTAAAGGACCTCAGTCTCCTCAGGAAATAGAGACGGCTCTGCCCCTTCTGGTCACCTCACTATACAATAAGATGTGCAAACTTTAGAGAGGATGCAGAGGAGAATTATCAGGATTATCCTGCACTGGAAAGTATGTCTGCTGAAGAAAGGTCAGTTGGCCCAGACGTTTTACCTTTGGAGTGAAGGAGGATGACAGGTAACTTTATGGAGGTGTACAAGATGAAAAGAGGTGGAGATCGATTGGACAGCCAGAGACTTTGGAAGGAAAGTATAGGGAGATGCCAGAGCCAGGTTTCTCTTGCACAGGGAGTGATAGGCGTGTGGAATGCCCTGCCAGGGGTAGTGTTGGAGGCAGATACATTATGGACATTTAAAATATTTTTAAATAGGTACATGGATGAATGAAAAATGGAGGGCTATGTGGGAGGGAAGGGTTAGATTGATCTACAGTAGGTTAAAGAGTTGGCACAGCACTGTGGGCTGAAGGGCCAGTCCTGTGCTGTATTGTCCAGTGTTTCATGTTCTACTCTTCTGCCTGGAAACAGCTCTGAGTGCAGACTGGCAGCTGTACACACTTCCAACAGAGCAGCAGTCAGTGGGCATCTAGGTTGATCACTGAAGAGCTTTAGGGCTTGAATGAGTGGTAAAACAAGGTATTATATATAACAAGCCTTCCCATAATTTGTAGGAGCCTTCACAAAAAGGAAACTAATTTTCCCTGTTCTGATTCAGCATCACACAAATCAACAATTAGTCCTGTGAACCAGCACACCTACGCTTATGGTGACAATTTAGAGCTTCAGTTTCTGTTTTCAAAGTAACAGACAACATCCTCGTGAATAATAACAGCCACTCAAAATATCCTCATGCCTACTGCTCATTCCGTGTTGCAAATAGCAAGTCAATCAAAGAGCTGCAAAGTGGGAAAGCTGCACACGATCCTCAGCCATGAAGCAGAGAGAATGACACGATTTCTTACAGCCATGGGTTATCTGGGATCAGAAAGTTCATTTCAAATCAGCCCTCAAGCAGTAAGCTGCTAAACAAAGCAATGTCTTTCTACCCTTAGGGTCTTTAAAGCAGAAAGCTTGAAGCTAAGCAGCCGAAATCAGGTTAAAAATGTGCTTTATACATCCTCTTGCATTTTCAGAACGTAGAAAATCTATCACAAATGATCAACTATTTCTGAAGTCCAGTCCACCGGGAAAATACTGCAGAAATGGGTTATCACTTTTTTTTTCTGATAATGTTTGCAGGAAGACAGCTGGACAGAACACAGTCAGAACGCTATGCTGTGGTTTAGGAAGTGCTGTGGCATTTTGACATCCAGCCACAGGATGCCACCTCTGACTCTCCAACGCCATCGAGGCTAGCAGAGACACTGCCATGCTGCACCAGTCCTGGGAACAACCCTAACATCAGGCACCGAGAGGGTGGGGCTTGCACGTTCCCATTGTCACCGTGTGGATTTCAATTGATTGATCCAGTTTCCTCACACATCCCTAGATGTGTCAGGTGGTAGATTAATGAGCTGTTGTAAATTGTTCCAATGAGTGGTACAATGTAGGGGCTGGAAGAGTAAGGGTTGGACTGGTGTAAAATTGAGTGTTTGATAATTGGTATGTTTAAGAGCCTATGCTCTGTGATGCTAGAGCTCTGTGACAACGATGTACTAACAGCTATTAACTAACATAAGGTCTGCTGGTAGATCCAACAAATCCAGCAACTACTGGGGCATGAAATTAAGTTTCACTGAAGTTGTGAACATGGCGCTACTGCTTCCACAAAAAGGCAAGTTTCAGGCAAATGCAAGAAGTGTAAAAACCATCCTCATCACGTTATCATCAGCTTGAGCACCCTCTTCTTGACAGTGGCGGGGAAGGATGTTTGCCAAGCCGCTTACGGCAACACAATCCTGTACGTAGGCACGAGGATGGGTTTACTCACAGCATTAACCATCCCTGTGACGAGCACAAAATGATTGGGAAGACATCAAAGAGAGAAATGGTCATACAGATCATGTGAACTTCCCACCCCCCATCATGGAGAACCCAAATTAGGCTCATAAAACTTACCTGCACAGCGGAAATTCATTCTCCAGCACTCCCTGGTGCCTTTCCATGCTCTCCGGGAGGCCGGTGCTCCCTGTGACTGACGATCTTTTGCTCCGCCAGTCTGGACTGCCACTGCTCTCTGCACTGAGGGCCTCGCCATTCACTTTCACTCCCACCACCCACTCTCAATGAACTTCTCGGATCTCCATGATACCTGTGAGCTCTTTAAGCTCTCCCAACCGCCCAGAGATTTATCTGTCTGGGTTGACTGTTCTCTGCTTGCTCTCAGGTATCTATTTGGCAATTATTGCATTCAATCAGGATACCACTCGAGCCACAGCCAGCACTTGTTGTCTGCCATTGTCCAGTGTGCACAGGCAGGGATTGTGGGAACCCCCAGCTCCTCCCACATGCTGCTCCAGTTCTTTCAAAAACACGGGCCCAATGACATGATCAAGACCGTTTCCATGGTCACAGGATCCATGTCTATCAGAAACCTGACTGCTCCCTTCACCCATAAACTACTTGGTCCCTTCCATGTTGATGCCTAATACCATATTAACCCACCTCAGAAGAAGTCAATAGAATTTTATTAAATACAGTTACTGGTCTTTAATGGACTGGTAACCTTGGCTGAGAGCAAGTTAACCCTAAATGCACCCTCCTTATCATTCTCCTCAAGTATCTAACAGATTGAATTAAAGATTTGCATTTTTTTCTACTCACCTTCAAACTCAACCATATGGTATTCCCATGGGCCTGCTCCATAAACTTTATTCTGAGATACAAGACTCATTGGTGCTGCCTTCTTGAATGACTAATGATCTGTAATGAGTAATGTGCCCTGCCTATGACAATTATAGCATCCTATTATCTTGGTTCAAATTATGAGCCCTGGTACCCCTGAGGGATCTGTGATAAGGTCTCCCTCTTGCATCCACATGATCTGCAATTCTCCCACCTTTTGCCTTCAGTGGTTTTCCATAGAATCGCCTTTCAGTCCCCCAGTGACATTGATGGGAATTAAGGGTGCCGTCCACATAGGCTTGTTCTTTGTGCCCATCTCAGAATTGTGCCCAAAATGAAACTACTGTGCACTTCACATGTAGTTCTTGTGGAAAATTCTCATCCATCCTGCAAGTGTCCACTATGTTAAACGTAACTGCCTGAACCCCCTCTTCAGTGGGCGATCCTGTAATGCCGGATCTACATAGATCTGAAAATTCCACCCTCTTCTCAAATTTACATTCCATTCTCTCATATTTTCCTGTTGCAAAGGAGGAGGCCATTTGGTTCACCAACTATATCCCGGGTCAAAGAGTAATTCCTTCAATTCCAATCCCTCATTTCTCTGTAATCTATTCTCTCTCAGCTTCACCCTGATTCTCCTTCCTTCCAGCTATATAAGGGGTAGTCTTACAGTCCCCATTTAACCTGCCATCTATCACGTTGTCGGGATGCGAGGGGAACCCAGATCGCTTAAGGAAAGCATGCCCAGTCACACGCAGAACGTGCAAACTCCACATAGACAGCACCCGAGGTCGGGATTGAACACGAGTCACTGGAGCTATGAAGCTATGGTCTATCAGCACTACCTGATGCTCCCCGGGGCCTGCAGTGGGGTCCCGAGATATGGGAAATACTCGTAAGTCCACTCGTAAGCATAAGCTTCCAGGGAGGCATCATGTGAGGATATTGTGTAGCCCTTGAAGGAACATTCTGAGCTGGTACCGGTGAGTTTTGCCAGCACCTTTAGCAGAACATATGTTTGTCCTGGGCTTCCTCCAATCTTTGCTTCCATGTGCCAAACTTACAATTCACAAAAGTCTCTGATGATGCCAGATTGAAATGTTTTAACCAGGACTACACGACATCCTTACACAGTGTCCCAGCAACCTCTCAAGAAACCAGCAGCTCGTTAGTCTTTGACTTTGTTGCCATTCGTTCTCCTCACGTGACACTGTCTTCATCAACACCACATCCCTCTGCAGGAATTCAACAATATCCTGATCCTTGAAGAGTGTTTCTATTCATCCTGCAAAAAGGGAAATTAGTCCCTTCTGCCTATATTTTGAGGCCTCCATCTAATGCAAAATGTCCACTGCTCTCCAAATCTACACACACACAATCAGAACTACTTAGCATGTCTACAAGTTGTTCTTGAACCATGTTTTCCGGATCCTGGTTACTAAGCAGAATTGTTTTTTAACCTAGTAAGAACCGCATAAATCAGGATCATGTGATGATAGGTCCCTGATATCAATTTAACTACCAGGAGGCTCCAACTGTGAAGCCAACAGGTGCCTTAAATAGAAGCACTTACATTAACCTTTTACAATCAGGCATTGCAGAGAGTTCTACAGTCTTTTCTTTAATCTTTCCCCAAGCTGATTTTTTTTTACCATCCAATATTGCACTGTTTGAGAGGCAGTGGCCTGATTGGGGGTTTGATCTACGCAGACGAGGGCTGCTGGATTGCTGGATTGATAAACCAGCCCTTGTTCAATTGGCCCTCAGTACATTCCATCAGTCAGATCTCCAACATCCACAACACTGTTTCTTTCTGCTGAACTACAGAAACCTTTTGCTGCCTTCTGGGATACGGCTGCTGCCACTTCCTTTCAAAATTACTGCCTGTTACCCTCCTTTTGAAGGAAACAGATGCAAAAATGGCATAAAGGGTTTAAAGCTAATTTGTCTTCCCACAGAGACAGACAGACAGACACACACACACACACACAAACACACACACACACACACACACACACAAACACACATGTTGACGTACACACAGAGACACACACCTTGTTGTACACACAGAGACACACACGTTGACGTACACATGGAGACACACACCTTGTTGTACACACGGAGACACACATGTTGACGTACACATGGAGACACACACCTTGTTGTACACACGGAGACACACATGTTGACGTACACATGGAGACACACACCTTGTTGTACACACAGAGACACACATGTTGACGTACACACAGAGACACACACCTTGTTGTACACACAGAGACACACACGTTGTCGTACACATGGAGACACACACGTTGACGTACACACGGAGACACACACCTTGTTGTACACACAGAGACACACATGTTGACGTACACATGGAGACACACACCTTGTTGTACACACGGAGACACACATGTTGACGTACACATGGAGACACACACCTTGTTGTACACACAGAGACACACACGTTGTCGTACACATGGAGACACACATGTTGACGTACACACGGAGACACACACCTTGTTGTACACGCGGAGACACACACGTTGACGTACACACACGGAGACACACACCCTGTTGTACACACGGAGACACACACATTGATGTACACACACACACACACATACGTTGACGTACACACGGAGACACACACATTGACGTACACACAGAGACACACACGTTGACGTACACATGGAGACACACACCTTGTTGTACACACGGAGACACACATGTTGACGTACACATGGAGACACACACCTTGTTGTACACACGGAGACACACATGTTGACGTACACATGGAGACACACACCTTGTTGTACACACAGAGACACACACGTTGTCGTACACATGGAGACACACATGTTGACGTACACACAGAGACACACACCTTGTTGTACACGCGGAGACACACACGTTGACGTACACACACGGAGACACACACCCTGTTGTACACACGGAGACACACACATTGATGTACACACACACACACACATACGTTGACGTACACACGGAGACACACACATTGACGTACACACAGAGACACACACGTTGACGTACACATGGAGACACACACCTTGTTGTACACACGGAGACACACATGTTGACGTACACATGGAGACACACACCTTGTTGTACACACGGAGACACACATGTTGACGTACACATGGAGACACACACCTTGTTGTACACACAGAGACACACATGTTGACGTACACACAGAGACACACACCTTGTTGTACACACAGAGACACACACGTTGTCGTACACATGGAGACACACACGTTGACGTACACACAGAGACACACACCTTGTTGTACACACAGAGACACACACCTTGTTGTACACACAGAGACACACATGTTGACGTACACATGGAGACACACACCTTGTTGTACACACGGAGACACACATGTTGACGTACACATGGAGACACACACCTTGTTGTACACACAGAGACACACACGTTGTCGTACACATGGAGACACACATGTTGACGTACACACGGAGACACACACCTTGTTGTACACGCGGAGACACACACGTTGACGTACACACACGGAGACACACACCCTGTTGTACACACGGAGACACACACATTGATGTACACACACACACACACACATACGTTGACGTACACACGGAGACACACACATTGACGTACACACAGAGACACACACGTTGACGTACACACAGAGACACACACCTTGTTGTACACACGGAGACACACATGTTGTCGTACACACAGAGACACACACATTGTCGTACACATGGAGACACACACCTTGTTGTACACACAGAGACACACATGTTGACGTACACACAGAGGCATACACGTTGACGTACACATGGAGACACACACCTTGTTGTACACATAGAGACATACACATTGACGTACACACAGAGACACACACGTTGACGTACACACGGAAACACACATACACGTTGACATACACACAGAGACACACACTTTGTCATACGCATGGAGACACACACCTTGTTGTACACACAGAGACACACACCTTGACGTACACACGGAAACACACACGTTGTCGTACACACAGAGACACACACGGAGATGCACACCTTGTTGTACACACAGAGACACACACGTTGACGTACACATGGAGACACACACCTTGTTGTACACACAGAGACACACACGTTGACGTACACATGGAGACAGACACATTGACGTACACACAGAGACACACATGTTGACGTACACACAGAGACACACACCTTGTTGTACACACAGAGACACACACCTTGACGTACATACAGAGACACACACCTTGATGTACACACAGAGACACACACGTTGACGTACACATGGAGACACATACTTTGTTGTACACACGGAGACACACACGTCGTACACACGAAGACACACACGTTATCATACACACGGAGACACACACATTGTTGTACACACAGAGACACACACATTGACGTACACACAGAGACACACACGTTGACGTACACACGGAAGCACACACGTTGTCGTACACACAGAGACACACATGTTGTCATATACACGGAGACTCACACGTTGTCGTACACACATTGACGTACACACAGAGACACACAAAGCACAGCACAGAAACTGCCACCTCAGCCCACCACGTCCACGTTCCATTTCGCCCATTCAAACTAATCCCATTTGACCCCATTACATCCCTTCCCCTCTCTGCCTTGCCTATCCAAATGCTTATCTGAATCACTCTTAAACATAGTGACTGTATCTCTTGAAATAAGTTCGAGATATCAACCACTTCTGCGGAAAAACACTTTCTCCTTTAATCCCCATTGAGCCTCCTCCTCTCACCTTAAACCCACTCTCTCCTGTTTCCCATACTCCTGCCATGGCAATGAACTTCTATCTCCCCCTATTGGTTTTATATTCCCCTGTCAGGTAATCTCTCAGCCTCCTTCATTCAATGCCAGCCTATCCCGAGCCCAAATCGTCCACTCCAAACAACATCCCGGTGAATCTCCTCTCTTTCCTCCGCACCCTACCACTTACTGCACGTGTCCTGCCCCTACCTGATTTCCCAAAATGCATCACTTCACATGGTTAAATTGTACCTGCAAGGTCCTGCCCAATTTTCCATTTGATTTACATTCTGCTGTTGCCATAAACATTATTTCTCACCATCCAGACCATCACCAATTTACATGTCATCCAGATACTTAACATCATATCTCCTACATTCACGTTCAAGTGAGTAATAAGCTCTACATCGCAATCAAGGGTCCCAGTACTGATCCCTGTGGTACTTCCAAGCTGAAATGCTTACCTCCACCACTACACTCTGCCTCCTATCACTAAGCCAATGGTGGATCGAATTAGCCAGCTCTCCGTGATCAAATGTGCCTTACCCTTCTTGGACCAGCTTGTCATGTGGAATCTTGTCATATGTTTTACTAAAGTCAATGCTTCCCATTCTGCCTTCATCAGTTTTCCAAAATAAATCGAATTAAATTATTCAGTCCAGAAGAGACTGCAATCCAGGAAACTGGAGCAAAAGGGAAATTAGCTGCTGGAGGAATTCTGCAGGTCAGGCAGCATCTGTAGAATGAACTGGACAGCCAATGTGTCAGTTTGAGTCCCTGCCTTCTGGCAAGTTAATCTAGCAACTTGTGTTTTGCATTAAATTAGTGGAAAAGAATTTTTGACCATCCCTAATCAATCACTACCTTTCTAAATGTGATTCAACCTCATCCTCTGGAATTGTCTCCAATAATTTCCCTACTACAACATAAGGCCACTGGCTGATAGTTCATTGGCTCTTTCCTGTCTACCTTCTTAAACAAAGGAATAATATTCACTGTTTTCCAGTCTTCTGGCACCCCAACTGTAGCTAATGAAGAAGCAACAATCTTCATCAGGGGCCAGCTGTTTTGTCCCTCACTTCCTGTAGAAATCTGGGATCGATTTGGCCTGGCCCTAGGGATTTATCAACCCTAATGAATCTAACAGCTCCTCCTTGTTACTGATTTGCTTTAAATTACCTGTGTATCCCTCCACGAACTCACCATCTTCATGTCCTTTGCTGAATGCAGATGAGAAATGTACACATGTACATAGGCATAAACACAGACATGCAGAACACACACACACACACACACACACACACACACACACACACACACACTTACTTTAAGCTTCACACTGACTGAGCTGTTGCATCTGTTCAACATCAGTTTGAACCAGGCAGACTGAGCCATACATTCTGGGAAATTACTTTCCTCTGTATATGTGAATTTGAATATTTGTGAATATGCATATTTTCCCAGTGAGGCCTTTTATGTACCATTGCAGAAAAAAAAGATAGTATTAGCATGTCACTCCTTTGGAGAGAAAATTCTTCACATTGTCACATTAGCACTGTTTGCCTGCAGACTAAAGAGAGCATTCAAGTTTCAAGAAGCAGAATACCTGACATCTTCCATCTGCTCTCCTTCAACTTGAAAATGACCAAATTTAATATTTATTATTATTCCCAGATGAACTTGAGCATTTCCAAAACAAGAAGCTTCTGGCAACATGCTGTCAACATTTGTTGATACGTAATACCTAATTACACCGAATGAAACTAATATTGTGAGTTATTTTTCCAAATATAATACATCTGTGGAATTAACAACAGAAGTATTTCTTGATTCTGCAGTAGTTTATGACCTAATTGTGTGTGTGTGTGTTTGTGTTCTCCCCTTTCAAAGGCTTGAAGTTTTTCTGAAGTTGAAGTACGTTGCACAGGCTGAAGAACCTAAAGCTAAATTGATGATATCTTTTAAAGTGAATAATATCTATCAGAAGTTTTTTAAAAAGTTGAAATTGGTGAAAAATAATGCAAAAGATAACCAAGAGCATTCACTAATTTACAATCCTTTTGACATGTTTAAATATTTAGGGGGGGGGGGCAATAATGTTCCCTCTAAAGTGTGACCATGTGCTCGCACACACATCTTTTGCTACTAGCACAGAAAAGGTTGTCACTTTCTACCTCGTTGGCATGTTAGGTATATTCACAATCGTACACAATCACATTTCCTTTTCCTGTTTCTGATGCGGATGGTGTTGACAACTAGGAGTTTGCGATGAATTGTCTGCAGATTTTGGAGCTGGCTTATTTACACTGTTTTCATTGAATAAATTATTGATTCACTGTGTCGAACTCCAAAGAAGCAAAGAGTGTGAAGCACAGAAGAACTGATACTTCATTTACAGTGCAATGACTTAATGGAACAGTAGAAACTGCCACACTGAAAGCTGGTGAGGTCAGGAACGTGCAGCTATGAGAAATATTGATGTACAAAGCAGAAACTGGTGTTATCTGTGTGAATTGTCATGGTGTAAAAGTTACTGGAGAATTTGCAAGTGGGAAGAAGTGGAGTGGTAGTTGGAAACTTGACTTTTTAAAGCGTCATTTAGCGAGCAGATCACATATGGGTGGTGCGCAAATGCTCTTAAGTTCCTATTGACAATCTTTTGCAAGCTGTTAAAATGAAAACCCTTATACATAAAATTCACTGAGCATATGTTGTCAATGGGCAAAAGATTGGACAGCACAAGATTTTTGCACACACTGGTCATTATAAATTACAGGGAACATTGGGCAGGAATAACTAGACAACAGGAGGGTGCTGAACCACTTTCCTATTGTTTACTCCGAAGAGTTATTGAGCCAATTTATACCAACAGTCAGCTCACTAACCCAATGATTACCTATAGTGTGCAGGACAATGTAACTCAGTGGCCACTTCATTAGGTACCTTCTGTTTTGAATAAAGTGGCCACTGAGTGTGTGTTTGTGGTCTTCTGCTGCTGTAGCCTGTCCACTTCGAGGTTCGACGTGTCATGTGTTCAAGGATGCTCTTCTGCACACCACTGTTGTAACACATGGTTATTTGAGTTACTGTCACCTTCCTGTCAACCTGAACCAGTCTGGCCATTCTCCTCCGAACTCTCTCATTAACAAGGTGTATTTGCCCACAGAACTGCACTCACTGGATTTTTTTTTTTTTTTGCTTGCTATTCATACCATTCTCTGTAAACTCTAGAGATTTTTGTGTGTGAAAATCCCTGGAGATCAGTAGTTTCTAAGATACTCCAACCACCCCGTCTGGCACCAACAATCATTCCACAGTCGAAATCAGTTAGATAACATTTCTTCCCCATTCTGATGTTTGGTCTGAACAACAACTGAGCCTTTTGACCATGCTTTTATGCGCTGAATTGCTGCCATGTGATTGGCTGATTAGAGAGTTGCATCAAGCAGGTATACAGGAGTACCTAATAAAGTGGCCACTGAGTGTACTCAGACCTTGGCGCATGCAGTACAGAATGTTTTTAGAACGTTTTTGAGGTCAGATGCAGGCATGACATCGCTAGCCCTCTGGACTCACGATTGAATCCAGAAGTGTTTTGCAATATACCATGCTGGGTGGTCAGATGCCTTGGTTTCACACCATCTGGCATGATCCCATTCTTGTGAATGACTTTCACAAGAACAGTAATGAGGAAGAGTGGTTTGTTTTTGACTCATGTTCAGATGCTTAGTGTAGGTTCAAGTGAATTTATTATTTATTTCTTATTAACTTTTTGAATGATTTTAATTGTTCCTCAACTCAATAAAAGTTTCGGACCATCAGAGATATTGGGAAAGAAGAGAAACAGCTTACAACTGTACAAATGATTAGAAAATCATCAGGCTGAACAGTGGGGGAGCCACAGGATGGTGAAGCTAGTTTCAATTCTTAACCAGTCTGCTTCAGAGGAAGCCATGGCAGTGATGTGCAGGGTGCATGCAACACAGAGTTAAGTGTGACTTAGTGCCCAACCTAATTTACTAAATTGTTTTGAGGGGCTGCTAACATAACCTTGGGTCAGACCCAAAAGAATCTATATCTTTGAGAACACAGAGCCAAGGAAGAACATCTTCGGCCAACGTATTCCCTTCCATGGGATGAGTGTATCAAACTCTTGTTTCAGTAGCTGAATGGAGCAAATCTTTTGCAGCTGTCTTACTGCCAAGGTTGATTTTATGTGTTGGATGGTGAAATGTTTTGCAATCTGCAAAAAAAAACCCTGTTTTACCAAGGCCTCTCTCTTTCAACAAACTTTCCATGTACTGGTCAGCTAATTGAGTTGGTGAAGGGAATGTAAAGCATCTACATGGGCATAGGGACAGGGGGTTAAAAGATGGCACTGAAATAAAGCATTAAAATTTATTAGTTATTTGATTTTAACTGTTTTTCCTGACTTTGGTAGGAAAACCAGTGATACCAAATAACTAGCAAACATTAATATACAAAAGGATTTTGAAGTACACAAAACACCAAAATGCAGTCTTTTTGCATTATCCCTGCTGTTATGAGGTAAATTATTACAGTTGTCTTTATAATAATGTAATTGGGGAACACTAATGCATTGGTACAGGGCTTTGGTGAGACCACATTGAGACTTAGAGCTTAAAGCTTTAGGCTCTGTATTTATTGAAGGGTATATTTAGATTTGGTGTCAATCTAGTGTAGATTGATTTGTCCAAGGTGGAGTGTTGTATTTGACAGAGGTAAGCCAATACCTACTGGAGTTTAAAAAGAATGAGGTGATCTCACTAAGAGATTCTGAGAGTGGCTAACAGAACCATGGTCAAGGAAAGGAGTTGGTCAGTTAGGACATAAATAAGAAATTTCTTTAAGCAGCATCCTTAAATTTTTACTCTAGAAGCTAGTGGATCCTTGGTTAGTATATTCTGCAACTCATTTTCTGCAAAATATGGGAATCACAGGATTTGTGAATCCTCTGGGAAAGTAAGCTTGGGGAGCAGGATTAGATGAAGATATATTGAATGCAGAGCAAGTCTGAGGGGTGAAAACTTTCTTATGTCCTCAGACTATTGTTACAAATTCCAGCCCAAAAAAGTTCCCCCAACCTCCCAATCTCTTAGTGCCAAGGACCTGCTTAATCCCATTTTCACCACACCTGCAATTAACGGCTACTTAATATAGTATATTATATTAATATATAATATTTGTTGGCTTGCTTGCAAATTTCTGTTGCTCATCCCAATAAAAATATATTCTCTTCTGATTTGAAAAACCCTCACACTCAAAGTGATAATACCTCTGAAGCCTTGAATTAAGGGAAAATTACTTCCTTGCATTCTATCAAGATGCTTTCTCATAGCAAGCAATGAAAGTGAGGCTTTTTAAAAATTGATTTATTGAGATACTGTGTGGAATAGGCCCATCCAACCCTTCGACTCATGCTACCCAGCAACCGCCTGATTTAATCCTAGCCCAATCACAGGACAATTTACAATGACCAATTCACCTACCAACCAGTAGGTCTTTGGGCTGTGGGAGGAAACCCACGTGGTCACAGGGAGAATGTATTAATTCAGGTAGCAGTAGCAATTGAACCCAGGTCGCTGGTACTGTAAAGCGTTGTGTTAACCACTACACACTACCAAGTAGTCCATGTAGACATGTAGATTTTGCTTATTACATGTGAGGACTGCAGACTGCTTAATATGACAAATATCACTTGGGACAGCCTGGAAGAACGCAGTAGTGGGAAAACTTCATGGTGTGCTCTGCATTACTGCCACAGGAAGGCTGTACTTGGCTGCAGTCGGTGCAACTCTGACAACCTGAGCTATGAAATTGGCAGCAAAGTAACTTCCAAATGTTTGAATGTCCTACAGAACTGCAAGTTTCAGGCAGTGCTGGGTGTGTGCTGATAAGTCATGAATATGTCTTTTCTTGGCGGAAATGCCAAAATCTACAGAAGTATCCCACTTTATATGATGTGAATTAAATGCCAGCAACAACAGAGAATTGTAAAAAAGACAAGAAAATAAAATATGCAAGATACAAGTGCAAATACATAGATGTGTTTATATGCCTGTACTGTACAACACAACTTGAGTGTTTATTTGCCTGCAATGTTCAACTCAGCCTCGAGTGTGTTTATATGCCTGCACTGTACTAGACAGACTCAAGCAGAAATTAGTACAGAACCAACGACGTAAAGCCGAGAGCATGATGGTGGTAATAGAGAAAACAAGTAGATGATTGAACCCAGTTCCGCCTGTTCCCCACCTGCAGTGAACACTCGGTGTTGACTGAAGTGGCTCAGGTAGTGTGGCTTCACTGGCCAGTTTGAACCTACTCTGCTCTCTTTAGGCAGCTGATTCTGCCAAAGGTCAACTGATACTTAGCAAAGTACATTCAGCAAATAATTTCTAAAGCATTCGACAATCCTACACACTGCTCTTCTGGTTCCACAGCTAATAAAGCTGTCCTGATGGTGCTTGATTGCAGCATGGTACACTGCTGAGGTGAATTTGCAATTCATTCTTTGGTACCAGAGGTTGCTTTCTGTAAATTGCCTGCTCTTCCTACACAAGGGTACAATTGACAGTGGCCAGTTTCTGACAGATGATGCCTCACTACATTTGTAGTGGGGCCATTCTTTCATTTTCTATTTGGAAACGAGACAGCCACCCAACGCTCAGCAGTCACTGATGTTCTGATTTCCTGCATGAAGCCTTCAAGAAAAATGCTACATAGAAGAGACACCAGAGGTCATATTTCATTAGGGGTTTAAAGAGATAAGGTAAGTCACCAAAGACTCTCAAAAATTTCTAAAGACATAACGTGGAGAGCATCCTGACTGGTTATATTATGGAAGTGCCAAAGAACAGGATTGGAAAGAGTTGTACACGGCTGTAAGCTTAGCCACTCAGCTTCAAGGACATCTTCAATGCCTGATGACTTGAGTTGGCGGCATCCATCATTAAGGACTCTCACCACACAGGATATTCCCTCTTATCATTGCTACCATCAGGGTGGAAGTACAGGAGCCTGGGGATGTTTTAGGAACAGCTTCTTTCCTTCCTGCATGGACTATGAACCCGTGAACATAAGCTCACTTTTTTCTTTTGTTTTTGTTATATTGCATATTGTAACCTATGATAATTTTATGTATTGCACTGTACTGCTGCTGCAAGACAACAAATTTCATCGCATGTATCAATGATAGTAAACCTGATTCTGATTCGGATATTAGCTGAGGGAATAGAAAGGAAAATTTGAGAATACTGTTCTCAGTGGAAAAGCTGGGAACAACAATGCTAGTTGTCATCTATGAAAACGTATAAGACATTGGTAATAAATTTGCAGATGATACCAAAGTAGTTGGCGTTACTGACAGTGAAGATGGCTATCAGAATTTACAGAGGGAGCTTAATTAGCTTGGTTAATGACTGTGGAATGGCAAATAGAGATTGATTAGAATGAGTATGAGCTGTTAAGTTTTGGGAAGACAAATGAAGATAGGGCTTTCACAGTGAACGACAAGGCCCTGCGGGACGTTGTAGAACAGAAGGACATAAGAACACAAGTACATAAATCCCTGAAGACGGTGTTTCAGATAGACAGGGTGACAAAGGTAGTTTTTGGCAGCTTGGATTTCAAGAGTCTGGGCATAAAAAGTGGGATGTTATGTTGTTGTGGGATATGACATTGGTGAGGCCACATTTGGAATATTGTGTTCAGTTTTGGTCATTCTGCTATAGCAAAGATGTCATTATCCTGGAATGAGTGCAATGAGGAAGTTGCTGGGATTTGAGGGACTGATATGAAGGAAGGACATTTTCATTAAAATATGGGAGAATGCCTACAAGAAGATCGTAATCTCAGGGCTGCGTATGGTGACATATGTGTAATTTGATAATAAAATTTACTTTGAACTTTGAGAATGCGGGGGTATTTTATCAAGGTATATCACATTATGAACGACATAGACAAGGTGAATGGACATAATCTTTTCCCAGGTTTGGGGAATTGAGAATTAGAGGGTACAGGCTTTAAGTAAGAGTGGAGAGGTTTAATAGGAATGTGAGGGGCAACTTTTTTACCCAGAGGGTGGTCGATGGATGGAATAAGCTACCAAAGGAAGTAGTTTAGGCAGGTACATTTAAAAAGTACTTGGACTAGTACACAGACAGGGATGTTTCAGAGGGATTTGGGCCAAACACAAGCAAAAGGACAAGCTTAGGTAGGAACTTTGGTTGCCTTGGATCTGTTGGGCGAAAAGTCTTGATTGGTGTTGTATGACTCTGTGACTCTACAACTCTGTAATAACCATCACCTTCAGGAAATCTCTTCTGTGGATTGTAATCAGTGCTAGTACTGACCTGGGAGAAGATTACTTGTCAGTACTCTCCCATGATCAATTTCCACACTGATGACAAATGAATTGAAGCGTGGACTGAAAACAGGAGGAGCTCGTTCAAGAATGGAAGGCAGGTCTTCCAGGATTTCTTCAGCTTTGATGGACGTAGATGTTTCTAAACAGGATCAAAAGATATTTTGCCCGGCAATGCATGGATGGCCAAACTTTCTGTCAGTGGGTACAGTAATCTCAATCAATCAATGGATTGCATCATCTAACCATGTCTTCCATATAAATGTGATGAAGATGTACAGCACGGAACAAGCCCATTGCTCCACTGAGTACATTCTGCCCTCAAACCACCTATCCATGTTAATCCCTTTTCCCAGCTTTCTGTGCCCTAGCATTTCAGCTCTCCAGCTCCTAGATTCAATGAGCACCAAAACAGACCCGTCAACCCAGTCTGACCACACTGAGCAAGACATAAGCTCGTCCCATATGCCTGTGTTCAGACACTGTCACTCTAAACTGTTCCTTATGGGATACCTACATCCTGCACCCCATCAGCCAGCACATTCCAGATGTCAGTCACCATCTGAGTGAAAAAATATCCCTCAAGTAATGTCTAAATTTTCTACTGTTCAACTTAATCCCATGCCCTCCAGTCTGCTTGCTCAGGGGAAAGCTCCTCACTACCTACACTGTTTCTGTCATTTCACTGTTCTGCATAGATCATTCTGGCTTTCTCCGCTTCAAAGAAAACAAACCCAGTTTATCCATTCTCTTCTCATCATTGAAATGCTCGTCCCAGGCACTGCCCTGTTGAATTGCCTCTGTATTGTAACCACATCCTTCCTATGGAATGGTAACCAGAACTATTCCAGCTGTTGTCTGTCTAATGATTTATACAGTTGTTCAATGATGTCTCCATCTTTATATTCTATGCTCAAACTAATGGATGCAGGTATTTAATTTGCCTTCTTAACTACTTTATCTTCCTGTGCTGTGGCCTTTGAGCATCCTTGGACGTGTTCATGAAGTCCCTTTGTTGGTTCCTACTTTTCATGGTCTTCTTAGTCCTCCCAAAGTGCATCATCTCACATTTCTCCAGATTAGGTTCCTTCTGCCAATGAAGTGCTCATCCTCCCAAATGACCAGTATCACTCTGTAGCTGCAAATGAGCTTCCTCACTATCAGCAAAATCACCAATCTTCCCTGTTATTTTCAGATCTAATCCCTCTCTGGGAGGCTGCTTATGAAGACCTTGACCTCAATTTATGACCATCGCCCTGGCCAAACACAAGAAGTCGACTTGTTAATGCTCTCATCCGGGGAGTGTGCATGTTGAAAGTGGAGAAGAAAATATACTTTAAAGATTGTTACAAAAAAGATTTACAAGCAGAATCTGGCATAGAATCCTGTAAGATTATCAAAGGCTTTCATTGTATCTGCAAACTGCAGTGCTATCAGACATCATTATCTGAATAGATGATTCCATCTGTTTTTCTTTATTTCACCTGGGCTGCTTGTTTTCCTAAACCTTGAAAGATGGATCAAATCTGTCTGTTCAGGTCACTGTTCAACACACTATGAAATCATTGAGATTTACTCAAAGTGCTGGTTAGTCTATTTTAGCAGACAGATTATTGGCTCCTGACAAGCATTTCATTTCTATGATCTAGATCCCAGATTTTCATTCCCTTCCACAGAAATTCTTTACAGCCTTCTCACAATACTCAATATTATCACCTTTTATTTGGCCAAGAGCTAAGTACAATAGCTAATTAGTTAGAATCCGCATTCGCTAAAACATGTTGAACCATCCAAATGCTTTTATCATCTTCCAAAGCCAGAATAGCTCATCAGACAGCTTTATCTTCCACAGCTATTTAAAGCGACTTGAAGCCTTCCAAATCCAAAGGGCAGCTCAGAAGATTTTCGCAATCTTGCAAAGTGAAATAATGGGTTGTCATGTAAGTGCCAAAGAAATTAAATCCACTAGACCTTACATGGAACACTTTCAAAACTTCAAGTTGGGAAACCATAGTTTTTTTTTATATACAAATAGGATTTGAATAAAAATAATTTCTTGGCCCACTAAAGTTGTTAAGTATAATCATTCATCAAACTATGTCTCAATTAACCGTCATTAGCTTAAGTGATTCATTTGATTTGTATTCAGCAAGAGTTTTAGTTTGTTTGCACAAGACGTAGCTTTTGCTGCAATTAGCTAAGATCAGGTAGCTTTTATGTGTCGCATCTCCTTCCTAGGTTCTGACATGGAGCTTCTGTTACAGTTTCACGCATTTTGATCGACATTTAAACAGTCATAAGAAATTGCAGACTATCTTCCATGAGCTAATTACATTTCATCTACCATTACTTCAAGACTGACCTGCACCAAATCTCCAAGCTCAGTGATTCAGAAAGGATCATAACTGACACTGACATCTTATATGTTTCAATAATGTTATGCCGTTTAGAACATCTTGATCAGAGAATTCTCTTGTTCAAGGATCAGTCCGGTGAATCTTCTTTGGACTGCCTCCAAAGTTCCTCTATCTTTTTTGAAGCAACCGGATTAAGAATGTGTGGCTTCACCACTACCCTGTACAATTGTAACAAGAGCCATCTAGTTATTAATAGAATAAAGAAAGTTGAGGGGGGGAACAACAGGCGAACATGCTGGAACTGTGCAATAAATGAAAGCAGTTGTTTGAAACCTGAGACAAAAGAGAATGCTGGAAATACCCTGCAGCTCGGGAGAGGGTAAAACTGAGTTAATGTTACAGACGGATGTCCCTACATCAGCACTCACCAGTTCCAATACAAATAGGAAAGACTATTTATCTGAAATTGATGAATTCAATATTAACTCACAAGTCACAAGGGCTGCTATATGCCCAGATGGAGAACGAGGAGCAAATCCTCAAGCTTTGTTCAAACCATGTGCAAGGTAGAGAGGGCAGAATCTGCATTTGGCTTCTCCAGAGGAGACCACAGCAAGGAGGGTAAGACACAGCAGCAGAAAAGACCATTTGAATCTGGTCTGCTATTTAACATGGCTGATTTATTATTGCCTCTAAACTCCATTCTCCTGCCTTCTCTCCCTAACCTTTGACACCTTTACTAACCAAGAACCCATCAACCTCTGCTTTGAATACACCCAATGACTAGGCCTCCACACCTCTCCATGTCAATGATTTCCACATATTCATCACTCCCTGGATTAAGAAATTCCTTGTCATCTCTGTTCTAAAGGAACATCCTTTTATTCTGAGGCTGTGCCCTCTGATCCTAGACTTTCTCATTACTGGAAGCATTCTCTCCTCATCTATTCCACATACATTGATGGTGTGAACCACAAGATCCTGAAGGAGTGTGCTGAGCAGCTGTGTGGAGTTGTCCAATGCATTTTCCATCTGAGTCTCAGCCTGGAAAGAGTCCTGACTGTGTGGAAAACGCCATGTGTGGTCCCAGTACCCAAGAAGGGCCAACCAAAAGTCTTGAATGACTACCATCCAGTGACCATGACCTCACACATCATGAAGACCCTGGAGAGGCTGGTCCTGAAGTCTACAATGTTGTCGTCTACCTGCTGAAAAGAGCCTACTCCCATTTGGATAAGCAGGGCAGCACTGTGAGGATCATGTTTTGTGATTTCTCAAGTGCCTTCAATACCATACAGTTCTCATTACTGGGAGAAAAGCTCTGTTTAACACAGATTGGCATTTCCATTGCATCCTGGATAATGGACTACCTGTTTGACAGACCACAGTTTGTGCAGATTCAGAGCTGTGCGTCAGACATGGCTATAAGCAGCACTGGGGACTGTATTGGCTCCTTTCTTTTTTGCCCTGTATACCTTGGACTTCAGATACAACACTGAATCATGCCATCTGCTGAAATTCACTGATCACTCAGCAATAGTAATAGTATAAAGAGAGGATGGGAGGATGAACACAGGGGCCTGGTGGAGGACTTTGTCAAATGGTGCAAGCTGAATCATCTGCAGCTCACTTCAGTAAGACAAAGGAGATGGTGATGGACTTTAGGAAGACTAAGCCTGCATTGTTCCCGGTTACTATGAATGGTGAGGAGCTACAAGTATCTGGGGGTGCACCTGCATGACAGACTTCAGTGGAGCACCAACACAGAGGCTGTGTACAAGAAGGGCCAGAGTCGCTTCTACTTCCTGAGGAGATTGAAGTCCTTTGGAGTCTGCAGGCCTCTCTTTCACATGTTCCACCAGTCTGTTGTCGCCAGTACAATCTTCTATGCGGTGGTGCTGGGGCAATGGCATCAACAAGGGTGATGCCAGCAGGCTCAATAAACTGATTAGAAAGGCTGGCTCTGTTATAGACGTCAAACTGGACACACTGGAGGCTGTGGTAGAACAAAGGACCCCATGGAAAACACTGGCAATTCTGGACAATGTTTCTCACCTTTTGTTGCCACCTTGGCTGAACAGTGGAGTACTGCTTCAAAGAGTGGGAAATGAGGTCATTCTTACCCTCTGCCATTAGGCTCTATAATGAATCAACCTATAGTCATGGAAATGGTGACCCTCTCCTGTTAGACTGTTTGAGGTAACACTTTTTTTACTCTTTCTTACTTCTCGTCTAATATTTGTATATCTGTGCACTTGTTATGCTCCTGTGACACTTTAATTTCCTTTGGGGTCAATAAAGGGTCTGTCTATCTATCTATTCTATCTGGGCCTTTCAATAATTGCTAGGTTTCAACAACATCCTCTTCATCCTTCGAAACTCTGGTGACTACAGGAGCCATCAAATACGTCACATCATATTTTAACCCTTTCATTCCTGTGAACCTCCTCTGGATTCTCACAAATGCCAACCAAAACTGCTCTCAATAATCCAAATGTGGTCTGACCAATGCCTTACGAAGCCTCAGCATTGTATCCTTGCTTTTATATTCTAGCCTTCTCAAAATAATGCAAAAATTGCATTTGCCTTCCTTGTTAATGCAAGTTAGCCTTTAGGTCCCTTTGCACCTCTGATTTTTGAATTCTCTCATCACTTAGAAAATAGTCTACGTCTTTATTCCTTCTATCAAAATGCTGGACCTTGCACTGCCCTTTGCCGTATTCCATTTGCCACTTGTCTGCTAATTCTTCCTAACTGTTCACTTCCTTCTGCAGACACCCTGCTTCTTCAACCTGTCCTTCCATCTATCTTTGTATCAACTACAGACTTTGCTACAAAGCCACCAATTCTGTTATCCAGATCATTGACACATAACATGTAAAGTAGTGCTCCCAGCACTGCCCCTTCTGGAACACCACAAATCTCTGGTAGCCAATTAGAAAAGGCCATATTTACTCCCATTCTTTGCCTTCTGCCAGTCATTTGATCTATCCATGCTAGTACCTTAGCTGTAATACCATGGGCTCCTATCTTGTTTAGCAGCCTCACTTGTGACAGCTTGCCAAATGTCTTCTGAAAATACTGAATGTAGCAGGCTCCACTGGAAGAAGTGGAAGTGTATCTCTGCTTAACCTTGAATAGCTGGGTCCCTGGATGCTGGGAAGGGAAGGGTAGAAAAGGCAGGCGTCGCATCTCCAGCTGAAGGTTCCAGGCGGAGAGGAGTAACTGCTAAAGATGGTCAGCCTGCGATTCATTGCATGAATAATCCTGACAGGGAAGACGTGTTTCATGGTGGAGATACACTGAAGGTGGACAAAATTGCACAGAATGGTCTATCAGATGTGGAGGCAGTTGAATTGGAAAGTAACAATGAGAACAGTTCTAACTTTTGTTTGACTGGGGGCAGAGGGAATAGAATTAGAAATGTGGGAAATAAAAGAGAAACAACGAAGAGTTCTGCCAACTGTGATAAACTCCTTGGACCAGGTGACTAGGGACAGTATCAGAGTATGAACATAACTGCTAAAGAGATGGTTTCATCAGAGATGACCTAATGGTACTATAATGAGCTTATATCTTAGTACAGTTGCTGCTTAGAATAGATTGAAGAAAAAGGCAAAAGAAAATGCAAAAAGCTTTATTTATGCTAATTATGCTCAAAGTAATACTAGCGTGGATAATTAGATCCAGTAATGATATTGAACTGCAAATTTGTTTAGTCTAAGTGCTGAATTTGGAAAAAAAAGCCCATCGATATTTCTTACATGGACTTATTTTGTGTGAGAAGATGGAACATGTCTTAAATGGGCACTGCGTTCACAAAAAAACCCCAGAAATAAGAGCTGTTCTGTTCCTCAAACTGTATTAGTTACAAAATCTACAGAATTTTAGAAAAATGCCACAATGTTTTCTTATGCTCTAATCAAGTCCACATTACTGCTAATTTTCCTTCTTTTCGGTAATATTTTCTAGAAAAAGATTGTTGGAAGTAATCTTGAAGCCTAACAGCTGTTACTTGATGACTTAAATACTTGTTTCAGTCACATTTATCTCTTTTCCAACTTAACTAACAATATAACTTCATAGCAAAATATTTACATGTGCTTATTTGCAAAGCACTTCTAACTGCTGGTTTGAGTTGGTTCAGGAACATACATGTCAGCTTACTCATTGATTGTTTGATTTACTGCCAACATTTTTGTATAAAGCTATTTGTGCTCTCTGTAGTTGTGGCTGCTCAGTCTGGCCTGGCTTTCCACAGACTATTTTCTCCTGCACACACTAAACACCTTTTTTTTGCAGTACATAAATTTCTTTCAGGATTGTTAATTATGTCAATCTTATAGACAGGCCTAAAATGTGATTTGCTTAGGTAAGACACAAGAAAAATAGTACCGGCCAAAAATGTCATTCATGGAGTGCGATATTTCACTGGAGCACCGATGGGATACCACCTTCACCACAATTCGTCATTTTGATTGCAGGTTCTCAGTACACATGAAGCACTATTGCACAGGCGGTTTGACATGCACAGGGGTATCCAGCAGTTACACAGTGCATAGCTGGAAGCCTTTTCCATAAAATCTACCCATGTTCTTGTGGCTTTCAGATGGTGTGAGTTCAACGTCAGCGAACCTCAATGGAGAATAAAAGATTTTTTAAAAACTACATATGCTGAAAATCTGAAATAAATACAGACAATGCTGGATGCACTCAGCAGATCAGGTACAGATGCTGTCTGACCTGCTAAGTGTTTCCAGCAGTTTCTGGATTTATAATATTTAACGAAGAGTCATAGGATCATACAACATACATATATAGGTCCTGCTATCCACACTGACCATCAACTGATCATTTCCACTAATCCTATGCTAATCCCACCTTTACTTTTTCTCACATTCCCATCATTGCCTCCACTCCCCCCCCCCGCCCCCCGGATTCTACCACTCACTTGCGTACCAGGGTCAATTGAACTACCAACCTGCACATGTCTAAGATATGGCAGGAAACCACAGCACCTCGTGGAAAACCAGGTGGTCACAAGAAGAAACCTGCAAGCTCCACACAGAAGGCACCAAAGGTCGGGACTGAACACTGGAGATGTGAGACGGCAGCTCTGTGAGCCGCCCCATCGTGTAATGGAAACAAACTTCAGCAAGTAGTTCCATGTAGATGTCCTTGAAACTTAAAGCTTACTCCTTATGGTATGAAGACCCCATCATACCAATACATCACAGCCGATCATCTCCTTTACACTCACTAACCATATCTCAAGCTCAACTCCAACCCAAATGAATTACAACCTCTAATTCCATCCCCAATAACTGTTGGCGCTACCTACCCCACCCAAAAAAAAACACCCAGGCCTCTTCAACTGCTCCATCTTGACCACCCCGCTCACTGTGATCCACCTCCCAATCCCTCACAACCCAGATTAAAAAGCCATCCGATTTTCCTCTGCTCGGTCTGCAGAGGAGATATCATCTTTGAGAGTGTCAAGACGAGTCAATTTCACTCCGCCAATGCTCTGTCCCTCTGTAACATGGAGAAAGATCTCACACAGCCTGTATGCTGACCTGCCATGTTCTGCACAGTTATTACACCTTTCTCAGCATGGTAGAACATCTTGTTAAATTGGTAAATCTAACAAGATCATTTCATTACAACAGTGCAGTGAGGAAGCTCAAGGAAGAACAGGATAAAGTGTTATAGTTACAGACCCGGTGCAGTGCAGGTAGACAATAAGGTGCAGTGTTATAATATGGTATATTCAGAGATTAGCTGTACATTTGATCACACTAGGAAATCATTCTAGGGTCGTATAACAGCAGGTAGAAGCTATCCATGAGCCTGATGTAAGATGCTTTCAGGCTTTTGTACCTTCTGCCTGATAGGGTGGAGGAGAAGCAAGAATGTCTGGGGTGGGTGAGGTCCTTGCTTACGTTGGCTGCTCTAGTGAGGCAACCAGAAGCGTAGGCATCACTGTCATTATTATAATCACTCCGAACAACTGTCTCCATAGAATTTTTGTAACATAATTTTAGCTTATTTAAAAATACAGTGGTTTACTCATGAAGTCACAACATTAAGCAGTGCAGAAGGAATCCTTCAGCCCATCCATTTTGCACCAACCATCAAGTACCCAGTTACACTATTCCTACTCTTAATTCCACCTGTAATATTCCCATCTCTCCCTACAGATTCAAGTATTCATCTGCACATTACGCAGCGGCCAATTAACCCACTCGCATGTCTTTAGGATACTGAAGGAGTATGGAGTATCCAAAATAAATCCATAAGAGAATGTTCAAACTTCGCAATGGGATCTCCGAAAGTCAGGATCGAACCCAAGTCTCTGCAGCTCTGAGTCTGCAGTTCTGTCAATTGCACCACCAGCACTAAAATGGGAAATGTTTGGAGCAGATAATATTTGATCCAGTTTGGTCAAGTGAAGTTCTGCTACCTGCCGTTTGATCACAAAATGCATCTAATGTGCTGTTTCCTGAATGGTTTTGTCCCTGGGCATTACTTGAATATTGCCAAATGTGGTACATTAAATACCGCAGTGCTAAATGGTTGCTTCACTAGAGCTGATAGTGTCAAAGTTGATATGGCTAACATTAATCACCACAAAATACTGTAAAACTTAACAAAACAGATGCAAAAATACACAGCAGAGCAGTGTGAAAATACTGCAAATGCCAACACTACTCACCAGCCAAATATTTCTCATTCAGAAATGGCACAGTCCAACTATCTAGGATCACAAACTCTGCACTCTAATTACAGCTACAAAATTTTACACCCAGTCTCAATTTGGTAGGTAGTAACTGATCTCATGTTACTATACAGCTCAGGAGTAATGGAAACATTGCAAGCTGAAAGAACTTGCACAAAGTACTACAAACTGGAACACTGAGAGCCAACAAAATCAAACGTGTTACTCTCACAATTATGCTGAGCATTGTTTAGAATATAAAACATATGCTCCAACTGTACTATTGACAAATCACAATGAAAGACTTCAGGCTACTTACATTTATCTGTTCAATGTTCATGTTCAGCTTTCTCTAAACCAATTTTAGTAATCTTTTGTTCAATAAACACTTTAACATGATTAGCAGCTTAGTAGAGATCAGTGCATGCTTCCTGCACTTTTTCTGTGACGGTATGAAATCAATCATTGTAAAGAAGAAGTTCATATCCAGTTAACAACATTCTCTTAAAAAGCTGGTGTTTATTTGGGGGTTATGTACCCAACATTAATTCGGCCTTGGCTCTCCAAGAAAGAGGTTGGACAGAGTGGTAGGGAAAAGTAAAAGTCCCCCTGTTGCACTTACGATCAGTGCCCATTCCCATCTGCAAATGAATTTACATCTCGGGTATCCAAGAACACTTCTGCTGTTGGCAACAAAGTGCACAATGTAGGCTACAAAAACCTTTTATCCTGCCTGTGTGGAAAGCACCCCAAAAAGCCCATCCCAGACGGAAATCAATGCCTGATAAACAAATTGCTCCAAAGCCACTCTTTCCTCACAGCTTACTAAGAAGTGACTAAACATCCAAACAAATGGTCACTGGGTTGTGGTGAACTACATATACCTGTCTGGATGCGTGCCCCCCACTGACTGCTCCTGTGGCCCCTCCCACTTACCGTGGCTCCTCCCACAGACCCCGGTAAAAAGGCAATTGAGGCCTGAGCCCTGCCCTCAGTCTCCAGGATATACTATGGTGGTCAACTACTGCTTGCTCTTTCTTCCAGTCAATAAAAGCCGATATGTCGCCTCACGTCTCAGAGAGTTATTGATGGTGCATCATGGGTAGAACTATGAAGTCTTATAGAGGGGTGCGCAACCTCCTTTGTAATACCCTTTAACTTACCTTGCGGAACACTGTAGTCTCCAACTATGCACCAAGGCACCCAGAAAGTTTATCCATGTTGCTTTGGGAAGTGTTCTACAATTAAGTTTGTATTTTCTCAAAAACAAATACAATATGTCTTTTTTTAAGTACTACTGGCTAAGAGTACATAAGGTGACATATATGAGCAAACGTTATATATGTGGACTTCAGGAGGGCGCAGGTCGGCCACTCTCCATTGCATATTACTGGAGAGATTGAACAGCACCGAGTCCCTTGGTGAGCACAGGAAGGATAATCTAACTGGGACCCACAACACCTCCTCTTTAGTCAAGGAAGCACAGCGGCATCTGCACTTTGTGAGGAGAATGAGGTGTGCAAGGCTCCCCACCCCCATTCTAACACCCTTCTACAGGAGCACAGTCGAGAGAATCCTGCCTGGCTGCATCATTGTGTGGTACAGAAGCTGCAAAGCATCGGACGAAACCCCAGTAAAAACTGCTGAGAGAATCACCAGGGTTTCCCTCAGCCTGATTCGTGACGTTTACTGAGGTTGTTGCATATGAAGGGCCTGAAGCTTACTTGAGGATCCCTGACACTCCTTCCCACAAATAGTCTGACCCACTACTGTCAGGAAGGAGGTACGGGAGCACCAGGACTAGGATTGCCAAACTGCGTAAAATCTTCTTCTCTCAGGCTGTGAGACTAATGGATACCCTGCCACCACCGAGGTCTCATCACTACGACAGCAAGACGTTTATTGTTTATTTGTGCTGCGTACTCTCATGCATTTTGAATTATATTTTACCAACTTAACTGTGGTAATATTATGGTTTACTGTGTAATATATGCTTTTTGGGTGCACTGTAGCTGGAGGAATGCTGTTTCATTTGGTTTTACTTATGTACCGTCAGATGACAATAAACGCGAACTTGAACTTAATGACTTACAAAAATAAATAGTTCTCATGAACTGTATCAAAAGAATTGATCCAGACAGTGTCTTTCAAGACCAGGATGCCTCAAATCCAATGAACTTCTCTTTGAAAAACAAACATCTCTGCATTGTAGTAATTAGATTTCCTACGCTGTACCAACACATTGTTAAATTTAGTTAACAATTTAACATATTGCTCACTTTGGTCCGAGCTTAGAGAAGCTGACCATCACAATTTTACGTCCCTGGAATGAACAGGAGGATAATCAAGGCAGGGGATGCTGGTGTGCTGGGTGCATCCAAGTTCCTTAGTGATCAAGGATCTGCACTAGGAGGTACCAATTGTAAGATTATCCCCAAAGCAGGTGTAGAAACCAATGTGGTTATTGTTCCCTTGACAGAAGAATGTTTCTTTAATTGTCTTCTTCATAATTCTTGGTAAAATAAAGCACCAATTACAAATATTCCACTGGCACATTCTCTGTTTTCCTGCATACAGATTTGCAGGAAACAGTACCAATGTTTACCTCCTTGGACACCTAATAATAGCAATGGTGAATCGTGTACAAGGTAGCAATGCTCTCAAAGTTAATGTCCTAGATTTCTAGGTTTGAAACCACCAGTCTGAAGGTTTGAGAAGAAACTAGGCAAGCTGTAGTCTTCCCAAATGCAATCCAGCAAATGGTATTATCATAGACTCTATGCACGAATGTAACAACCTCAATAGGGTGAGATTCAGGGTTTGATGTGAAACTTCTACAATTCCTTTTGCTGCTCAACCCACTGAGGTTTAGTGTGAAGGACAAATTGTGCTTATGATGCTTTAGGAGGTTGCTCTGAGCACAGGTACCCAGGATGGCAAACAGCATTATGAAGGACCCCATGCACCCCTCATACAATCTCTTCTCCCTCCTGCCATCTGAGAAAAGGCACCGAAGCATTTGTGTTCTCACGACCAAACTATGTAACAGTTTCTTTCCCCAAGCTATCAGACTCCTCAATACCCAGCGCCTGGCCTGACACCTCGCCCTATTGTCTTGTTTATTATTTATTGTAATGCCTGCACTGTTTTGTGCACTTTATGCAGTCCTGGGTAGGTCTGTAGTCTAGTGTAGTTGTTGTGTATTTTTTTTCTCTGTGTTGTTTTTTTTTTACATAGTTCAGCCTAGTTTTTGTAATGTGTCATGGAACACCATAGTCCTGAAAAACGTTGTCTCATTTTTACTATGTACTGTACCAGCAGTTATGGTCAAAATGACAATAGAAGTGACTTGACTTGACAGGGATAAGATGTTGCATCCTGTCCATTAACTTGCTTTTCCTACTGAATATGTGGAATTCTTTTTGGCCTTCAATCGCTGCTCGTACAATAACCCGTTCATTCCCGGAATCATTCTCGTGAGCCTCCTCTAAACCCTCTCCAATGTCGGCACATCCTTTCTCAGGTAAGTGGCCCAAAACTGCTCGAAATATGCCAAAGGAGGCCTCCCCAGTGTTTCATAAAGCCTCAGCAATACATCCTTGCTTTTATATTCCAGTCCTCTTAAAATGAATTCTAACATTGCATTTGCCTCCCTCACCAACTCAACCTGCATGTAAACTTTTAGGGATTTCTGCATGAGGATTCCCAAGGCCCTTTGCACCTCAGATTTTTGAATATTTTGCCCTTTTAGAAAATAGTCTACACCTTTGTTCTTTCTATCAAAGTACATGGTCAAAGTACATCAAAATACATGACCATACGCTATATTCCATCCACCACTTCTTTGCCCATTCTCCAAATCTATCGAAGTACTTCTGCAGCCTCCATTTCCTCAACACTACCTGCCTCTCTACCTACCTTCGTATCATCTGCAAACTTCGCCACACAGCCATCAGTTCTATCATCCAAATCATTGATATATAATGTAAAAAGAAACAGTCCCAGCACCAATCTCTGTGGAGCACAACTAGTCACCAGCAGCCAACCAGAAAAGTTTCCTTTATTCCCACTCTTTGTCTCCTGCCAGTCAGCAAATGCTCTCTCCATGCTGGAATCTTTCCTGTAATATCAGAATCAGAATCAGAATCAGACTTTAATCGCCAAGTACCTGTGCACATACAAGGAATTTACTTCCAGCAGATGTTGGCTCTCTGCTCATAACAATAATAATGATAAATATAAATGATAATATAGATTATACATAGAAGTAGTGCAATCCAAGTAATAGTTAGCCGACAGTTAACTGTTCAGCAAAGTGACTGCAGTAATATCACGGGCTCTTACTTGCTAAGCAGCCTCATGTGCGGCACCATGTCAAAGGCCTTCTGAAATTCCAAATACACAATGTCCACCAATTCTCCTTTGTATATCCTGCTGGTTATTTCCTCAAAGAATTATAACAGATTTGTCAGGCAAGATTTTCCCTTGAGGGAAACCATGCCGACTACGGTCTATTTTATTGTGTGCCTCCAAGTAGACTGAACAACATCTTTCCAACATCTGAGGTCAGATTAACTGCCTTATAATTTCCTTTCTTCTGCCTCCCTCCCCTCTTGAGGAGTGGAGTGACATTTACAATATTCCAGTCTGCCGGAACCATGCCAGAATCTGGGAATTCTTGAAAGATCATTAACAATGCATCCTCAATCTCCATGGCCACCTCCTTCAGAATCCTGGGACGTCGTCCTTCTTGTCCAGGTGACTTATCCACTATCAGACGTTTCAGCTTCCCAAGCACCTTCTCCCTAGCGATAGCAAATGCACTTACTTTTGGCTCTGACACTCTTGCACTTCCACGTCCTACTTGTGTTTTCCACAGTGAAGACAGATGCAAAATACTTTTTTTTAGTTCATCGTCCATTTCCTTGCCCCATTACAGCTTTATTTAGTGATACAGCGCGGAGTTCAAGCACACCGCCCCATCAACCCCAAAACCCCGATTTACCCTAGTCTAATCATGCAAAAATGTAAATGGCCAATTAACCTACTTGGTACATCATTGGACTGTGGGAGCAACCTGGGGAAAACCCATGCACTCGCTGGGGAGGACATACATACCCACAGGAATTGAACTCTGAACTCCAGAATGCCCCAGGCTGTAATAGTGCTGTGCTAACCACTATGTTACCATGATGACCACAGTATTATTAGAGAGTTATTTCTCTAATGGACACCCATGGGTGCAATGTAAGTGCAACAAGATCAATGCGATTTTGAAGAGTTTCCATACATCACGCCATCAGTCATGAAAATTACTGAAATAATCCTACAAAATACGGTCTCTTTGTCCTGGATGCAGCTTTTAATAGTCCTTTTAACATGTGAACACTGTGCTCACCAACACATTGACGATTTCTGAAAAGCTAGATTGCCAGTGGCTGGTACTGTGTTATTAAAAATTACAGAAGTGTTAGTATAGAAATTTGTGTTTTGGCCAATTTTCCTGAAATAAGACTATGCTATAAGATACATTTCATCCAATCTTCATGGAAAATGATTTCCAAACTTATTCTTGGGATGGGGAAATTGCTGTATGAGGAGAGGTCAATACCTTCTGGAGCAGGTTTACTAGCCTGGGGTCCATAGACCTCTTGGTTAATGTTAGGGGTCCATGGCATAAAAAAGGCTGCAAACCACTGTGCTTAGGTTGTAGAATCAGGAAGTCATTCCATTCAAATACACAAAATTTGTAAAGCCGAAACATACTGACAGAACTAACTGGATTCCACTTCCCACTTCCTTTAAATCTACCTGATACACTGGAGAAAGTATTATACTAGTGTGTGGCAGGTAAAGGAAGTGAAATAAATGAGTGTTAGACATCCAATTGTCCAGAAAGTCTGCTGGTCTGGCACTATCAAAACCCGATTTTTACTGTGCTAAGACGTTATTTGCTGGTATACATGATAGAACATGACACAGAGATGTTTCCTCCTGTTAATTCAATTAATAATCCAAACATCCCAACGTCACTGTTGACTTTCATATTACTAATCGTTATTCCAGACACATGTGATCAGTTGCATGTCTTTAACCCCCTCTCCATTATTTCAAATTCTGTTATTAGACGATGAGACCACTTGTAGGAACAGAATCCGGCCCTTTGAATCTACTCCACCTTTCAACTGTTCTTCATACATGAAGCAACTTTATGTTAAATGTGCAAACAACAGGGGAAAAAGTGCCCTTGTCCAAAACGAAAGTAATCCTGCTACTTCTGTACAAAATCCAGTCAAGCAGCAACTGGGGAAGTTTATATATTAATATAATAAACAGAATAAATCTTAGAAATAGAACAGATTCCTTACCATGCAGAAAGAGGAAGAGGGTGGATGACTCAGATTTCTTCGTATTTAGAGTTCTTGTTTTATTTCCAGAGCAGGAAAACTTCCAAAATATAATATCTGGCTTCTTTCTTAAACCTAGCTAGCAATCTCCCTTACATTTCCAAAATCTTTATTGCCAGTCTATGGAAACATTCATCAATCACAATCCAAATTTACACTAATGCCTCTCATCGTTTCAAACCCAATACATCCGAAGATCTTCTATATTAGGTCAGCAGGGAAAAGGCAACTTCTAACAAAAATCAGATATGGAAGTTTAGCTCAGTTTTCCAGAGCTGAGGAAAATGAGCTGCAATTTAATCAGGCAAATCTGCTCTCTGTTTTAACAGTCCTTCCAGAAGTTTGGTTCTATAAAGAAAACCCATTCATTGGAAGTCAGCCAAATGATTTTCTCCAAGTGACATCATTAAAGCCCTTTTTGAAACATTGAGAAAAAGTGAATTCTAGCAATAGACAATATCCCCCATTGTAAATCTTCAAAAGGCTACAGTTAAAAATAATCACAACTCAGGCCTATATAACGTCCTTTATTGCATATATCCCAGCTAGGTCAAAAAGTTCAAAGTATTTAAAGCATGTTCAGTCCGAAGAGATGAAATGCCTGTGTCACTGTAGAAAACAACCATTATCCTTATTTATTGAACTGGAAAGAATATTTTGTAGCAGTCAAAATAGTCACTTAAAGCACAATATCACTTAACACATTAGCTGGATCTTCACTCGCCATCCATAAATTTTGTTGTTTGAATCTAAATGAATTCATTTGACATTTGAATATACCGATGAAAGATAAATATCTGTTCCTAGAAACTCGTCTCTGGTGGGTAGCATAAAATAGACCGGAAAAATTTAACACTACTGAATGGAGCTGACTATTTTGGCAATGTTCTTTTCTCACATAAAGGTCAAACAAATTATGACAGAAAGTTCAACAGCCAAATATTTTCAGCCAATTTCCAGGATAAAGAAGCAGGACACTGGAATTCCCTGGGATCACAGGAAGTGGTTGAATTTTACAGTGCAGCTCAGCTCAAAAAAGAGCTATAACATAATTAATTGGGTAGCTTTGAAACAAGTCGAAATTATTAACAAGAGAAAATCTGCAGACGCTGAAAATCCAGGCAACACACACAAGATGCTGGAGCAACTCAGCAGGCTAGGCAGCATCTATGGAAAAAAGTACAAAGTTTCGGGCCAAGACCCTCCAACAGGTCCTGCTAAAGAGTCTTGGCTCTAAACGTCGACTGTACTCTTTTCCGTAAATGCTGCCTGGCCTGCTGAGTTCCTCCAGCATTTTGTGTGCATTGGTTGAATAGAAATCGTTATTTGTTAGCAAGGCAAATTAGATTTGAGGATGTGCTAGAATTAGGACTAAGTATTTTTCTGCTGGACTGCGTTCGGCTCCTGACCACTGGGTCAGGCACCAAACATAAAGTAGAAGAAGAAAGCTGTAGGTAACAGTAACTAGAAACCTCAAACAGCTGGAAGTGAGAAGGTGAAAACAATGTTCAGTTCTGCCTACAATGTTAACATCAAATTTATCTTAATGCTAGCTTTATAATGAGATTTGTAAGTGGGCACAGTCATCTCTTAAGTTTATTGAGGGTTTTCCACTGTTATTCTGCAAGCATAGAAAGAAATGATGACTTGCAGGACACCAGAAGCTTGGGATGGCAAACCTATGGCACATGTGCCCAAGGCAGCATGTGCAAACACTTTGTGGGCATGCAGTGCTGCCCTCGATTCTATAAGCCCCATCCATAATGAAATAGTGATTATGTTCTCTGCCAAGTGACCCAGCAAATCATTCTTCTACAACCCAAGAACTATGAGATATTTTCACAGGAAATATATCTCACTAGCTTGGTACCAGCTAAATAGTTGGGGGAACATAAAATATTGGATGATGCATTTTGAAATCCTTGCAGACCTGGTGTACATACTGATATCTGCATTGTTAACTTATGGACCTGTTGGCACTGGTTAGATTAGATTTTTTCTCTGTTATTGGTGTTTAGATTTGTTTAGATTTTTTCTCTGTTATTGGTGAGTGATCACTGGATATTTAATGATAAGATGGTAAATACTGTATGTGGTTTAAAACTAAATGAATATTTTATTTATCTTAGTAAAATTATGTTATTTACATTTATTGGTGAGGTATTTTAAACTTGTGTTTTTCTTTTCTTTTCAGCATCTTCAGGATGTCAGATGCACCAGGAAAGAAACAAAAAATATTCAAATGATGGGAGAAGCAGCAGAGATTTTCAAGAGTGGCACTGTGAAAGATTTGGTGTAGTTAAAAAGGGCGATAAAGCATATGCATCTGTGTCCTGAAACAGTGATGTGCATCCTTCCTCGGTAAAGTGGCATTATGAAACTGTTCATAAATGGCTTTGTGACAAAAGCAAGTGAGAACAAAAAGGACACGTTTCTCAAAGATTTAGCAACAAAAATATGCAGTCAAATATTTTGATGAGATTTATTCCAAGTAGTTCCAATGTAGTTGCTACTGGTTTTGAGGTTTCCAAAGATGATTAATGAAGGCTACTCAATGATGGGGAATATGTTAAAGGATCATGGCTAGAGTTTGCTCCTTTCTTTTGATGGTTCCTAGAACTGCATTAAGAATTTGACAGTGAGCAGGAACATAGTAAAAGATAATATACTAATACTGGGAACAAACATAGTGGAACAACTAACAAAAAGATATTAGTATTTTTTATAGTAGATTTCTTTCCACTCGCTTTGATGAGAACACTGATGTTGCATCAAGAGCTAGGCTAGCCATTAATGCTGGATTTTATAGAAGCAATGAAATACGCAAAGTACTGGTTAACTTGGTAACATTACCTGAACACACCCCAGGGGTTGAAATATGTAAAATAAAATGCATGGTCAACAACTCAACATTTCAATAGTAATTTCTGTGACAGCTGATGTGGTTACATCAGCACGATCAGCAAGAGGTAGATTTTTTCAATCTGTTTGCTAAATATGTCGCCCATCTAATGACAGGTTCCATTGTGTAGTGCACAAGAAGGCTTTGTTTGAAAATTCTGACCTAAAAGAACTTGAAGAAGTGATGAAAATTGTAACCGAGGCAATTAAATTTATTTTTGGACGTGCTTTGAAAAAAAGACTATTTCAAGATTTACCGAGTGAAGTGAATTTGCTGTATTCAGGACTACTTATGTACAACAATGTTCACTGGCTTGAGAGAGGTTCTGTCCTTAAATGATTTGTTGAATGTTTGGATGAAATTCATCTGTTTTTGATGAATGAACATTTTTCTTGCTAAGAATTATAACCATATAACAATCACAGCACGGAAACAGGTCATCTTGGTCCTCCTAGTCCGTGCCGAACATTTAATCTCACCTAGTCCCACTTACCCGCACTCAGCCCATAACCCTCCACTCCTTTCCTATCCAATTTTACCTTAAATGACACAACTGAACTGGCCTCTACTACTTCTACAGGAAGCTCATTCCACACAGCTATCACTCTCTGAGTAAAGAAATACCCCCTCGTGTTTCCCTTAAACTTTTGCCCCCTAACTCTCAAATCATGTCCTCTTGTTTGAATTTCCCCTACTCTCAGTGGAAACAGCCTATTCACGTCAACTCTATCTATCCCTCTCAAAATTTTAAATATCTCGATCAAATCCCCCCTCAACCTTCTATGCTCCAATGAATAGAGACCTAACTTGTTCAACCTTTCTCTGTAACTTAAGTGCTGAAACCCAGGTAACATCCTAGTAAATCGTCTCTGCACTCTTTCTAATTTATTGATATCTTTCCTATAATTTGGTGACCAGAACTGTATACAATATTCCAAATTTGGCCTTACCAATGCCTTGTACAATTTTAACATTACATCCCAACTTCTGTACTCAATGCTCTGATTTATAAAGGCCAGCATTCCAAAAGCCTTCTTCACCACCCTATCTACATGAGACTCCACCTTCAGGGAACTATGCACTGTTATTCCTAGATCTCTCTGTTCCACTGCATTCCTCAATGCTCTACCATTTACCCTGTATGTTCTATTTGGATTATTCCTGCCAAAATGTAGAACCTCACACTTCTCAGTATTAAACTCCATCTGCCAACGTTTAGCCCATTCTTCTAACCGGCATAAATCTCCCTGCAAGCTTTGAAAACCCACCTCATTATCCACAACACCACCTACCTTAGTATCATCGGCATACTTACTAATCCAATTTACCACCCCATCATCCAGATCATTTATGTATATTACAAACAACATTGGGCCCAAAACAGATCCCTGAGGCACCCCGCTAGTCACCGGCCTCCATCCCGATAAACAATTATCCTCCACTACTCTCTGGCATCTCCCATCTAGCCACTGTTGAATCCATTTTATTACTCCAGCATTAATACCTAACGACTGAACCTTCCTAACTAACCTTCCATGTGGAACTTTGTCAAAGGCTTTGCTGGAGTCCATATAGACTACATCCACTGCCTTACCCTCGTCAACATTCCTCGTAACTTCTTCAAAAAATTATATGACATGTGGATTTGTAGATTGTTGTTTTTAAGCAGATTTCTTCTCACATTTAAATGACTTGAACACAAAATTACAAGGATCTGCAAGCACGTGATGTTATGTTTTATAATTTAAAGCCTTTGAAATCAAACTGGAAGTATTTAAATATGATGCTGAAAATAGCACTTTTAAATATTTCCCAAACCGAAAAAAGCACATGATGGATATTGAAACTCCTGAAAAGACTGATAATTAGACCTTCCCAATGTAAGTTTTGAGCATCATTGATTAAATGACTAGACAATTTTCCTTACAATTCACTAAGTTCAGGTAATTTAAATAAAATACAAAAGTCAACAAGTATGCAGGCAGTGTAGCATTAGACAAGCTATGTTGCATTGAAATGATTTGGATAATTTTGGAATGCAATTGACAATTTACAAAGCAGTTCAATTTGGAGGCAAAAATTTGTCAACTTTAGAGCTGAATTAGAAAAAAAATTTGAAATAGATCTGTTAGTGACTGGATGAAAGCATAAAAATCCAAACAGTAATGCTCTGAAACTCTAGAATTCTATTCCTGAAGCTTTCAACTGTCTGAATACCTTGCAATAGCAATATTAACAGAATTTTCATTGACATCTTCATGTGAGTCATTGTGTTCAGTGACGAACTTGGCCAAGTTCAGTTGCAGCAGTAGATTTACTGATGAGACTAATGCTTCCTGCATAGCTTTCAAAACAGCCAAATGCAAGCAGGATATAAAATATTTGTCAGTGTTAGTGTAGCAACAAAAGACCCTATACTGAATATTTGTGATATCGCAAGATCTGCATTATAAGTGGGCTGGCTTCTGGACAATTATTTTTGGTTTCTTTTGCTTCTGCTTGGTACTGAGCAAGCACTGCCGGACGGCTGTTATAACGCACAGTCAGTGTGAACGGCATGAGAGTTAAATTGTAAAGTGAGCTTTTTTGACTAAATATTTTGATTGAGTCTATCTTTAAAAATATTAATGTCAGAAATACTGCACAAGTCTGGCGGCAGAAGATTCCACTCTCTTGGTGATCTTTGTTATAACTATAAATTATTAAGATAATTTTCTTGCTATACCTTGCCTCAGATTGCAACGTTCATTTAAGATGTGGGAAGTACCAATCTTATCGAAAATGGTTGGAGGTTGGCTTGCCTGGCTCAAGATAATGCAACCCAGCTCTCGTTATTAGTCTGACCTGTTTGGTTACTCCATCGAAGTCCTCTTTGATTTTGGATAGTGTTGGTATTACATATTGGAAAATCAGCCTGATCAAGAGGTGACATTCTGCCAATAGTAGGATGAGGACCAACTTCATCCTAGGTATCTCCAATCAAGTTCTTAATGGACAGAGCTAACAACCGGGAGTCAGGCAATCTAAGAGCATGTTTAAGCTACACCTCACCATTTGCTATTGTAAAAGAACACGACCAATCACACCTACTATTACATTTTTCAAGAACACGTTTGGGTCCACTTTTCTCTGCAACCTTTGCTTCCCAAAGTAAACACCCTTTATCCTTTTGGGGGTGCTCCCAACGTTCAGAGTCAATGCTTTGAAACCATCCAAGAAACAAAGAGAAGTCAATATTCTCCACTTTCACAAGGCATTCCACACCTAATCCTATTTGATGGTTAGAGGGGAACATCCAAATGATAAGCAGAATGAATCGCAGGAAGCTCAAACAGATAAACTCGGAAGCCCATTAAGGAATCATGAAAAACTTAGATGTTCTCAATGTTATTTTCAATTGGCTTTACTGTTCATTACTGGATACCTTGTTACTTATTGTATTAATTATTGGAATTTTCACTGGTATAACCTATTTGTTCAGTTAATTATATAATTTATTCCATATGCACTACTCAGGGCATGAAAAACATCTGCCTTGATACCACAAGAAAGCAGCAATCATGCAAACTGCAAGTTACTCAAAAATGCCGTCTTGTTATAATTTACTGTTAGTATTATTGGTTTTGAACACATTGTCTCATTTCTTTTGGTTTGTTTGCATCCAAGCTTAGAGACATAACTGGCTGTTAAAAGTCAGTCTATAATCACACACTCGTCTGCTGATGTCCGAATTTCTGTCGTCAGCACACACGAAATGCTGGAGGAACTCAGCAGGCCAGGCAGCATCTATGGAAAAGACGTTTCAGACTGAGATTCCTGGTCAGGATTTGATGAAGAGACCCCTGTTGAAGGGTCTCGGCCTGAAACACCAACTCTTTTACTTTTTTCCATAGATGCTGCCTGGCCTGCTGAGTTCCCCCAGCATTTTGTGTGCATTACTTGAATTTCCAGAATCTGCAGATTTTCTTGTCTTTCATTCACCAGAGAGATTCAGTGTCTAGCAGCCACAAATCTCAAGCTATTCTTTCTCTATCTGACAGAAGGACTTGGCCACAGCAGTAATTTTTGCACTATATTTTGTGTGCTCTCTCAGGATTATTGCACCTCTGGGCCATTTCAAATGATAGGAATCAATGTTCCGAACTTGGCAATTCACCACCCCCCCCCCCCAAGTAACCATCGCATTCCATTAGACTGAAACCAAGCGATCCAGATGTATTCACTGATTTCCAGTCTGCTGTCGAGAAAGGTCCTTTTATAGTCATGCATTAAGTTCTGAAAGATTCTTGCTTATATCTCAAAGCTGCACGGTGCTGATATTGTTTGGAGGCGTGGTCCTTTGAGGTTACCTGCCCTGGGCTGGTGGAAGCAGCCACAACAAGTGTTTCTGAATATTGCAAAGTGAATTGTCCCCTAAATACAATATCTGATCAAAATACAAATACAGGAAGTTAGTTCGGCAAATTCTGACTGGGTGATGGGTTTGCGCATGTAGGTGGTGACAACATTTTGAATGAGATAACAGAAGAGAAGGAATTATTCTTCTACAGTGACAATGAGTGAGTTACTGAGGTTCTAATGAAAATGACTGCTCATTTAGTGTACCTGGCAGTGCATTTCAGACACCTACCACTCTCCATGTAAAAAGAAATTCCTCTCATAATATCTATGCATGTATGTGTGTATGTGCATATATATAAAATACATACACACACACACACACACACACACACACACGCACACACACGCACACACACACACACACACGCACACACACGCACACACACGCACACACATACACACACACACACACACACACACACACACACACGTTATACCTTGATCAACCCACATTTCATCCCCCATCATTCCAAAGAAAAAAGCCCGCGCTTGTGTAACCAGTCATCTAATGGCTTGCTCTCTACTCCAGTCATCATCCTGGTAAATTTCCTCTCTAAAGATTTAACATCCTTCCTACAATGAGGTGACAAGAACAGAGCACGATATTCCAAGTCTGGTCTAACCAGAGATATATTGAGCTGCGATAAATTGAGCTGCATGGCCCTTGTACTCAGTCCCATACTAAGGCCAGCACACCTTTAACCGCCCTATCAACTTGCATGGTGGCGTTGATGCATCTATAGACACAAACCCCAAGATTCTTCTGATCCTCCACACTGTGAAGAATTCTGTTACTAAACTTGTACTCCACCCCAAGTTTGATCTGACTGATGAAATTCCGGTCAATGACCAGTCATTCATTGTGGCACCAAAGACAGGTAGCATCTCAGTAGTCAGTGACACCTAGTGTTTTCTAATACTTGTGTGCCAAGCACAGTTTGATGTGGCCACACACAAAGCTGGCCAGTAGGATAAGGCAATTTTGGGAAGGTATTTCTCCCCTTTCTCTTGAGAGTTGTACATTAAAGCCCGTCATATGCATTCCATCCTTATCTCCAGATGAAATGAAGACTGGCTTGGGTGACTACAATGACAGAGGATTGAGATAAGGACCACACCTGAATGGTCTACACCACCAAGGGAACCTCCTGAGTGTAGATGCAAATCAATCTGCAGACAGGTCTGGAATCTCCACAGCATCATCCACTTATAGAAATGCTTTGGTCTCTTTCTCCCACCACGAGGTCATCATCCCCTCGTCCCTCCTGGGAGATCCAGAGAAGGGCTCCAAACATGAAACAAACAAAAGAGAGGAAAGCAGGCAGCCTTGATGTCTCCTCATTCAATGGGGAAGCTTTCTACTGCCCATTAATTTGGACAACTGACGTCTGCATGGAGTAGTTAGATCCAATCCCGGACTCCCTCTCCACAGCTCATGGGTGGAGAGCATGTGCATGATAGTCTATAAAAAGGCCCCCTCTTGGTCCAGACTGGCCAGGAAGTTGTCCTAGCCATGTAGCACATAGGGAATAGCATCCCAGGCTGCCAAAACTTTTCCAGCCAGGTACAGCTGGGGTTTGGTCCACGAGGATCATATGTCCCGGAGGAGACCTGACCCAATTGGCAGTGGCATTAGACAGGATCAAGTAATCAAATCCAACAGTGAGGTAGGTTTCCATTTCCTGATGTCCCCTATCTGCTTGCCCTTTATCATGGCTTCTGACATGCTTCCATGCTAAAGCATCTCAGTAGGATCCAGCTGGTAAGCTATCAGCTCTGGGAATGACCTCATCAGCTCCTCCAGAGTCAGAAGCTGGTCCAAGCCCTCCCACTTGCTGACCCCAGAGAATGGAGAACGGGAAGATCCGGGAGACTTGTGCTGCCTCTGATGTGGTTCTGTCATTCACAACACGTGGAAGGATTTGCAGATCCTCAGTATGTAAGACTATGAGGATGTTGCTGATGAAGGTGAAGAACTGGTCAGTGCTGGAGGAAGTAGCATCAGCGTGCTCCAATGATTGAAAGATGATCATGGGGGATTCAAGCCAGGGGGTGAGTCTTGCAGGCAGCAGGGTAGTGTAATGGCTAGAGTCCCATTATTGTGATGCCAGTGACCTGGGTTCAATTCCACCACTGCCTATAAATTTTCACCAGTTTCCTCCCACAGTCCAAAGACAGAGGGTTAGTGATGATATATTGGCACTAGAAACGAAATGACACTTGTGTGCTGCCTATCACAATCCTCACTGATTTGATTTGACACAAAACAACATATTTCACTGTGCTTTTCAATATTTCAGGGTACAGGTGAGAAACAGAGCTAATCGTTCTCTTTATCTCACGGGGTTCCACAAACACATCTGCCTCCTCGACAACAGCAAGAGCAGATCCTGCAAGCTTTTCTGAAGTGGACACAACTCCCTCTGGTACTCTTGTGTTTACTACCCCTTTTCTGGGAAATAGTTTTGGGAATCCAAGGCATCATTTTGTGAATGGAATGCTATCAGGATCCTGTGGTTTGCTCCTTCTGTTTTAATGGACGTGACAGCTTAAGACTGAGAACTAAATTTCAATATCTCTCACTCTTATTCCTAGGTCCCAGTACAGGTGTGAGTGCAACTGAGGGAAATGGGGGTGGGGTCAGAATAAGTCACACCCATGAAAACACGTAAAGTTTCAACAGCCAGCTAGGTTAAAACCCCATCTCTGCATATCACTTTCAGATGCTTTCTTAAATGATTATCAAGACTATCAAAGCATAACAATTTTTTCTGGATTTAGATACAATCAAAAAATACACACACACACAAGTGCACGCACACACTCACACACACACGGATGTTATGTTGAAGTTGTTTTCGACATTGGTGAGGCCTAATGTGGAATATTGTGTGCAGCTTTGGTCACCTACCTACAAGAAAGATATAATTATGGTTGAAAATTTACATGGTGTTGTTAGGACTGGAGTTATAAGGAAGAATTGAATAGATTAGAACGTTATTCCTTGGAATGTAGAAGATTGAGAGGCGATTTGATAGAGATATACAGAATTAATGAAGAGTATAAATAGGGTAAATGCAAGCTAGCTTTTTTCATTGAGGTTGAGTGAGATTGCAACTGGAGGTCATTGGCCAAGGGTGAAAGGTAAAAACTTAAGGGGTACATGAGGGTAAATGTCTTCACTCACAGGGTCGTGCGACGGTGGAATGAGCTACCCTGCAAGTGGTGCATGCAAGCTGGATTTCAACAGTTAATAGGAGTTTGGATAGGCACGTTGATGATAGGGCTATGGTCCTGTTGCAGGTCAATGGGAGTAGGCAGTTTAAATGGCTTGTCATGGACTAGAAGGGTCTGTTCCTGCGCGGTACTCTTCTATGAGTCTGTGTAAGTACTTCAAAATATTTTAAAGTATTTTGATAAACCCAATTAAAAGATGATTAAATGCTCACCTTAATCCTGCACAGCAATCTCCTCCAGTGGAACAATGAAGGACAATATCCTGGGCAGCTCTAACCTGAATCCAGTGCTAAGAGCTGCTTTCCCCGTTCAGACAAGAAAAAACTTAGAGAGGGATTATTTTTGGTTATTTCTTTGTGATGTCGCCCACTTGTCTCCTGTCATGTTAACCAAAAAACTAATTATTTGCAATCACCGACAATTGGCAACTGTTGCTACTCAATGATCACATGACTCCACTTATTATCATTTTACCCATTTCATGTAAACAGGAAAAATGGTCACACAGGAAAGGCAAGTCAACTAGGAACACCCATAACAACTGTACCAACAAAACATTCCTGAATTTATTTACAACAAGTTATTATAACAAGCTTTCTTAAGATAAGTAAATCCACTGTGAGTTCTCCCATATTGTGGGTACTTTGTCCTTACATAGTTAGCATACAAAATGATATAATATGAAACAGTCAAGACTGTCAAAGGATAAATTTTGTTCCCGAGCGATGCCTTTCTTGGTGGTTTGATCAGTTTCTCCTATTTAATTGTGTTGCTTGTTAACCTTAGTTGTATCAATTATTCAACTTTCCAGATCAAAAGTAGTGCCAAACTGTAAGCTTAATGAACAAGTTAAGCAAAATTTCAAAAGATTGGGAATAAATAATTTATGGCTTAGGGATCTGGAAACATTTAACAACTATATAGTATGTTCTAAATACAACAGTGAACTCAGTGCGGCTTCACAACTTCAGTCTGCCTCAAGTTCAAGAAGAGTTTGCCCAGATCAGAGATAATTACAAATAAAAGTAAATAAGACTTAAAGTTTATCAATGGAGACATAAGGAGTTATTAACTGTTATATAAAATCTTATTACAGTTAGTAATTTGATTATCATACAGAACTACGTCCCAAGGATATATTTATATCAGTCGGGGAGGAAGTCATCTAGTTTTGTTGTGATATTTTCTGAATTCCCTGAAATGCAGTGTGATCCTATCTAATCTTAGAAGTTTGTGTGAAATCATATGAATGATCTGTGGTATTTAAACAATCAATAATCATTTGCCAACTATATCCTGTCCCAATAGAGAAGTAAGGGAAATTTGGGGATAAATCTAAGATATTGCATTAGTTTGTAAATGTTTTTATATTCTTTATTATAATAATACATTACTAGTTAAATGTACCATGAATTTGTTACTTTCTTTAATAATTGTTCATAACTTTCCTACATGGTCCTACAATACTGATCTCAAAATGTGCTTGAAAACAAAAGAAACAGACTGGTAGGGTTACTGGACAATAATGATATACGGTGGTGTAGCACCGTGGTACTATAGATAGAACAGTATGATATATAGCCCAACACAACTCTACAAAGGAGGTTTGTGGAAATTCAAAGAAAGGGGAAAGGTCTGGTTAGTCATCTCCAGAAGATGATATCATACATTCCACTGCATGAGTTAAATCCAAGTTGCAATGTTTTTGGCGTTACTGTGGCCTTGCCAAGCCATGGCATGTCTACACAGATTTGCTACTTTTTGTGGAGCCACTTTTTGAGTCACAATTAAACACCTGAAGGCTATGGGATATGGAAATCATGCAATCGTCTCATCAGCCTACCCTGTCTTTCTCTGCAAGTAATTAGGTGGGAAAACTTAATCATATAACAAAGTGCTTATTCACAAACTGAGAATGCAAGGGTATTATCAGGGTCAGAATGCATAAACCACAAAAATAAGTGCAGAGGTTATATTGTGACTAATTGTAACCAAGACCTCTTGACCCATTGCAACCAATGCATGAAATCTGTGATGCCAGCTCATTACAATGAATTTAGCAGCAAGACTGTTACTTGCCTTTTTCCCACATTGGAGTTCAGCCGTAGTTGTGGTAAACACCACATTCAGTAACAGAGCAGGGATTAAAACCAGCTCCATACTTCTTGCAAGAGAAATACTTGCAACTGCAAATTTCACAGGAGCTTTCAGAAAAAGATTTTTGCACACGGTGATTTGCAAGCATCCTGATTGTCAGATCATAGCCTGGACAACCTGATTTTTGAGGTGGAGCAAGGAAGGAAGGAATGAGGAAAAGAAGGAAAAAAGAAAGGAGGGATAGAGAGAAGGAGAAAGGAAGGAACAAAAGTGGGCTCTCTTCTCATCTGGGTACGGGAGGTTTATTACAGGGAAGAGGCTGTTTTGAGTTTGACATGAGTGACACGGTTTAAGACATGGATGCAGAGGTCACAAACATGATCAAATGAAAACATCATCAGGATCCATCTAGCATACCAACATCACTACTGAATTTCAGCCAACCAGGTTACTGAACTGTCATTCAAATCCCAAACCAGGTAATGACCATTTCCAAAGTTAGAAAGCCATTCCTCTTCAATTTACCATTCACATAACTACCATCAACAGCCCTGGGTCACCATCAACTAAAACTTTAACAGGCCTAAACAGGCTGCCTGAGCTATGTTGATGGTAGTATGGTACCTTTAAAGATGAGAAGTGACCTTCCACTCAACTTCATCATGACTCCTCAGAGCCTTGCCACTATTTTCAAGGCATAAATCTGTAGAACAATCTGATACTCTCCATTTATCTAGTTGAGAAGGCGTCCAATAACTATCAAGTTGCTCCATTTCATAAACTAGTAAATTGCGTGCTTGCAACACACACAAAATGCTGGTGGAAAACAGCAGGCAGGCAGCATCTGTGCATCTATGTATCTATATATCATATATGCTGCCCGGCCTGCTGCGCTCCACCAGCATTTTGTGTGTATTGATAGATGCTGCCTAGCCTGCTGCGTTCCACCAGCATTTTGTGTGTATTGATAGATGCTGCCTGGCCTGCTGCGCTCCACCAGCATTTTGTGTGTGTTGCCTGAATTTCCAGCATCAGCAGATTTCCTCATGTTTGCATTTTTAAATAATATGCTTGTTAGAATACACAGCTTTAAACATTCACTCAGTCCAACACTGGCACTCAAAGGCTGCAGTGTGGACCACTCACAAAATGCATTGCAACAACTGAACGTACCTCCCAACTCCTTGATTTCTGCAACAAATTAGACCTATGACATCACTTAGAAATGTCACCACCTACAACTTCACACTCAAGACACATACCATGCTGACTTGGAAAGTATTGCCAAATCCTCATCATTGACAGAGCAAAACCATAGAGTTCCTTACCCAACAGTGCAAAAACCACACCAACTAGGTTGGCACAAGAAGGCAACATCCAAGAATAACAAAAAATGAATTTACATTATGAATAGCCACAGGGGCTATCTAAAAATCTGCTTCTAAAATATATCTATAACATCTAAAAGTCTGCTTAAGGAAAAGTTGTGCCATAAATTTCAGACTCATTATCAAACCGAGACCAGATTTAATGTAACGGCAATGTACTACACCAAAGCCAGCCAAGCATGTACATTAAAGATCACAACATTTTAATTATGTTAGGGCAAATCATGCTCCCTCTGATTCCACCTATCTGTGACTCTTCCAAGAAGCTGCAACTAGTTTGGTGCTCAGAATCAAATGTAACCAGAAAGTTTAATTTTGTAAAAGTCATATCTTCATATTTTTTGAGCTGGATTAACCATCAATAACTCATCATTCATTAAACTTTTCCTCTTTACAGTAAAACACTTTCACCTGCATGAATCAAACCATGCCTTGTGCCATTCTTAAATGTTGAGAGAAATATTTTTGAAACCTTCTGTAGCATTGGATAAACATCCTGCTGATGGATCCATTTCCCTCTAGTGACACAGTCTGACCCATTGAGAACTTCGCTCCATATTCCAGCATCTGCATTCTCTTGCATCTCCAGTCTGTAACACTGCCTGATTACATTAGTTGGTGGACTTACTTGATGATTTATATTGACCTAAAGTTAAAAAACACTTCTCAAAAGTAATGGAATTTGAAATGTCAATGCCAGCCAAAAGGTTGGCATTCTAACATCCTCTCATACAATTGGCAACCCACTTAGATGGTTATAATAAATATTTTGTGCTGCATTAGTGCAGCAGAAGGACATTTCTCTTAATTCTTGCTTCTGCCATTACTGTATGATTGCTGCCTTTGAGAGCATTTGTAGAGCTGTTGAGTGCTCACTAACAGCTGATATTCGGCATGACTGTTTCAGACTTTGTGGACAGACTCAGTTTGACCACTGGCCTTACCTCAATCATTATGAGGCATATCAGTGGAAGATCTCAATTGTCACTCCCTCCCAGAAAAAAAATTCACCCAAGGCATTGAGTTACTGTAGACCTCAATATATCAGGCACAGTTAATGATGAACAGAAAAACAGTTGCTGGAGGAACTGAGCTGGCCGAGCAACATCTGTGGGTGGGGGAGGAAGGAGCTGTTGACATTTTAGATTGAAACCATGCATCAGTTCTGCTACTCCAGATTACATGGACTGTCTGTTTCCCATCACAGATGCTGCCTGACTCGTTGAGTTCCTCTACAGATTCAGCATGTTATGTCAACAGAATTGCTCCCCCCATGACACCCCAATAATAAGCAACAGAGATCTCCACTTAGTTTTTAATGATTTTTAGGATGTGAACAACATTGCCAATGTTGATCCAGAGGATATTAGGAGCCAAGCACACTGACTGGAACTAGTGTAATATAAAGATGAGACATGGTAAAAATGGCAGAGAAAAACTTATGTCAACTGTGAGTCTGAGAGTGTTGGAATACTCAAAACGTTTTTCTGATCAAATCGAAGGGATAACAAATAAGGTGGCTGCTAGTGAACAAAGTATTGCATTGTGCACAGGAGGAGGCAGAGGTAGTAGGAATGAGGCCACAGCTGACCATATTTGCCACTCGCTATGTGCACTGGTAACTCACTGACCTTGGGAGAAGCCCATCTGTGCAGATGTGAAGATACCAGCGTATGGTTCTTTTCAATGATTCATTAATCACACCTTGTTTCTCCTAATTCTAAATCCATTTTTCTCATATTTTGAATGCAAACAACTGAACCATAGAGTACAAAATCACAGAAGAATGTACATTGACCTGCTGCTTTCCTGTTGACCAAAGATGGACATTAAGTTGGTCCTCCAGGTTATGGGTCTGACAGTGTTTATCCAGGTACCCTTCAAATGTTTAAGGGCTTCTTTCCCTTTCAAGCTGTGAACTCCAGCTCCTGCTGCTCAAAAAATTGAATTAGTTTTTCTCAGTCTCAATAGGTTGAGAATTATCTGTGGGGGGGCGGGGAAGAAAGGAATTGCAGCAATATTCTTTTCCTCTCAAAGATGCTGCTCGACCTGTTGAGTTCCTTGGCAGATTATTTGTGGCAATAGTTCTTTACTGTTTGTTTTGCCTGGATCTCACATTGTTTTATACTCTCATTTAAATACCCTCTCATTCTCCTTTTTCTAGACCAGATTTGTTATCTCTGGAGCAATCTTTCTTCCTAATTGTATCTCTCCAGTACTAGTTATATCTTTGTAAACCTGGACTGTGATGCAGCATCAATAACTCACTCTGAGACGTAAAGGCGAGATATTGGCTTTTATTGACTGGAAGAAGGAACAAGCAGTGAGTGACCACCATACTACATCTTGGAGACTGAGAGGCCGGGCTCCGACCTCAATCACCTTTATACAGGGGTCTGTGGGAGGAGCCACAGGAGCAGTCAGCAAGGGGCGTGTCCAGACAGGTACATGTAGTTCACCACAGACTGTGATTTTCTAGTACCTGCAAATGTCCCCTGTGAGGTGATGACCAGAACTATACAGATTACTTTAACTATGGTCTAAGCAGTATCTTGTATAATCATTGCAAGCTTGATCAACAAAAGGCTCACCTTCTGTGCCTTCTTAACACTATAACCAACTTGATTTGGGGGATTTGTGAACATGTAGTTCAAGAATCTTCCTTTACATTAGTTAAAATCCTTTCATTTAGCACAAGATCCCTTACCTAGTTTGCTCTTCCCAAATACATTACTTATTCTCCTCCAAATTAATTCCATTTGCAACTGCTGTGCTCATTTATCCAGTCTATTAATTCCTAAACCTCTAAACTTTCTTCCCCCCTCTATCACCCATGCAACACTGTTATCTCCTCAAACCATTCACTCATGATTGTCAGATCTGACCTTCCTCTAAAAACTCCATTATGATTATTGTTGATTAAGCTGCACATCTTAATAACATTGTTTCATTCCCATCCCTCAGAAAGTTTTGCCAACTGCTTGCTCCGAGACTGGCTGGCCTTCAGCTAGGCTCATTTAATCCAGAACTATTAGTGTGAACTCAGCACGGAGCCCTATGACTACCTGTGATTCAGAGACAGCACTAATAAATATAATTGAGTGTACTTTTATATATATCTTCCTTTCTGGGAGCTTAGATGTCCAATTTATATAGATAGGTTGATGACCAAAAATTACCGTATATTAATATAATTCTAAAAGAAAGAGTATGTCTTAATCACATCACTGGAATCCAAACATAGAATACAATGCTAATGACATAAAACAGTGTATTTTCCCATATAAAGTACCGATAGTTACACCTGCTCAGCCATGCAGCAAATTAGAGCATTAACAACCCTCATGTTGCAGCCAACAGTTGTGATACTCCAGCAGGTGAACACTCACAAATACAATGAATGAATGAATGAGTGAATGAACATCCTTCCTGAATGTCGATTCCCAACCTGGTAAATCAAATGGTTTTGTTAAGCAACATGGTAAAGAAGTAAACAGATGGAAACTGGACTCTGCAATTGAGGGATCAAGTGGAAATCTGACTTCTGATTTACTAACACACATTCAAAATTAACCAAGACTTTTTATGCTGTGACAACGATTCAGTGGTTCATTACAATCTTGTCGTCAGCATAACAATCATTTAATCCACAGAATTGATGAATGGACAGAGCAGTGTTCTTGTAGTAAAATTAACAAGTCTCTCTGTTGTTTTCATTAAAATATGAGTTGAAAGCATCCTTCATTTACACATTAAAATATATTATCTGAACAATCCAATGTATAAACTAAGAACAGCATACACTTCTTTAAGCACAGTTCTACACAGTATCAAACAGTGCACTGTTTCAATGCTGCTCTTAGGGTTTCATTGATTTTAAACTATAAAACCTTGACGAACAGGATTTATAACAAATATAAATGAGCGCAATGCATTTCATCCATATCAGGAAAGTACGTGCATCAAAGTTTCAAATGAATATATAATGTTTATTTTAATTGGCAACATGGACTTAATAAGCATCTACTTTGCAGACCCCATGCAGTCCTGATTGCAGAGAAACACATCAATCACCAGGCTCCAACAGACAAGTCATTACTGTAGGCAATTTCTAAAGATGTTTCCAAACCATTTCGCAAAGAGCCCCTCATAACTGATGGCTAACGAAACAGAAATAGCATTAATTCTGTGGGTAATTACAGGCTATTCAGCAAAAATTATTTATTTTAAATTTCCTGTACAGTCATTACTTCAAAATTACCTAACTCTGGCTGCAGAAATATGATAGCCTCCTTAATGCCCGTCTCTAATTTGTTTGTATCTGGTAGCAAAGTGATGTCAATATCAACATTTAACGTTTCAGCCGAGTAGAAGACTATATATTCATAAAATCTTCATGCAATCTAGCACAAAGTAGATTGGTCAATGTTTCTGCTTTTTTCACTTTATCAGCGGTGAATACTGGTGTAATTGTGAAACAGAAGAATAGAAACACACTCTCCATTCAGGACCCTGGTCAGACCCCACTTGGAGTACTGTGCTCAGTTCTGGTCAGGAAGGATGTCAAAATGATAGAAATGGTCCAGAGGAGATTTACAAGGATGTTGCCTGGATTGCGGAGCATGCCTTATGAGAATAGGTTGAGTGAACTCAGCCTTTTCTCCTTGGAGCGATGGAAGTTGAAAGGTGACCTGATCGAGGAGTATAAGATAATGAGAGGCACTGATCGTGTGGATAGTCAGAGGCTTTTTCCCAGGGCTGAAATGGCTAGCATGAAAGGGCACAGTGCTTGGAAGTAGTTACAGAAGAGACATCAGGGGTAAGTTTTTTACACAGAGAGTGATGAGTGCATGGAATGGGCTGCCGGCAACGGTGGTGGAGGTGGATATGATAGGGTCTTTTAAGAGACTCTTGGATAGGTACATGGAGCTTAGAAAATGTAGAGGTCTATGGGTAACCCTAGGTAATTTCTAAAGTAAGTACATGTTTGGCACAGGTTTGTGGGCCAAAGGGCCTGTATTGTGCTGTAGGTTTTCTATGTTTCATAGACTGATGCCAACAGTCAGTAACTTAAAAAAAGTTTGATAATCCTTGTTTTTTCATCCCTTACCATTATTACTTTCTATTTCACTATATACATTAATATAACTCTGTAGACAATTATTATATCAACTTTCCAAATGTCTGTCTGTGAAGCATGGTTTAAATTTTATTTCCTGCTCACTTATCACTAAAAACAAGTGAGCTGCTCTGCAGAACCATGCTGATAATCTGACGTTGCTTGATGTATGAACAAGGTAGACCTTGAGTGAAGTGCAAACAATAAAATTTTGCACTTGATTGGACACAACTTGATCTGAAGTGAAATATTTCCCCGTATGTTGAGAGCCTGTACTAAGTAAAAGTAATCATTTGGAAAAAAAATGTCTTCCACTGCTGCGGTTAAGATGTCGGCTTTTTACAAAAGGCACCTGATTTGTAGCACAGAAGGACAACGATTACACCACTAATAGGAAAGGTAATTGTGCACTTCTTCGGTGGCTTGACAAAACAAATATAATTAAATGAAACTAAAGGTCTGATCTATGAAAAACAATACAGATACTAAGAAGTTTTATAAAATGATGAGGGGCATAGATAAGATGTATTGCCACTGGTTTTTCCCCAAGGTAGGTGAGTATAAAGTTAGAGGACAAAGGTTTAAATTGAGAAGAGAAAGATTTAAAGGAGGCACTGGAGGCAAATATTCACACAGAGGGAGATGAGTATAAGCATTGAGCAGCCAGAGCTAGTGCCGGAGGAAGGCACAATTTGTTTGTTTATTGATTAGTGTTGGGTCACATGACATGGGCGACTGTGGTCCTTCCATGACCACAAATGATTTTGGCAAACTTTTGTACAGAACTGGTTTGCCACTGACTTCTTCTGGGCAGTGGCTTTACAAGACGGGTGACCCCAGCCATTATCAATACTCTTCAGAGGTTGTCGGCCTGGTGTCCAGCGGTCACACAACCAGGACTTGTGATCATCCACCACCTGCTCCCATGGCTTCACGTGTCCCTGATTGGGTGGTAGGGCTAAGCAAGTCATACACCTTGCCCAAGGGTGACCTGCAGGCTAGCAGAGGAAAGGAGCACACTACACCTCCTTTGGTAGAGACCCTGCCACTCCAGGTTCAATTACAACATTTAAAAAAAAGACAGGTATGTGTATAAGAAAGGCTATGGGCCAGGCAGAGTTAAATAGGACTAACTTTTGGAGAACCTTGGTCGTGATGGATGAGTTAGGCTGAAAGCCCTACTTCTATGCTATATAAGTCTACGTATCTAACTGTATACCATAGTACCTGGGATACATATAACAGATCGATAAAAACATAAAATATACTGGATTAAATCACTGAGATCAAAGGAATATGAAATGCATATTGTGTCCATGACTTGTTTTTAAATGTTCGGATTTGGCCAGAATATTCCTTAAGTTTGCCCCATAATCACAGCAAGCAATGTGGCAGGCATGATTCTGATGTCCTATTCCAATAATGTACAAAAGTCCCTTGGGGCACCATTATGTTCTTTCTGAATATATCTGATGAGCTACAAATCACTTGTTGACCTAATCATACCCTTCTGTGTTCTGAGCATAAATCATTTATGTAACTTTTTTTTTCACCCTGGGCAGGTTTCAGAATAGCTTTTTCTTTACTGTAATAGGCAGAAATGACATAGTGAAGGAACAGAAACAGCTTGTTTAGGCAGGATTATACACAAATGTGTTTCAGGAATAAAGGTATTCTCCACAACATAACAAGACAAAAGTACAAGTTAAAAAGCATTTCAAATCAAAAAATACAGAATATTAATATATTAATTACAAGCAGTCTAAGATAACTTTTCATAAAATTTACACAATTCTTGATCCCATTTGGCCAATATCCACAATATTCACTAAAGTTATCATCTATTAATTGTTAGTAATTCTTTTAAAAACAAACATAATTATAGAGTCATGGAGCATTACAGCACAGAAAAGGGCCCTTTGCCCCATCTGGTCTGAGCCATTCTGTTAACCTGCCTAGTACCATCCTCATGTAGACCACAGCCCTTCATAACTTGGTAATCCATGTACTTATCCAAACTTCTCTTAAATGTGTAAATCAATCCTGCATCCATTACTTCTGCTAGCAGCTTGTTCCACAACCACACTGCCCTCTGAGTGAACACAATCCCCCTCAGTTTCCCCTTAAATATTTTACCTTTCACTCCTAACCTACAACCTCTGGTTCTAGTCTTACCCAACCTCAGTGGAAAAAGCCAGCTTGTGTTTACACTGTCTATACCTCTCATAATTTTGTATACCTCAATCAAATTTCCACTCATTCTCCCATGTTGCAGGGAAGAAAGTCGTATCCTATTCAATTGTTCCCTATAATTCAATTCCTCAAGTATCAACAACACCCTTGTAAACTTTCTCTGCACTCTTTCAATCCTATTGATATATTTCCTGTGGATAGGTGACCAGAATTGCTCGCAATACTCCATTTCTGGCTCCACCAATGTCATATAAAATCTTCCACATAACATCCCAACTCCTGTGCTCAGTACTCTGACTTATGAAAGCCAAATTGCCGAATACTCTCTTTATGACCCTGTCTACCTGTGAAGGCACTTCCAACGAATTATTGATCTATATTCCCCGATCCCGCTGTTCCACCATGCTCCTCAGTGCCCTGCCATTCCCTGTGTAAGTCCTACTCTGGTTTGTGCAACACTTTCACACTTGTCTGCATTAAATTCCATCTGTCGTGTTCCAGCTCATTTTCCCAGCTGGTCCAGATACCACTGCAAGCTTTGCTGGCCTTTCTCACTGTCCACTTCGCTTCCAGTCGATGTCATCTACAAATTTCCCAATTATCCAAAATTATTAATATTCTGTAGATGACAAAGAGCAATGGACCAAGCTCTGAACCCAGCAGCACACCATGAGTCACAGGTCTGCAGTCAGAGAGGCAACCACCTACAACCGCTCTCTGGCTTCTTCCACGAAGCCAATGTTGAATCCAATTTACTACTTTATCCTGAATGTCCCACACACAAATAGTCAGTAATAATTCAGTACATGGGAAGTTTCCCATTTTTGTGCAGCTGACAGGGGATCTCAGTGGAAGTTGTTGATACAAATGTGCATTCTAATGCAGCTGAATTTCCAACACGCACTGTCAATAACTTGACTCTTCATAAAGACAAAGAGTTTTACACCAGTATTAGTGATTATCTTTTTTAAAGTTTCAGTTTGCACTAGTATTCATGCCTTCCACATAGTAAAACTTGTGCATTTCACAGTGGTGTGCTCAGACAAGGACAGATCAAGACAGAGATGATGGAGTAGGAAGGTATTGGGGAGAAGATCAGTGCTTAGGGTCTAGACAGATGACACCCAAAAGTGGAACAAAGGAGCTGGAGGATATGCAAGAGGAGATAGAGAACGCTTCATGGAAGATAGAGGACTGGAAAGGAGAAAGATATGCAGATAATCCAAGACCATTCAATATAAATGTGATCCTGAGGAGGTGAATTTTAAAATGCAGAATAGAGACTAATGTAGATCAGAGAACACAGTGATGGGTGACTGATGCAGGCAACTAAACCTTGGGGTTATAAATTTATGGGTGATTGGTGATATATTAAAGTAGTTCAGTCCAGAGATAAGACACATGAACCAGAATTCCAACAGCAGGCAGTGGCCATTTGCTAAAATTGGGGTGATATACTGAAGGTGGAAGTCAGTGATCAGAATGTGGAGTTGGAGACTATATCAAGACCGAATTGCAAATGACATGAACTGTCTAATTTCACATTTGTCAATAAGCAGAATAGAAGATGGTCAATGGAAATGAAGATGAAGGAAGAAAGCTTGTGACCAGAATCACAATTAGCTTGGTCCTTCCTTGTCTTACTTGAACAAAATGGAGCTCATCCACAACTAAATGTCAGGTGATGGAGGGTATGAGAGAGGTGGTGGAGGGGTAGAGCTGCATGTTGCCAGCAAATATGAAGGAACAAGTAAAGGTTAGCAAGGGAGAGTTTGGGGATGAGCTATTGTTACAGCTATTGCAGTCTGGTTCTGAGTGGATGGATGAGAGTGGAGCCAGGTTAAAGCATTCCCACTCAACTGGACAGGAGCAGAAAAGTGTGGGTGGTTGACAGGTGACATGTTCTGCTACTTCAAAGAGTCTAAGGCCTTACATTAATGACCCCTGAGCTTGAGATCAGTAGCCAGAGAATGTTACATCAGTGATAAGGAAATTATTGGAGAGGATTCTCAGGAAATGATATAAATACCTTTGGAAAATCATAATAGGAATATTTGGCATGGCTTTGGACAAGGTAAGTCCTGTCTCACAACCTTAACAGAGCACTTTCAGGAAATGTCAACAATGATTGGCAAGAGCTGAGCTACAGTATGAGAGCTGTGTATATGGATACTGAACATTTTTCAAGATCTTTGTTGGTACAGTGGACTGGATCCAAAATTGGCTAGGTCATTGAAAGCAGGGGTAGTTGCAGAGGGCTGTGATTCTGACTTAGAGATATGTGACCAGTGACATTCTGCAAGGATCAGGGCTGGGGACGTTGATGTTTGTAATATATGTTATGATTTCAATGAAAGTGTAGCTGGTTTAATTAGCAAGTTTGAAGGTGATACAAAAATTGGTAGAGATCTGGATCACGAAGAAGGCTGTCATATGATACAGCGGGATAGGGATCAGTTGGAAATATATGGATAGAGTTTAACCCTGACAAGTGTAGATAATGCATTTTGAAAGGTTACTTGCAAGAGGAAAGTGTACAATATGTAGCAGGACCCTAAGGATGTTGCAGTGCAGGTTTGTGGCTCGTGGAAGTGGCAACACAAATGAAGACACGATAAAGAAGGCATACAGGATACTCGCCTTGACTACGCTGAGCTTAAAAGTTGTAAGTCATGCAGCAGCTGAATATAACATTGCTCAGGCCACATTTAGAGTGTTAAATGAAGCTCTGGTTGCCCGGCTATAGAGAGGATGTGGAGGCTTCACAGGAATTTGTAGAAGGCGCATGGGTGTTGCCTGGATTAGTGAGTATTAGCTAAAAGGAGATGTTGGACAAAATTGGATTGTTTTCCCTGGAGTATTGGTGGGGAAAACTGGTCGAAATATACAAAATTATTATTGGGTCACAGAGAGTAGTTCTTTTTCTCAGGGTGAAAATGTCAAATACTAGAGCCGTAGAAGTGAGAGGGAAAAGCTTAAAGTAGATTTATGAAGCAAGGTTTTTATACGCAGCTGATGGATGGCGGTGTGAATGCACAAAAGTCACTCGACACCCCCACAGTATTGTAACAAATGTCACTAACAATACAGGACTGGTCAGAAAACAAAATACAAAAAGAGGAGGGAGAAAAATACTTCTGCCATTCATAGGAATGTCATATGTATGGACGGTGAACTTCGAATTCAATAATATTATGGAAAGGTGTCCTTGTCAGACATTTTTCGCCCATTCCTCTGTATGGACAGATCCCACCTTGAAGTTGCAGAAAAGAATATCATGGATAAGCGGACTTTAGAGCTGAATAATTTCCAAAATGGAAACTTTTTTAAACAAGTAGTGACATGCCTGGAGGTGAGGTGGTCCATGCGACCGATGGAAGAGCAGGGAAAGAAAACTCCAAGAACAATATCAGAGCAAATAAGGGAAACTGGGTAGTCAATTTAATGAAGTCTGATTAGGTTGGCTTGGTATTCAAGGTAAGTTCAGAGAAGGGTTTTGTTTGTAACGGGGATCAACCCACTAAAGCAGGAAGGTATTGGACTAGAAACAGAAACAGTCGTTGGCGGTGTGGGAGGGCTTACAGGGAAGGCTTACATCGGGGGAAACCGAGGATGATGGATTTGACGTTTGCAGAGTGAAAACCGTAGACAGCAGTTCCCGAAGATGCCTGATGTGATCCAGGCAATGTTGATGGTTCTTTCGCCCCAGCACCTCCGAGGCACGGATAATGGGCCGCACACTGTCAAATCACCAGGGAGGGAGAAAGTCTGATTTCTACTTCGGAGGGTGGGGGAAGAGGAGGACACCAAGGACAGATTAGTAAATGGTGCGGAATATGGATAGTCGCGGAATAATGAAGCAGTTCAGTCCGACTGATACTGAGCGCTACTTTGGCTCTCTCTAACTGCAGCACTGAATCCTGGAAATATCTACTCTTAATATATTAGTAGCAACCTCCAATCGCCGCTGACGAAATATTTCACGTATCCCCATGACTTTCGCCTCTCTCACTTAAATTGCAGGTGGAATTGAAGGGCAGGGAAGTGGGGATGCGTTACGAGCCCATTCGCTGATGCCGACAGCGATAGTTCACAGTTAAATATCTGCTTTCCGCGAGTCACAACAGGTATCAGTGGCAAAATGTACCTACCTGCGGGGCAGTTGCACTCAGTTGATGCTTCTCTCACAGTTCTGCGTTTTGCTGCGTCTTCGTGGAATTTCTGCTGGAAGAGAAGGGACAATGTAACATCTTTCAGCAACTTGATCAGCGGGGTCTTCTTTGAGGTGTTCGGGAGCATGGCGGCACACCGGGTTTAGAAGCGTGCCAGGACCAGGAAAGGCAGTGCAATGTGGCACAGCAGCGAAGTGCAGTCGAACTGCCGAGCAAACTGCAAGTACAAGCGGGAGGTGTGCAACACTCTCCCCACTCTTGTCAGTTCACCGACGGGGTCTAAAATCGGCACTGTCCGTTCGGTTAACACTAGGATATTCTGCAAGCAACCAGGAGCGATGCACGGTAGCAGCCGCGCTGGGCGGTCCTGGGACTCGGATGGGGGATCGGCCGCCGCACGCCGCCGGGACCTGCCCGCTACCTGGCTCAGGAGGTGCTCCACCTTCTCCTGGACGAGCACTCGCATCCGATCAGCCGCCGAACCGGCGTCGAGAGGAGGCAGCAGGGCAGCCCCCTTTACATTCTCCAGGTCGAGGATCCGCTCTTCCAGCTGCGAAGTTTTCACGCTGAGGCAGATGCAGAAAGCCACCGAGCCCAGCGACAGCAGGGACCACAAGGCGCTGGAGAGGGACCAGCAGCCCCTGACCCCCGGCGGCGCCAGGCTCCAAGCCACCGCGGCTGCTTCAACCTGACGCTTGGAAGTCCGCTCCGTGGACGCTTTCGGCATGCTGGGGTCTCCACCGCAAGCCAATTCTCAAAGCACCAAGCCCCAGTGAGTGCAGTCGGAGTGAAAACAACACCGATAAATCCTCAGTGGCAACTGGACAATGCAATAATTCACAATATCTATGGAGAGATCTCTCTGCTTCTCTCTCGCCCAGTCTCTCCAATGGGGTTCTGGTCAACTGGGCTTCTTGTTCCCCTAATCTGGCCAGCTTCAGTGAATGGACCTGTTGCTGTGACCGCTTCTACCTGTGACTCCGGTAACTGAGTGAGGATGGTGTGTTCGGCTCCTGACTCGCTCCTCGCTCTCTCTCCCTCTGTCTGCGTCTTGCCAGCGATTCAATACTCTGGACTAGTTTGCCGCGTACCGACCGCAGACGGTAAATACGGCTCCGGATCGCAGCCGCAGGCTGATTAACATAATTCTGTTTAGATATTCAAGCAGAACCTCCCCAGCGCGGCTGGCCGGTGCGGGGAGCAGCGCCCCGTACCGTGCTCCCCGGATCTGACAGCCCCCTCCCACCCCACCGCAAACTCGGGCTCAGGGGCAAAGCTGGAGACATCCGCGTGGGCGACATTTAGTGGGTGGCAGCATTTAAAGTTAAATCCGGCATTTGGTCAGATTTCCAAGCGCGGAAGCTAAAATACCGGCTGGTGGAACTGGCGGAGGACACTGGACGTACCCCGATAGAAACGCGCCAAAGAGGAGGGCAAGATTTGACTTAGATCACCCGCATCCCACTCCTGCCTCAATAAAAGACAACGCACAGACTGACTTGGCCAAGTTAGACCACAGGTAGTCCATCATTAAACAATAAGATAAGCAAGTTATTTAGCAAGCAGCTATTCACAAATAGTGTGGATTAGCTAAGGACCCCCTCCTTCTCCATTCCTCTTCGGGGGGGCGGGTGAACTGTTGCCATTCCAATACTCATTAAAGGGTTTCGGCCCGAAATACGAACTTATGCTTCTTTTTCCTCGTACGCGGAGGGCGACCCACGTGCTTATTTTACACGCTGGCTTCCTGTTTTTTTCGGGGGTGGTGGTGTGACTGCCATATGGGTAGGACTAAGAGGCCTTTGCCTCCCTGGTCAGTTTGTGGGGAGGTGCGCATCTCCCGTCATTTCAAGGCTGCTGAGGAGATCTCTATGTTCTCATAATACAACTTAAATGTTCTCAATCGCAATCGGAATGCCCTTCCCTAAGCAGTTAATGGGCCAGGGATTCCCACAAATCGATGATATTGCATACTTGCAACATCCTCTACTCTTTCCTCTCGTGCACTGGGAAATCTCTTGCTGTGAAGGCGGTCAAAGTAAAATCACCGTTTCGAGAGTCTGCAGCTGGGCCTGTGAAAGGCACGGCGTCGGTGCTGAGTAATGTTGGGAATGATGGCCCTGGGGAGGACTGGCATTGGTTTGCTCAGCTTTACAGTGGATTTGGAGAATTTTGCAGATTGTGTTAGTAATACCTCTTTAGAATATAGAGGTACCTACCACCTGTAAAAGGTCTTTGCGTTAGGAACTTGCAGAAGGACAGGCATCACTGTAGACCCTGTAGACTATACCTCTGTGCTGGTTTTAAGGGTTTGATCTTAAACAAGGAGCATAGATTGTGACTCTGAAGTTTATTATTGTTGTCTGCCTTCCTAAGGAGGCAGCTCCCAAGGTACGATAATAATGGCCAATAATTCCTATACTCCTGTCAACTATTTTTGTTGGAGGGCTGTTCTTCATAGTGGCTGAGTGTTGGGAGTTGACAAAAGCCCTTCAAGGAGTGATGCCTCAAGAAGGTGCTGCCCATCATTAAGGGCTCCCACCACCCAGGATGTTCTCTCTTCTCGTTACCATCAAGATGGAGGTACACAATCAATGATTCAGGAATAGCTTCTTCCCCTTTGCCATCCAATTTCTGAATGGTCATTGAACCCATGAACACAACCTCACTACTTTCTTCTGTTTTTGCACTACTTATTTAAATTAACTATTTAATATATATACTTAATGTAAAAACAAGTTTTTGTAATATTAAGCCTGATTCTCATTCACATACATCCGTAAATGAATCAACAATTACTTGGAAGCTAATCTCTGAATGTGTACATATTCGGTGTCGAATACATTCTGCATTGGGCTACCTTAATCCTGGAGTGGAGGTGATGCAGGTTAGACACTTTCTCACTTGTTCCTGTGTATTAGCTCCACCCCAACAGGAAGTTTGCTAAAAGTGAGATGCAGCATTGCCATACAGGTCAAGACCACTATGCAGCCTTATTTAATGTCGGTCTACTTCAAGATGGGCCCTAATGTTAGGTTCACAGCTTGCATGTCACGAAGCAATCATCTGAGTGAGACAAGTCTCTTTAGGCAGCTGAATTTGAGCATGATGTTCCACATTCTCTCCTGATTGATGGAGTCAAAGCCTTTGGTGTGGTTGAGAAAGGCCATATAGAGTGTCCAGTTCTACTTTCTACATTTCATGAAGAGTTGCTGCACCAAACTGCCTCTAGGTATATTAAGGTCATACCATGATTCAAGGAGCAGCTCCTCAGCCATTGGAAGGAAAATGATGAAGGAAATTCTGGCAATGAAATTCCTTGTGGCAAAGAACAGGGAGACCTCACTGCAATTGTCACAGTCATATGAAGATAGTCCTTGAAGATAATCATGATTATGGCATCTTCAGTGTCCCCATTCCACATGTAAAAGATGAGGCTGTGGATCATTGACTAAAGCTTTTAGCTGACATGTTTTCAAATCAGTGGCCATATTGACTACTCCTAGGGCTTTATTTTTTGGTTAGCATTGACATTTCTGATTTCTTGCTAGCTGGATTGGTGTCAACACTGGAGTAGCTAAATAGTTGTGGGATGTATCACGGAGCATACATGAAGGATAAAAGAATGATGAGATCGTTGGTGCTCCACTCACTTCTATATTTGTCTCTTGAATGTATCAATATTGGATCTATTTAACCTTTTTAACTAATTAAGAATGAATGCCCACCCAACTTGCCTTCCACTTTTTCCCAATAATACATATCATAAAAGCAACCTGGATTACCATCATCACCTCCATTTACCCTGCACAGGTGGACTAGGTCACCATTATTTCACTTCTCTCCACCTATCCCTGCAACACCCTCTAGTGTAGAGAGATGGATTTTGAGGAGATCCGGCATACTTTTGCATCACCCATTTATGGGGAATTAAAGAAATCATGTAAGGTCAAGGAGGGAAGGAGCCAGTTAAGACCTTACATTCAGTCTATCGATGGCTTTTAAATTTGGATACGATGTACAGGTAAAGAGATCCAAAACAATACACATAGCCATGAGATTGGTAAGAGTGGGATTAAAATGATCCTATCAGCATCTGCATGGCATTTCAATGAAGGTGTGTCTTTAATCTGACCCATTTAGTCCATGCACAAAATAATTTGATGACCTTCACATCATTTATTTCTAATAAAAACAATTGAATGTGCAAACTAAATAAACTTAAGTTACTTAACTTAAGTAACAACTTAGAGGGGTAGTAACTATTCCTGAACCTGGTAGAGTGAGTCCTGAGGCTCTGGAATCATCTTCCTGATGGCAGCAGTGAGAAGAGAGCTTGACCTGGGTGGTAGGATCCATGATGATTCCTGTTTTATGCCAATGTGCTCACTGGTGGGGAGGGCTTTACCAGTGATGAACTGGGTCATATCCACTACTTGTTGTCTGTCCAAGGGCATTGATGTTTCCATACCAGGCTATGATTCAGCCAGACAAAATACTCTCCACTACACATCTACAGAAGTTTGTCAAAGTTTTAGCTGTCATGCCAAATCCTTGCAAACCCACAAGGAATTAGAGGTGCTCCTGTGCTTTCTTCATAGTTGCATTTATGTGCTGACAGGTCCTCCAAAATGTTAACAACAAGGAAATTAATGTCACTGACCCTTTCCACCTTTGATCCTCTGATGAGGACTGGCTTATGGACCTCTGGTTTTCTCCTTGTGAAGTCAATGATCAGCTCCTTGGTCTTGCTGACAGTGATTAAGAGATTGGTGTGGTGCCACTCAGCTGGATTTTCAATCTCCCTTTTGAGTCATCACCACCTTAGATTTGACCTACGACAGTGTCATCAGCAATCTTAATATATGGCACTGGAGCTGTGCTTAGCCATACAATGATAAGTGTAAAGCGAGTGGAGCCAGGAGGCTAAGCACACAGCCGTGTGGTGAAACTGTATTGCTGGAGACTCTGGAGGAGATGTTGTTGTCAATCTGAACTGACTGGGATTTGCAAGTGAGGAAATCAAGGATCCAGTTGCACAAAGGGGGTACTGAGGCCAAAATCTTAAAGCTTGTTGATTAATTTTGAGGAGATGCTGGCACTGAATGCTGAGCTCTAGTCGATAAAGAGCATCTGACATGAGTTGTACAATTTGTTGTTTTGCAGCAGCAGTACATAATAATAAAAACTATTAGTTACAATCAGAAGTACATATATAAAAAAAGAAAATCAAATGTAAAAACTAGTGCAAAAAGAGAGGGAAAATTACAGAGGTAGTGTTCATGGATTCATTGTCCATTCAGAAATCTGACGGTGGAGGAGAAGAAGCTGTTCCTTGAGAAGAGGCCATGTCCTGCGCAATGTCAATGCCTCCTTTTTGAGGCATCACCTTTTGAAGGTGTCCTTGGACTCTGAGGAGGCTAGTGCTCATGATGAAACTGGCAGCATTTATAGCTTTCTGCAGCTTTTTCTGATCCTGTGCAGTGGCTCCTCCATAACTTACGGTGATGCAGCTAGTTACAATGCTTTCTATGGTACATCTGTAGAAATTTGTGTGTGTCTTTGGTGACGTACCAAATCTCACCAAACTCCTAATGCAACATAGCCAATGTTGTGGCTTCTTTGTAATTGCATCAATATGTTGGGCCCGGGATAGTTCCTCAGAGATATTGGCACCCAGAAACCTGAAACTGCTCACCCTTCACACTTCCGATCCCTCAATGAGGACCGGTGTGAGTTCCCTTGACTTCTCCTTCTGGAAGTCCAGAATCAAGTCCTTGGTCTTCCTGATGTTGAGTGCAAGGTTGCTGATGCGACTCCACTCAACCAGCTGATCTAACTCACCCCTGTACACCTTCTCATCACCATCTGAAACCCAGCCAACAATAGTTATGTTGTCAGCAAATTTACAGATGAGTTTTGAGCTGTGCCTAGCCACACAATCGTGGGTGTAGATAGCATAGAGCAGTGGGCTAAGCACGTATCCCTGATGTGCACTAGTGTTGACTGTCAGCAAGGAGGAGATGTTATTTCCAATCTGCACAGACTGTAGTCTCCCCAATGAGGAAGTTACAGAGGGAGGTACAGAGGCACAAGTTTTGGAGATAGTTGAATAGAACTGAGGGTATGATTGTGTTGAATGCTGAGCTGTAGTTAAAAAAGAAATCTGCTGTAGGTATTATTATTGCACAGATAATCCAAAGCCGAGTAGAGAGTGAGTGAGATTGCCTCTGCTGTAGACCTATTGTCATGATGGACAAACTGGTCTTCTTGGGCACTGGTATAATTGTCACCCTTTTGAAGCATGTTGGAACCTCTGACTGCAATTCATTTTTCCCTTGGCCAGGACTAGACCACCTTGTCCATCTTGCTTCCCTAGAAATGGAGTGTGTACAATGTGGCTTGGTCATCTAAGTCCCACTGCTTTTGAATAGGGTCACGCTTAGTCAGAATGGATCCCTTTCCCCAATAAAGCATGGTAGTGGCCTTCCCAATTAAGGCGCTTTAATACAGTCAAAGGTTATGGGGAAAAGGCTGAAGACTGGAGCGAAAGAGGGATAATAAATCACGATGGAATGGTGAAGAAGACTTGATGGGCCAAGTGGCCTAATTCTTCTCCTATGAGTAATGGCCTTGCTTAGACTGACTGAGTCAGCTTAACCTCACAATTTCCTCATTAATGTGTCATGCACAGACTGATAAAATCATTGCAGACTTACTCCTTCCTTATTAAGGGTCTTTCACAAGACAGATTTGATCATCTTAACTCCATTCCTTTCATTACTGGACCAGGTGCTGATGGTCTGGGCCACAATAACAGCCTTACTTTCCCATAGTGCATCTGACATTGGCACATTGTTCCACCGCTCTCCATTATGGGGTCTTACAAAGCTAGATGGGAAGAACTGGGATAACTATGTTCCAGTCTCTCTCTCTGAGGAGGAAAGGCCCAAGGAAAAACTCTATTTCACTGTTGTAAGACTATTAAGTAATTCCATTGTGAAATGAGTTGGACTCCAGATCTCTCAGACTACCCAATTTTGACCTGCACTGCACTTTCTCTTTAGCTATTACATTCTGGTCTGCGTTGTTATTGTTTTACCTTGTTCTCTCTCAATGAACTGTGTAATCATTTGGTCCAATAAATATGACAATAACAGAACAATTCCAATTCCAAATAGGTCTAAGACATTTCTGGCCTGCTCCTGCAAGCCCCTTTGCTGGGGAAGGAGTGCGGGTAAGATGACCCAGTGCCCACGGTCCAGAATCTGAAGGTGACATTGCTTGCCGGCATGTGACCCTTCCACAGGTCAGTGGTAAAATGACTCCATCTGTTCCTACTTGGCTATTTAATGGGAAAGGAATGGGTTAAGGTGACAGTCTCTCCATGTAAAGAAGATTTTGTGCTGATTCTGTCAAAGGGTGTATGGGCCTTTTAATAGGGAAAGTGGAGATGAAGTAATTAATTCTATTTGTGAATAACCTTTGATGGGGTGGGAGATAAGATAGCCTAGTCTGTTTTAGTGCACTGTCCATTGACAGAGAATGAGTAGCTAAGAGATGATTTTGACTTTCCAGGCATAGTTCTATAATGGTGAAAGATTGAACTTAAGCTGATCCAGTCTCTGTATTGGGAAAGGAGTGAGATTTAACCTTTTACAAACAAGAGAAAATCTGCAGATATAGGAAATCCAGACAACACACACAAAATGCTGGAGGAACTCAGCAGGCCAGGCAACATCTACGGAAAAGAGTACAGTTGATGTTTCGGGCCGAGACCCTTCATCAGGACCAGTCTCTGCCCGAAACATCAACTGTACTTTTCGCAAAGATGCTACCTGGCCTACTGAGTTCTTCTGCCATTTTGTGTGTGTTACAACGTTTAACCTTTCCTATTACAGAGAGCGGATGGGGCCCTGCAAACGAGTACATTTTAAACCAGCTCCTTCCTGGTGATACGAGGTTTAACCTTTCCTATTACAGAGAGCGGATGGAGCCCTGCAAACGAGTACATTTTAAACCAGCTCCTTCCTGGTGATACGAGGTTTAACCTTTCCTATTACAGAGAGCGGATGGGGCCCTGCAAACGAGTACATTTTAAACCAGCTCCTTCCTGGTGATACGAGGTTTAACCTTTCCTATTACAGAGAGCGGATGGGGCCCTGCAAACGAGTACATTTTAAACCAGCTCCTTCCTGGTGATATGAGGTTTAACCTTTCCTATTACAGAGAGCGGATGGGGCCCTGCAAACGAGTACATTTTAAACCAGCTCCTTCCTGGTGATACGAGGTTTAACCTTTCCTATTACAGAGAGCGGATGGGGCCCTGCAAACGAGTACATTTTAAACCAGCTCCTTCCTGGTGATACGAGGTTTAACCTTTCCTATTACAGAGAGCGGATGGGGCCCTGCAAACGAGTACATTTTAAACTAGCTCCTTCCTGGTGATACGAGGTTTAACCTTTCCTATTACAGAGAGCGGATGGGGCCCTGCAAACGAGTACATTTTAAACCAACTCCTTCCCAGTGAAGGCCTGCTTGTGGTTGCTAATCCTTATTTAACAGGGCCACATGGAGAGTGACTGGATCACTTAAACTGCCACCTTCCACAGAAATGCATCATGCAGTGACTGTCTCCATCACCTAAACACTACTTATTTTTCAACTGTGCGCCGCATAAACTTAGTGGTTCAGACTAACCTCATGTTCTCCTCATTAAGGTACCATAAGCAGACTGCCTGGATTACCTTAACCCGTCTCCGTTCCTCTCATTGACTAACTGGATTATTTTAATTGATTTACTTCACAAACAAAATGAAGCACCTTAGCTTCAGTCCTTTTTCATTAAATTGGCAAGTACGGACTCTCTTAATTTCACTTTACCCTAACAGGACCTTGCATGGACAGAATCACTTCATCCTCGCTGTCCTCTTAAAGGACCTGGCAGGGAGTGACCAGATCAGTTCATCTTTAATCCATCCCCACTAAAACTACGTGCATGAATTGAGAAGATCTCTCCATTTCTTTTCCATCTGGTTTATGATGGTGCTGCTGAAGATGGAGGACAACCCACTGGTGGTTCATAAAGCAAGACATACTAAATACTATATTAATTACACTTTTTCTGTGGAAAGTTGTGATAAGCTATCATTACAAACAATGAAGAGGTGAGTGAAGATGAAGTCGAGTTACATTCATGGAGAATAGGTCGAAGTGAAGTCGGGACATGTTTGAGACAGAGCTGGAGTGAGAGATCAACCTAAACTGAGAGTGAGGTTGGATTGGTCTAAGTGCTGGGCTGATTTGGAAAGGTTGGGTCTGGGACTGAATGAGGCTACGGGGTCCAGGCCTAGAGTGTATCGACGCGATGGGGCCTGGGTCCGAGTGTGGTGTCCACCCAGTGTTTGGACAATTTAAACACAGGGCCAGATGGACTGCAAACGCAGGGTGTTGGGACTGGAGGCAAGGGTCAGGCTGGTTCTGCCACCTCTCTGTGACATTTACTCTTCTCTCTGCGGTGCTGAGGCTGAAGCTATGGGCCTGCTCTGGCTGCTGTGAGCTTCATGTCTGTGATCTTCGTAATGATTTGCCCCGCTGTGTAGTGAACTGAGGCTGTGGGCCTGCCCCGGTTGCTCTGAGCTACGAGCCAATGGACTCACTTTCATTCTCAATGTTTTTGCTTGCTTTGATCGTTTTATGATTTGTGTTTTTTTTTCTCTCTCTCTCTGTGCATTGGGTGTTTGTCTTTTTTTAATTGGGTTCCTTTGGGTTTCTTGGTTTGTGGGCTGCCTGGAAGCAGTCAGATCTCAAGGTTGTATAATTTTAACATACTTTGATAATAAATGCACGTTGAACTTTGAAATGTGGTGATGGCAGCTGGGAGCACCTTGGCTGTGCCCCTTAATTTTGGGGCCATTCCCAGATCAACTGATTCATTGTATCCATGGCCCATCATTACCAAAAGGCCATAGGTAGACAGACCGATTCCCCACAATCCCATTTCTTCCCCATTAAGGAGCTATGCAAAGATCTAGAGGATCACGTAAATCCCAACAATTCCTTCTCAAGACCAAGGATGGATTGAACAGATTATCATCATGCTCAGCTTTTCCTTGCTAATTTTCCATATTTGGATTGACAGAATCACCTTTACTGCCTTCTGTCTCCCTCAAGGACCCATGTGTGGATGAGCTGAATTCACCCCAATCCCGTAGCTCCCTCATTAAATGGCTATTCACTGACAGGATCTTTGCAGATAGTGTCCTTAGACTGACTGGAGCACTTCTTCTACACCCGTCACACACCTGAACTTCATGCCCAGTTATATTTATTGCTGTTAATTATCAGTGCTTAACCTTGCTGTTGGAAGCATTAATATTTTATTTCTGTTAAAAACATGAGTCATTTGTTTGCTTTTCAGCCCACACTACATTCACAGAGCACTACCACATATCACCAGCTGTTTTATGATATCCAAGAAAAATCAGTCATGGAAACCACTGATATTTAAAATATAAATACCACAGTTTGCAATCGTTTAAGTTGTGCACCCTTCATAAAACAGACTAAATGCATTCAGCAATCTTTACCCATTTTCGAGAGTAATGTGTTTGTTAAGTCCTATTTCACGTTAAAGTCACAAGAAGCACTTGGTAGTACATGGAAATGTATTTTCTGTGAAATATTGCTCTGTGATAAATGGTTGCCCTGGGCAGAGATGTATATTTTTTGATTTAAGACCTGTATAATTGGAGTGACTAAAACTATATGTATTTTGCTTAAATAAATCATTAAATCAGAGAAATTGCAAACAGAATTTTTGGAAACACACATGAGATTATTCATTATCTGTTATAATAAAAGATTTATTACATTTGACCTTTGCAGTAATCATGCTGACTCTATTAATATTTCAAGTGAGTTGCAATTTAGCTAAAATTGACTTGTGGATGATTTGTTACAAAGAATTATGGATCTATATTTGTTGAGCTCAAGTGCTATAAAATGTGATCAGGCTTGTAAAATAAACACACAAAATGCTGGAGGAACTCAGCTTGAGAAATAGACAGTGGGTGTTTCAGGCTGAGATCCCTCAACAGGACTGGAAAGGATGGGGTGATTCCGGTTTCTGACTCCTTCATTGACTGTTCATTCCCCTCCATAGATGCTGCCTGATTTGCTAGGTACCTGCAGCATTTTTGTCCGTGTTTCTCAAGACTTCCAGAATCTGCAGAATCTCTTATGTTTGTAAAAATAAACATTTGCAATAACTCTGAATCTCTGATAGTTTAATCCAAGTAACAATTCAAAGTATGACCATTATTATGTGGAGGCAGTATTTTCCAGATAAACTTGTATCTTTTGATAAAAGTCCATTGTAGTACAAAGAGTTCAAAGTGATCATAACATTGTTATGCTAAGGTATCATTAGGGCTGTGCAGATTAATTCAAGAACTGAGTTATTCTTGAGCTGCACCACCCAGCAATACACCTATTTAACCCGAGCCTAATCATGGGACAATTTACAATGACCAATTACCCCTCTAACCAGTACATCCTCGGAGTGTGGAGGAAGCCGCAGCATCCCGAGGAAACCCACACAATGGGGAGAACATAGAAACTCCTTACAGGCGGCACCGGAATTGAACTCTGAACTGTCGAGCACCCCAGCTGCAGTGGTGTTGTACTGACCACTACGCGACCAGGAATGTTTGAAGGGACGTGATTTATATTAAACCTGGTGATGTGGGACTCCTGCCTGATGGTAGCTGCAAGAAGATGTCGTGCCTAATATGGTGGGGATCTTTGATGATAGGTACTACCTTGAGACAGTCCTCGTGTAGATGCTTTTAGTGCTGGGGAAGGATGAGCCCACTAACCTCTAGAGCTGTGAATACAGAGCACAGAACAGTACAGCCCAGCACAGTGCAGGAAAAGACCTTTTGGCCCACAATATTGTGCTGAACTGATTTAACTCAGAATTAAACACCTAAATAAAATAATCACTTCTTCCATCACAATGTTCATTTCACTTCAACTTCTGCACTTCCATGTGCCTACCAAAGAGTTTTTTTTAAACAGCTCCATTATACTTGCCTCCTCTGTCACCCTTAGCAGTGAATTCCAGGCACCCAACTGGCTCTGTGTAAAATATTTGCCCTGCATATCCCCTTTGAATTTACCCTCTCTGACCTTAAAAACATACTTTCTAGTACTAACCATTTCAATCCTGGGAAAAAAAGATTCTGGTTGTGTAACCTATCTATGCTAACCAGTTGACCTTCTTTTGGGTTTCCCTTCAGCCTCATCTGCTCCACAGAAACAACCCAAGTTCGTCTAAGCTCTCGTTATAGTACATGCCCTCTAATCCAGGTGGTGTCCTGGTAGATCTCTTTTGCATCCTCTCCAATGCCTCCACATAACAGGGTGATCAGAACGGAATGCAACACTCCTGATGTGGCCTCACGTCAGTTATCTCAATCTGCAAAATAAGTTTCCTCTTCTTGAACTCGACTTATGTAGGCAGGAATCAGTCACCATCTTCCGCCACTTTCAGAGAGCTATGGACTTGGATCTCAAGATCTGCCTGTACACCAGCATTGTTAAGAGTCCAGCTGTTAACCATGTACTGTTCCTTTACATTTGATCACCAAAGTGCAACAACTTGCATTTGGCCATCTTCCATTTCTCTGCAACTGCTCTATATCTCACTGGTATCCTTTGGCAAACTCTGACACTATCCACATACCACCAGTATTGCCTGTGAACTACCTAGCCCACTTACCCAAGTTTTCATTCAAGTCATTTGTATATGTGTATACTCAAATGACAGAAGACCCTGTGCAAATCCCTGTGGAACACCACTCGTCGTGGACCTCCATACAGAATAAGCACCATAGACCACTACCCCATGTCTTTTATGAACAAGCCACTTCTGTATCCAACCAGCCAAGCCACCATGCATTCCATGCATCTTAGTTTTATTGATGAGCCTCCCTTTCAGCATCTTATCAAATGCCTTACTAAAATCCATGTGGACAATATCCACTGTTCTACGTTTATCAGTCACTTTCAACACCTCCTCAAAAACTTCAATCAAGTTAGTAAGAACAAATCTGACTATTCCTAATTAGGCCGTGGTTATCCAAATCCTCATAAATCGTCTGTCTAAGAATCTCAGTAACTTTGTTTACTTTTCCATGCATTTGAATTGCTGTCCCAGACCACAATGCAACTCCTGGGACACTTTCAACAAGAAATCTGTCGAAGTTTGTTGAGCGACAGGCTGAATTGCCTTCACCTCCTATGAAAGTAGAGACCCCCCGCACTTCTTCTTTGTGAATGCATCTGTGTGCTGGGCCTAGGGTAGGCCATCCAATATGTTTATGCTTAAATTTAAAGCTGCTGACCTTCTCCACCACTGATTCACCAAAGTACGAAGTTGCATGCTCGCCCTCCTTCCCTTTTGCTAAGCCTCTGATTGGTCATTTAGTTTTACTGACATTTAGAGAGAGGTTGTTACTGCGGCATCACACAACCATGCATCCTCTCTCACTCCTGTCTGAACTTGGGCTCTCTTACTTGTCAAATAAATACATGAGACACTGTTCTGTGCAGATTAGTGCATCCTGAACTTCAAGCCTAGGTTTCTGTTCAATTGGAGAAGGTTTCCTTGTCAAGCAAAGAGTAAAACGAAGTATTCATTCTCACTCTGGTGACCCCTATTGGAAAATGATTGTAAGGGAATGTCAGATGAAAAGTGGACGAGACACAAGTAGACAATCCAAGCCACGTCTCACTGACCTCACATGGAGGAGGTTTGTTGACATTCGGTGTTGTATTTTATATCTGTCTGGAGAGGGACTGGAATAAAAAAAAAGGGGAAAAAATAGCAAATGCAGCCTCATTCACTTAAAAGTTGAAGAAATCTAACCACCCCTCTCCACCCTCTCAACAAAAGCAGGCAATGATTATTTTGTTTTCTTTTTTTTAGCACAAGAATGTGAAGACCACCCAGTCCTGGATTAAAAACAGAAATAGCGGATTTGTGAACAAAGCTTTTCTGAAAACTTCTGTCTTATTCTGGAAGTTGAACAACTTGTGGTACATGAGTGCTTGAGTTTCTTAGCCAACTGCAGATTAGCTTTTAGTTCATTAAAGAGACGAACAGACAAAGAACACAAATGCCTAATTTCGCTGCTATATTCTAACCCTCATCTTTTTTAATCTAGTGTGCACTCAGATCTGCCACCCAACTCCAGTAACTTCAATAGGCAGTGCACCTCAGCTCTTCTCACATCCCTGGACAGATGCTCTCACTACAATATTAGTAGATGTACTGGAATCTTTATAAAAGTGTGCATTGTATGGAGAATCATAATTGTATCACATGATTTAATGACATGTACTAAGCTATGGTTGCAATAGAACAAATAATATACAATAATCACAAAACACTTTACATTAAAGAGGTAACTAACGCTAATATTATAACAAACCTCAATCTGAAACAGAATTGAAAAGTACAAAGTACAATAAGCTTGTCATTGGCAAACCTGTCCACAAAATATAACTATTTCAATTGTTCTCAAATTTAACAAATCTTTCCAAATGATTTACAAAATCACAATTAATCAATCAGTCACTTTACAGGGATTAATCCAAAATTATTTAAGAACATCATGTTTTTTTTCTATCAAATTTGAATAAAAAGGTGCAAAGAAACGTGCAAGTTACCTATTTATAACCACATGAAAAGGTTAATAATAGGAATACAATCTTGTCAATCACTCTTAACTTGGCTAAATCAAGTAAAGGTAATGCAATTTACAAAACATTTTGAATATGTATTATTTTACTGACACTTCCATTTAATAAATATTACTTTCTAATGTATCTACCATGAATCAATTCCAAACTAATCTTATTTTATGGTTATTTTCTTCATTGTCACAGAAAAAATACAAAAGATATATTTTGCCTAATTAATGCTACCAATTAAAACTCAATCATCTTTTCAAATGCATTACATTATTCATGTGGTGAAGTTTCATTTCAATAACATATACCTAAAATAAAAATGTAATGTAATAAAAATGAAAAAAAGTAAATAAACTTATTCTATGTACTACAATGCCACCTAGTGGAATGTAGTGACAATACAAGAGGTGAATTTTAATTTATATTTGCATTTGCATTTGTATTTTCTAAAGAGAATGCTCAGAGTCTGGAAATGGGAAAACAAAATGCAGTTATTGATGTTGTGTATTTAATATTTAATTAATATTTGAGTAATATTGTAAATATATCAATTGATTAAGCATTCTTTGTTGCTTACATAGCGCATTGTGAGTTATATACAAAAGCATGTAAATAACATATGTATGTGCTTTACTTAATGTTAAAAAGAAAGTTAGAATCACATTCCCAGCTTTCTTGTTGTCCTTTCGATTAGTTTTTATGTTTTTGAGTTATAAAACATAACAGTGGTGATGAGGAAGCTTTAAACAAACCTGAGATGACAACCTACCTGTTGAAGCACAGCAAAAGACATTTGAGTTAAAAATAAAGTGCGGAAAAATGGTTGAATTTAAAACAAGTGCTACATACTTTCTTCTTCTTTGAAGCAGCACATTTTCTTTGCAAAAGGAAAGATGGCTGAGTTTAAAAAAGGTGGAAAATGGACAGATTGATAGGTTCATAAATAGTGAGTACTGGGTGATAATAATCATAAATATAAAAAAGAAGAAATGGCTGTCTTCATTGGAATGATAGATGTGTTTGACTGCACAATGGATAACTGGCTTATGTATACTGAATGAATTGAGTAATATTTTGAAGCAAATGAAAAAACTAATGAGAAATGAGTACCAGTTTTACTGAGTGCATAAGGTGTAGAGGCATTCAGTTTGCTTAGAAGTTTGACTACTCCAATCAAACCAGCTGAAATGAGCTTTGCTGCTATCATGAGAGTAATTCAGGAACATTTAGAACTGAAATCATTGTTGATTGCAGAAGTCAATTTCAGTATACTGTACGTGACTGAATTGAAATGCTTGACTGAGTATTGTCAGTTTGTTAATTGGCTTAATGATGCACTGAAAGATAATTTCATTTGTGGAATCTTATAAGAAGGCATTCAAAAGTAGCATCTAACTGAACCATAACTTACATTTAAAAGAGCAGTTGATATAGTTGTGTCAATGGAAACAGCAGACAGAGACACAATTAAGTTGCAGTCAAGAATGAAAGTGAGCATGAACAAGGTTGCAAAGTGTAAACAGAAACTGGCCTGGCCAAACAAATTGTGTTGCAGTTGTGGCAGGGGCTCACATACATCAGGCCAATAAAGGTGAAATTTACACAAAAGCGTCAAACTTGGGCACATGCAAAGAAAATGGGGTAACAAAAATAAATGGACTGCACAGGGAAGAGAAAAAGATAAAAAGTCAAGTTGTCATTTCAAAAAGAGCACTAATCTGCATGCTGTTGGTGGAAAATCTAATAATGATGAGAGTGACAGGACTGGGTAAACTTGGGATTTACAAAATGAAAACTAACAAGATAGAAGCAATATGGCTTACAGCAGAAGTGAATGTCAAATTAATTAAAATGGAATTGTTCACTGGCTCAGTTGTTTCAGTGATTCCAGACAATGAGCTTCAATGGCCTACAGACATCCAACAAAGCACTTATACTGGAGAAAAGATAATCCTGTGTAAATGGCACTTGTAACAGTGAAATGCAACAACCAACAAGCCATATTGGCCTTGATTGTGGGGACATGAGTAACTGAGACAACTACAACTTGGTGGAGATCTATCCACCATTTGCATGTCACAATTCCTGTAATAGAGTCAACTGAAAGCGAATTAAGACAGGTACTGGATGTTACCACAACAATGTTCAAAGATGGCATTGGAGAACACAAACATATCAAGGGTAAAGCAGCGTTAATTGAAAATGCCATGCTGAAGGTTTGCAGAGACTGTCCTCTTCCTTACACCATTGGTGATAAAGTAGCCAGTGACTTAGATTGTACAGAGGCTGAAGGAATTCATTCTATGGTTGTGTAGAGCCCTTGGGAAAAGCCAGTGGTCCCAGTAGTGAAGACAAGTGGGTCTGTCAACGTCTATTGTGATCTTAAGATCACTATCAACCCAATTCTGAACATAGATCAATACCCTCTGCACAGGACAGAGGATATTTTTGCAAACCTTTTCAGGGGGAAACAGTCTAGCAAAGTGGTGTCTACCTACATATGGAGAAGGAAGAAGAATCCAAAGTGTTTCTCACCATAAACACCTACAAAGGTTTATTGTTATAATATGCTTATGTTTTGGAGTAACATCTGCACCTGTGTTCTGGGAGAAAGCTTTGGACCAGATGCTGCAAAGCTGCCAAGCACTCAGTGTTATGTGGATGACATCACTGTTACCAATGAGGATAACAAGGAACATCTCCAAAATCTCAGGAAAGTGTTAAAAAATTAGAAGATTATGGGCTCAGAGCACAATGCAACAAGTGTGAACTCTTAAAAGCCAGCATCAATTACAGTTGTTACACTATTGATGCACAATGTTTACAAAAGTGTGCAGAGAAAATTCAAGCATTGGTAGATGCCCCAAGGCCAAAGAACATATCAAAGTTGCAGACCTTTTTAGGATTTGTCTATTACTATAGCAGGTTCCTGCCAAACCTGGCTATTGCGCTCCACCCCTTGAACTTATTACTTCGGATCAGTATGAATTGGCAAAGGACAAAGAAGTGTGAAGAGCCTTTCCAAAAGACAAAGGAAATGGTGATGTCAGACAGTGTACTCACACATTATGATGAATATTGTCCGATGAAGCTTGCCATGCTCTCCGAAGATGCTGATACATCCAGAAGAAAGATGTCTAGAGTTATCTGAACCCCGTCCTGTAGTCCTAGAGTCAATTCCTACAACCACCATGGAGGAGGCTTCAGATCTTGAGAACATTTCACAAGCCCAAGAACCTGAGATTTTTTCATAACCACAAATCTCACCTGCCAAGCAGAGCAACCCTTTGTCAGGAAAGACGTTACCCCACAGAAGTAAGAAATGCTGCACAATGATTAAATCTTGTGGAGATTGGACATCTTAACACTTACTAGGCTGTCAATGTCTATATAGTAGTTGTATTATATAGTATACTAAATATACCTTAGCAAGGGGGGGGGGTGGCAGGTGTTGTGTATTTAATATTTAATTAATGTTATAAATATATTGACTGATTAAGCATTCTTTGTTGTTTACATAATTCATTGTGGGTTATAGGTAAAGTACGTAAATGACATACCTCATTATGGTACCACGTCACACAAATGTGCTTTGCTTAAATTAATAAATGAAGTTACAGCCACATCCCCAGCTCCCTTGCTTTCTTTTCAATCAGTTTTTATGATTTGTATTTACAAAACTTAACACATGACACATTACAAAATTCTTGTTATTTGATATTTATGAAATTTAGAAGATTAAGGGATAAGTTGACATAAGTTTTCAAGGCACTAAGGGTAACATTTCAATCAATATTTGTATCTATATTCCCCAATAGGAAAATGTAGAACTGTGGGGGCAGCAAAAATTTTTATCCAGACCTCTGGTAAGTAGGTATTATGGGGCGGGGGTATGCGAAGAGTCCCTTTATCTGTCAAATAATTAGTGTGTGGTGTACATACTTTCTCAGTGAGTTTGTACAACAGTAACCATGACTTGGTCACCATAGAGATGAGATGGCAAACTGATGATTAATATTACTCAGAAAGTATCAAAGTATGGATTATTACAAACACCACTTGTATCTAACTTCCATAATACTTCCTTTTATTACATACTCTTTTATCATGAACCAACTCCAGGTTACGTTATTTCACAATTAAATAGGATTAACATCTTGCTGCACTTCAAATAATGTCCAGAAATAATCTGTTGGCTGAAATTTCACAGGTGGTGACAGAAGATTTGAAGAAAATGAACTATGTTCTTTAAGTTACAAATTGCAGGAAAGTGATCACTCTTGCTGAGTATGATGTTCTCCTAAGGGTTATTGATTGGTGGCGATAGAGGCCAGTCTGAAATCCATATATTGTGGTGCAGTGTGAGGGTGAGTACGTGGTGGCTGCGGTTAGCGACTGGGTCTTTTAGTTGTAAAATTACAAACAGAATTATGAAAGTTGTAACATGAGAAAGTGGTACTTCAATTTTAAATAGCAAGAAATCTATAATATTATTGGTGGATTAATATTGATTAATATTGAAACTAATTTATTACACGAGTCATTAAAAAACATACAAAGGCTCAGGTAAATGAAACCATTTTGTGAGCAAAATAAGAATGTGTGTTTTTCAGAATTATAATCTCCAATATGTGATAGTAATTCAACCTCAGGCTGCACTGTTTCTTCCAGCAAAGCCCTGGCCAACTCACAGCTGACAGGAGATGCCCAAGGCAGCACATTGAACTTATAGGTGCTGGTGAAAAATCTGGTAATGATGAAGGGATTTATATAAGAACCCCTGAGGTAACAGTTAATAAATTTCATTCAGGTTACCCATTTCGGAAATCACTAACATCACAGAAATAACATAGTTGTCAATGACAATCAGAGTTATTGCAACATGCTGTTGGCGCATGACCAAGTGGTTAAGGTGTTTGTCTAGTGATCTGAAGGTCGCTAGTTTGAGCCTTGGCTGAGGCTGTGTGTGTTGTATTATATAACCTGCTGTTATCTTTGTATAAATCTTGGATGTGTTTTGAGTTCAGGAAGACTCTACTGTAAGGATCTACAAGAGAATGCCTGCTTGTCATGGTGAATAAGTTCTCTCAACCAGTGTCTCTGTAGTAGTAGGCTTCTGTTAGTCTCGATAGACCATAGATTTACACCTTGGAAAGTTTCCAGGGTGCAAGCCTTGAGCAAGGCTCTTAACCACACATTGCTCTGCAATGGCACCGGTGCTAAGCTGTATAGGTCCTAATGCCCTTCCCTTGGACAACATCAGTGGCATGGAGAGGGGAGACTTGTAGCATGGACAACTACTGGTCTTCCATACAACCTGCCCAGGCTTGTGCCCTGGAAACTTTCCAAGGCGCAACTCCATGGTCTATAGAGACTAATGGAAGCCTACTACTACAGAGATACTGAAAAGCTGAAGCTGGTTGAGAGAAGCAATTTTTATTCATCATGACAAGCTGGCATTCTCTAGGAGATCCTTACAGTAGAGTCTTCCTGAACTCAAAACATATCCAAGATTTATACAAAGGTATCACCAGGTCATATAATACAATTGCAATGGTTCCATAGGTATGTAAGAAATAAACTAAGCTAATCTAATGTAATCTAACAAGACACTCCTGGATGTTCAAACACTTTTACTAGGACAAAGTAATTCACAAAGATGGTGTAAAAGTTTCTGAGGAAAGAGCACACAAATATCCAAAGTTAGTGTGACAGCTAAGTATTTGGGAAAAAATTAATAGATGGAGTGAATATATTCATAATGTTGTTTGATATGTGAAGTGAAAAACTAATTGAGTTGGTGTAGAAGGTTTCTTCAACTCAATGCCAATTGTGCAAAATAACTTGGGTTTGCAGCATTGGACGTCAGCCCTCTGACTAACAAGTCTGACCAAATAAAGCCAATGAAATTCAGCAGCTTTCCTGAGCATGAAGCAAGACCAGATGGAGAACAATTACAAGCTATGAGTGAGAGAGATTCAATCTTTTCAGATTTTGAAAAGCTTTGAAAAGAGACAAGTTGAAGATTCATTGGATGATGTTGCATGACAAGACAGAAAGCATTAGGAAAGGATGTTGAATTGCTGGATGGTGTTAACCAAAGATGCAAGATACTTGTTTCGCAACTGACCACAGTTTTGGGGTAAAATAAATCAGAAAGCAGTCTAGAAGACATATGCAGAAAAATGTTTTTCCCGCTTTGCTGCCAAGAACTCTTTTGAGCAATTAGTTTTTGACGACATATAGTGCGAAGGGTAGGAAGCGGGTTGGGAAACTAACAGCAGGATTATTTTCAAAGATGTGCATCTGCATTGAGGCAGCTGCAGCACCTCCTCACTCACTGGAGATTCAGTGCATAGATGTGCAGAGGGGAAAGCAAGGACAATATTGTACAGGTTTATACATCTACCTCCAAGTAACCTGGACAATGGTAATGCAACGTACCATACAGGGTCAGTGGAACAAGCAAAATAACTTCAGCAGGTAGTAATTACAGATCTTGTTATCAATAGTTTATGAGTAACACTGTCTATCTTTCAGCATTAATTCATAGAGTCAAATAACACAGAAAGATGAGCTTTGAGCTCAGACATCCATGTTACTCTTTTTTCCAGTCTACACTAATCCCACTTACCAGCATGAGGACTGTATCCTTCATTCCTTTGCAACTTATGACCCACCATGCTTTTATTCTGGTTTCAGTTGCCTTCCTTTCTAGTCCTGATTAAAGGCCTTGTCCTGAAAGGTCCATTTGTCCTATTCCTCCAAAGATGCCTCCTGATCTGCTGAGCTCCTCCAGCATTTTGTGTGTGTGTGTGGTGTGTTGTTGTTGCCAATAAAAGTGTCTGTGCAAATGACTCCTAAATCTAGTAACCATGCCTCAAGTTGCTAAGCAAGGGCTGAAAAATGATGAAAATACAAGAAACTCAGCAAAAATTCAAAGAAGCATTAAAAAGGATATTCAAACATCAGAATGTTCAAAGTCAAAAATGAACAAAGGATGAGTAACTTTCAGAAGCTGGGTAGGTAAAGGAACCAATTGTCCATGTACAACTTTGCAGCTCAGTATAAGGGTTCTTGTTGCTTTGATCACTCACTTAAGACTAACACAGGATGATGCAAATGTTGCTTAGAGAAAACCAATGGAAAGGGACTTGCCTTTCTCCACCTTTAATGCCGCCCTCGACCGCATCTCTTCCTCTTCATGCATGTCTGCCCTTACCCCATCCTTCTGCCAGCCTACCAGGGATAGGCCCTCTTGTCCTCACCTACCATCCCACCAGCCTTCACATCCAGTACATAATTCTCCAAATCTTCCACCAACTACAGCTGGATCCCACCACCAAGCACATCTTTCCCTACCCCAACTTTCTATTTTACGCAGGGATCACTCCCCATGCGACTCCCTTGTCCATTCCTTCATCCCCACTGATCTCTCTCCTGGCACTTATCCTTGTAAGCAGAATAAGTGCTGCACCTGCCCCTGCACCTCATCCCTCATTACTATTCAGGGCCCCAAACACATTTCCTGTGAGTCTATTGGGGGTCATATACTGTGTTCAGTGCTCCCCTGGCCTCTTGTATATTGGTGAGACCCAATCTACATTGGGAGACTGCTTCTCCAAGCATCTACGCTCCACCTGCCAGAACAAACGGAATCACCCAATGGCCATCCATTTTCACTTCCCATTCCCATTCCAATATGTCCACCCATGGCCTTATCCACTGCTGTGATGAGGCCACACCTAGGTTGGAGGAACAACATCTTATATTTATTTTGGGTTGCCTCCAACCTGATGGCATGAACATTGATTTCTCAAACTTCCAGTAATGCCTCCTGCCCCACCATCTTCACCATTTCCCATCCCCTTGTCCCCCTCTCATTTTATGCCCATCCATCACCTCCCTCTGGTGCTCCTACCCTCTCCCACTTTTCTTTCTTGCATGCCCTTCTGTCTCTTATATCAATCAACTTCCTAGCTCTTTGCTTCATTCCTTCCCCTCCAATTTTCACCTATTGCCTTGGATCTCTCTCTCTCTCTCTCTCTCTCTCTCTCTCCCTTCCCCCCACCTTTCAAATCTACTCCTTAGCTTTTTTCTCTCCAGTCCTGCTGAAGAGTTTCTGTCCAAAACATCAACTGCTTACTTATTTCCATAGATGCTGCCTGGCCTGCTGAGTTCCTCCAGCATTATGTGTGTGTTGCTGGGATTTCCAGCATCTGCAGATTTTCTCTTGTTTGGACTACCAAACGTGGTTATTTTGCTACTTTGATTGAATGAACAAGTATGAGCACAACAGCACAGTAAGTGTCAAACGTAGCACTAACAGATGGAGTTGTCAACATATTACCAAATTGACAAACGCTCATTAATCTCAAATTAATCTCACAGTGCAAGCCCAATATTTGCAAAATTCAAAAACATGACTGATAAAGGGAGTTAAAGTAGATTTGAAAAGTTCATTTTAATCTAAGTCACAGGAGTCACAAATGTAGAAAAGCAGAAAAAGGGAACCTGCCCCCACAGTAGACAGAAAAAATTTACACTAGAACTGATGTTTGATATGCAAAATAAAACTGGAACCAAAATGTCAATATTATGGTAAATATTCTGACTTGTAAGAATGCTCAAAGGCAAAGTGAACTCTTTGATAAATTCTTCCTTCAAAGAACTCCCAACACAGAATTACATATTATGCAGCTGAAAAAGATTGTTGATATTTGAATGAGTCCTTTCCTGGAATATCACAGAAATTACAGCCAGTGCTGGGAATGTGTGTCATTCCAACCAGATCTATCCATATGGTTTGAAGTAGGCATCTGGCCATAATTTCAGTGAACAATGAGATAAATCAAAGTAGATATACATCAATCCATCAATTGAAAGAAAACTGCACAACGCACCCTTCACATCAGATCAGAGTTATCACTAAGTGGTTGCAAATGCATTTCTTTCATGGGGCAAAGCTCTGCCTTCGATTGTGGGCCTGATTTTTGACTATGCCACTGTGCTCTCCTGATGTGAGCAGCTGGCAAAATTGAATTGCATTTTCTGTATGATCAGGACAAAAGGTCAAACTAAAAATGCCATGCAATATTCATTTCTTTCCCTCTAAGTGGGTGACATTCACAGTGTTTAGGGTAACCAGGAACACGGTTGGCCTCCCTTGTTCATCTCAGCTGATGCATCACAAACACAGCACCTCAAATTAAAAGAGAAAACTTGACAGGTGATGGGAACCACATCATTTTGGGATCCGGTGGTGATGGGAGCCATGTCATTTTGGGAAGTGCCGTTGAGTCAGTCAGAGGATACACAAGTCTATCAAGGTTCAAAGTAAATTTATTATCAAAATACAGAACAAATGATAATAGATTCTGTAATTCTAAATAAAGGCCAGTGGAACAGAAGAAATCTTTCACTTGATTCTGTCCCATAATCATGATTAATGAAAGTTTTATATATATGTGTGTGCGTGTGTGTGTGTGTGAGTGTGTGTATACACACACACTACACCCAATGTCTTTGAAATTCGTACAACATCTGATGAAGCATTGGCATACTATAATCGTGCTATCTATTAACAATGAAAAGGAACAGCCACTATTGTCAAAATAAGCCGAGGCATTTTCCAAGTTGACTCTCTAAACCAACTATGGTTTTATCTGGCTTTAAACATGCTCTACAATTTACTGAATTGGATGAAAATTTGGTATCAAATCAGAAATAACCAAACAAATTATTCCTTGACACACATTCTATACACGGACGATTTGAAATGATACACTCCTTCATCAGTAAATCTAATGCAATTAATTCAAATAGCAGAACTATTTTTGAAAGATAAATAGATGAACATTAAATTAGAGAGCTGCAGAACACTAAACATAAAGAAAGGTACAATAGAGCTAATAGAATACAAAGCAGAGCGGCAGGAAACAATACAATCGATGGATGAATATGAAACATATATACTAAATATTTGGGTTAACCGGAAGAAGCTGCAGAGGGTCATAAATTTAGTCGGCTCCATCTTGGGTACTGGTCTACAACGTATCCAGGACATCTTCAAGGATTGGTGTCTCAGAAGGGCAGCATCCATTATTAAGAACCCCCAGCACCCAGAGCATGCCCTTTTCTCATTGTTACCATCAGGTAGGAGGTACAGAAGGCACACACTCAGTGATTCAGGAACAGCTTCTTCCCCTCTGCCATCTGATTCCTAAACGGACATTGGACACTAACTCACTTTTTAAATATATATTATTCTGTTTTTGCATAGTTTTTGATCTATTCAATATACGTATACTGTTATTTATTTTTTTTCTCTATTATGCATTGCGTTGAACTGCTGATGTCAACAAATTTCATGACACATGCCAGTGATAATAAAACTGATTCTGATTCATCAACAACTTCTACAACTGCAAAATAATATCATAATTTCTATACTTAATGCACTGACTGATGAAGGTCTGCATGTTAAAAGCCTTTTTCACCAGGAGGGCTCATGGAAGGCATGTGGATGTTCTAGCAGACAAGGTGAAGGAAAATCCCAAGTGCTTCTACAGATATATTAAGAGTAAAGGATAGCTAGAGATTTCTCCATATTCTTATTCCTCAACCTATATCTGTATCAAATGGGTAATTGTCCATTCCTGTCAATGTTCAGTGTGCCTAACATCTAATCCATTGGGCCTCTTATGGGTTCATCGTAGAGTCACAGTCAGAATGGAATTGGGCACTTTGACCCTTCTGGTCAATGTAGATCAAGATTCCTATCTAAGCTAGCTCCGTTTTGACCATAAGACCATAAGATAAAGGAACAGAATTAGGCCATTTTAGCCCATTGAGTCTGCTCCATATTTCATCATAGCTGATCCAATTTTCCTCTCAACCCAATCTCCTGCCTTCTCCGCATATCCCTTCATGTCCTGACCAGTCAAGAACCTACCCGCCCCTGCCTTAAATATACATCAAGACTTGGCCTCCACGGCTGCCTGTAGCAACAAATTCAACAGATTACCACTCTCTGGCTAAAGAAATTCTTCCTCATCCCCGTTCTAAAAGGATGCTCATTAATTCCGAGGCTGTATCCTCTGGTCTTAGACTCTCCGACTGTAGGAACCATCCTCTCCACATCCACTCTATCAAGGCCTTACACCATGCGATAGGTTTCAATGAGGTCACCCCTCATTCTTCTGAATTCTAGCAAATACAGGCCCAGAGCCATCAAATGCTTTTCATATGACACACCATTTAATCCTGGAATCGTCTTTGTGAACCTCCTTTGAATCCTCTCCAGTTTCAGCACATCCTTTCTCAGATAAGGGGCTCAAAACTGCTCACAAATATTCCAAATGAGGCCTCATTAGTGCTTAATAAAGTCTCAACATTACATCCTTGCTTTTATATTCTAGTCCTTTTGAAATGAATGCTAACATTGCATTCCCCTTCCTCACCACAGAATGAATCTGCAATTAACTTTTAGGGAATCCTACACAATGATTCCCAAGTCCCTTTGCACTTCAGTATTTTGTATTTTCTCTCCAGTTAGAAAATAGCCAGCCCTTTCATTTCTTCTACCAAAGTGAATGACCATATACTTCTCGACACTGTATTCCATCTGCCATTTCTTTGCCCTGTCTACTTCCTCAAAACCACCTTCCCCTCACCTATCTTTATATTGTCTTCAAAATTTGCAACAAAGTCATCAATTCTATCATCCAAATCATTGACTTATAATGTAAAGAGAATCAGTAGCAACTCAGACTCCCTGGAACACTACTAGCCACTGGCAGCCAACCAGAAAAGATACCCTTTAGTAATACTCTTTGCCTCCTGCCAATCAGCCACTACATCAACAGATTCTACTTTGTCTATCCTGCTTGTTATTTCTTCAAAGAATTCCAACAGATTTGTCAGGCAGGATTTTCCATTGAGGAAACCATGCTGACTGTGACCTTTATTATCATGTGCCTCCAAGTATTCTGAGACATGATCCTTAATGATTGACTCCAACATCTTCCCAACCACTGAGGTCAGACTAACTTTTCTTTTCTTCTGCCTCTCTCCCTTCTTGAAGAATGGAGTGACATTTGCAATTTTTCTGTCTTCTGGAACCATTCCAGTAATTAGTGACTCTTGAAAGATGATTACTAATGCCACCACAATTTATTCAGCCACCCCTTTCAAAACCCTGGGGCGTAGTGCATCTGGTCCATGTGACTTATCTACCTTCAGACCTTTCAATTTCAGAATCAGAATCAGAATCAGGTTTAATATCACCAGCATGAGACGTGGGATTTGTTAACTTAGCAGCAGCAGTTCAATGCAATACATAATATGGAAGAGAAAAAATAATAAATACAATAAAAAAGTAATAATAATAATAATAAATAAGTAAATCAATTACAATATGCATATATTGAATAGATTAAAAATGTGCAAAAACAGAAATACTGTTTATTAAAAAAGTGAGGTAGTGTCTAATGTTCATTCAGGAATCGGATGGCAGAGGGGAAGAAGCTGTTCCTGAATCGCTGAGGATGTGCCTTCAGGTTTCTATACCTCCTACCTGAATGTGACAGTGATAAAAAGACATGCCCTGGGTGCTGAAGGACCTTAATAATGGACACTACCTTTCTGAGACACTGTGTCACAACCACACATTTGGCAGTGCAGTAGATACGGCAAATGTGCTTGTGAATTTGCACGTGTCAGCTAATTATTATTTAATCGTGATAGTATTTAACTTCATACTTGTCGTCGTAGTGCTTGCTGAGACTTGAACAGAGCACAGCAATGCTTTGCTGCCTGTTGTCTTTCAGCCTTCCCAGAGAAATTGGACTTCCCCGTCAACTGATTCTGAAGACTAGCGATATTGTTTAATGTTTAGATTTTCTTTTCAGCCACAGTGTAGGCTTAAAGTTTGTGAACTATTGACCTGCTTCAGTATCTCTCACTCCGCACTTGGGCCAAATCCGAACCTGGTAACATAGTGCTCCTTGAAGATGTCCTGGGTACTTTGTAGGCTAGTACCCAAGATGGAGCTGACTAGATTTACAACCTTCTGCAGCTTCTTTCTGTCTTGTGCAGTAGCCCACCTCCCTTCCCCCACACCAAAGCCAGACAGTGATGCAGTCTGTCAGAATGCTCTCCATGGTACATCTATAGAAGTTTTTGAGTGTATTTGTTGACAGGCCAAATCTCTTCAAACTCCTAATGAAGTATAGCTGCTGTCTTGCTTTCTTTATGACCACATCGATATGTTGGGACCAGGTTAGATCCTCGGAGATCTTGACACTGAGGAACTTGAAGCTGCTCACTCTCACTTCTGATCCCTCTATGTGGATTGGTATGTGTTCCTTCATCTTGCCCTTCCTGAAGTCCACAATCAGCATTTTTGTCTTACTGATGTTGAATGCCAGGTCGTTGCTGCGGCATCACTCCACTAGTTAGGCATATCTCACTCCTGTACAGCCTCTTGTCACCGCCTGAGATTCTTCCAACAATGGTTGTATTGTCAGCAAATTTATAGATGGTATTTGAGCTATGCCTAGCCACACAGACAAGGGTATATAGAGAGTATTGCAGTGGGCTAAGCACACACCCCTGAGGTGCACCAGTGTTGATAGTCAGTGTGGTGGAAACACTAAGAACATCAGAGTGACTTCGAGTTTCATTTGAAAAGTTTATTAACATGATATCATGGAGAGTCTGCAGCAGTCTCCACCACCACCAAAACACTAATTTTTAAGTTATACAGCAAGACTTCACATAACTGTGGCATCTCACGGTCAGTACATGATTAATCGCTTAAAAGACATGTCAATTACCTCTCAGCTCAAGCCTTATAGTTCCTCTTTGTTCCCTGTTATCAGGGCTCATAATTTACCCCCAGACACATCCTCCCTCTTGGTTCCAGGGGCCTATATCTTATTAATTGGAGTTTCTGATACTGTACTTATCATCCAAGGTTATTCTCCACACGCATCAGCAGTCTTTATCCCAGCTGTTCCAAAATGGTCAAGTATCCCATCAACACTAGTTTTAACCATTCTACCACAAGCCCCTCCTTGTTGATCTTTCTTATCAAAACTTAAAAATTCATATTCCCTTCTTTCTGAAGTGGGGCTCATAACCCACTGGATAAGGACGTATTCGTAAACATTCCTCTTCATCGCAACTATCCTCTTCTTCCCCCTCTCCCATGCTGTGAGATCGTGCATTGAGTAATGCTACCATCTCCCTGGCTTTGACTCTGTATGGGCGCAGACCCAGTGTTATAGTTGTATGACACAATGAACTACCACCGCTAAGCAGACCAGGGCAATGTGCCCGTAAAAAAGAAGTGGATGTAACCAGGAAAATATTCCTTCTCCTAACACCGACTTAACCCACCTAAAGAAATCACAGCCTTCTGAAGGGGTTTGAGAGTTCATCTCACAGCTAGGTCATATGTTCTAACACATGGGTCATATTTTCTGCGGCATACGTAGGTGCAACATTCTTTTCCTACTAACGCACAGACCGCTCCTTCTCTAGCTAATACATAATCTAGGGCCATTCTGTTCTGTAAGGTCACCAGTGGAAGATTTTGCATTTCCTTGTTCAGAATAATGAATAGTCTCATTCAGCCGGCTGGTGGCGTAGTGGTATTAGTGCCGGGCAGAGTTTGAATCCAGCCCATTCCCTTGCAAGCTTCCCATCTGTGCTGGGTTGAGCGTTGAGCTAGCAACTCGACCTCGTAAAAATAAGAAAGCCTGCTAAAAAAAAACGCCATCATGACAGCGTCCCACTGACGCCACTCGGAGTTAAAAACTTTCTTCCTCTTCTATAGTCTCATTGGCCAACTGTTCTAGTTCTGAATTTATATCGTCTACTATATGGACATTATTTACTGTACCCCAGCAGGGGAGTAATCCTGCCAAAATCTTATTCCCCGCAGCAATCCGAAGACCACGTTTAGTTCATGAGTGTAGGTGGTCTGCATGAGAAACATTGAGTGGCGGGACTGTATTTGTAATAGAGGTAGACAATTTTCCCAATTAGCAGCAACCAGCCCATTGCCTAGGAAGCCACGGATACCCCCTAAAGCCACAAATCAAGTTTACCCCGGACACACTATATATTCCCTTTGCCGTTCATATACTGTAAAGGCGATGAATAGTAACATTGGTCCAATTTTTTCCTGTACAATACTCTCTGCTGGTTACATTGTCGGGTTGATCGAACCACTGCACTGGGGTGCGAAGGAGGTATCACACAAGAAAAATCCTAACCAGGTTTTCTTAGACCCTGGTCCAGAACACAAGTGGACAGGAGCCGGGGCTACGCGTGTTTTTACATTCACCTCTCTGGGCACAATGATACTGTTGGGGCTATTATCCAAGGCCCAAGCTTGGAGACAAATGGGGGGAGCACAATATGTAAAGTTAGAGGTGTACTGCTCCATAACTTAAGACAATGTAAGACCAGATACTTTGAGACGAGACAATTTCAAGCAGACTCGCTGCCTGAAATAGTAGTACATGTATAGGCCTGTAATCCTACCAATATCCACAGTGAGGATTCTCTTCCAAGCGGCATGGATTTAAGATTTACAGGACTCTGCACGGAACGGGGAACTGCCATACAAATATAGCAGTTTGTTAAATTTGCGCGGCAGGCTGTATAATTAGCAAACTGCCACCATGTATTGTATTAGTGTGGGTGACCCCGCCCTTCCTTCACATGCTCAAAACTTCTTCTCTACTTCCCTATTTCTTCGTATTTGGTCTCTGATGCTTTAAGGCACTTAATCAATCCATCCTCAGTATGATTATTACCACTACTTCCTTCACGTAGGTCTTCTATCGAGTATATATTTTGTTAACAATCAGCAACTACGTTTATCACATGAGCTAAAGGTTAGGATAGATTTATTTTCTAGTCTCTCAGTTACAGCTGGTTCTTAGTTCCCAGCGCTGTTCCTCTCTCAGGGAAGATGTCACTTGTTCAGCGTTTATTTCATCCTCTGCACAGTGCAACTTGCCCCTTGGATACATAATTGCCCCTTGGATACATACTTGGTGGCATGTATCCAATCAAGGTTCTCCTTCACCTTCATGGCATTCGGGTCATCAGCACAAGGTAGGGGCCATTCCACCTGGGGGAGTTACTCATTGATGTCACATATATTTTACCTCCCGCCTTAAACGGATGCATGTTACCTTCAGTTAAAGGTGCTTGGGCTTGTCAGACCCTCGCATACTATTTCCCTGCCTCCTGACACAATGCTATTATGCATTTTAGAGTCTTCTCATCATTCCATATTAGCGCTACCTTTTCTGGGGTCTTGGGGGGCTTAGTTCCTGTTGTCATAGGCTGCCCCATCAAAATTTCATGGGGGTAAGTCCTGTATTTCTATTCTTCTGATTTCACAGAGTGTACATTACTAAGTGCTGTGCATCTGGCCATCCAAGTCCGTTTTGCAGACGAACTTTTGTCAAAACTGCTTTCTACTTCCTCAAAGCTACCTGACTGTCCATCTATCTTCTGCAAACTTTGCAACAAAGCCATCAATTCCATCATCCATAGAGCAAGGGAAAGTTAGTGGAGGAATCAAACAACATTGATTCTGCTCTCAGGATGAGGCTTTTCATTCCAGAATGAAGAAGATGTCCTCCTTTTTCAAAGAAAGGAGCTTCCCTTCCTCTACCATCAATGCTGCCCTTACCTGCATCCCTTTGATTTCACGTATGTTTGTTCATAACCGATGCACCCGGCACCCTACCTGGGATAGGGTTCCTCTTGTCCTCACCTACCCCCCAGCAGCCTCTGCGTCAGCACATCATTCTCTGGAACTTCCACCATCTTCAATGGGAACCCACCACCAAACACATCAATCCCTCCAACCACCTCCCCCCAACTTTCTGCTTTTCCACAAAGGTCTTCCTTACTGATCCCCCTCCTGGCACATATCCTTGCTAGCAGAACAAATGCTCCCACCTCCTCCCTCACTACCATTCGGTGCCCTTGACAGTCCTTCCAGTGCGGTGAACTACATATACCTGTCTGGACATGCCCCCCCCCCCCCTGCTGACTGCTCCTGTGGCTCCTCCCACAGACCCTGGTATAAAGGCGATTGGAGGCACTGCCCCTTCCTCAGTCTCCAGGATGTTGTGTGGTGGTCACTTGCTGCTTGTGCTTTCTTCCAGCCAATAAAAGCCTACCTTAACTCACGTCTCCGAGAGTTATTGATGGTGCATCATCCAGGTGAGGTGATATTCAACCTACAAGTCTGTTGGGGTCAAATACTGTGTCCGGTGCTCCCGGTCTGGCCTCCTGTATATTGGTGAGTCCCAGTGTAGATTCACTCCACTTCATTCCACTTCATCTATGCTCCATCTGCCAGAACAAGCAGGATCTCCTAGTGGCTGTCCATTTTCATTCCAGTTCCCATTCCCATTCCAATATGTCTATCCATGGCCTCCTCTACCATCATGATGAGGCCACACTCAGGTTGGTGGAACAACACCTTCTCTTCTTTCTGAGTAGCCTCCAACCAGATGGCATGAACATCGATTTCTCAAAACTCCTTCACCATTCCCCATCCCCTTTTCCCTCTCTCACCTTATCTACTTGCTTGTCCCTTGCCTCCTTCTGGTACTCCTCCCCCTTTTTCTTTCTTCCATGGTGTTCTGTCCTCTCCGATCAGACTCCTCCTTCTCCAACCCTGAATATTTTTCAAAAATCAACTTCCCAGCTCTTTACTTCTTCCCTCCCCCTCCCAGTTTCACCTATCACCTTGTGTTTCTCTCTAACCTCCCCCCACCTTTAAAATAGTCTCCTCGTTTTTTTTCTGCAGTCCTGCTCAAGGGTCTTGACCCAAAGCACCGACTGTACTTCTTCCATGGATAATGGAATTGATGGCTTTATTACAAAGTTTGCAGATATGAGGATAGGTTGAGGGGCATGTATCTTTGAGGAAATAGAGAGGCTACAGAAGGATTTGGACAGATTAAGAGAATGGGCAAAGAAATGTGTCACAGTCCAGTCTGTGGATACCATATTCCATTTATTCCTTTTTTCCCTTGTTCCGTTGAGCATCTTGTTCGAGGCAACTGATCCTCATTTCGGGCTTGTAACATAAATTGCTCAGGGGTCCAGCTATTCCTTTGCTGGACTGTCCCAGTCAAGTACCTCAGCATCCGAAACCCACATCAAGAAGCTCAACATCAGGAAATCATAACAAGAGAGGTCCCGGCCCTGTGTCCAAGAGGAGTCTCGGCTCTGTGTCCTGTGTCCAAGAAAGGTCATGGCCTTGTGTCCAAGAAGGATCCCAGCCCTGTAACCTGTGTCCAAGAAAGATCCTGACCCTATATCCAAGAAGGGTCCCGGCTCTGTGCCCTGTATCCAAGAAGGGTCCCGGCCCTGCGTCCAAGAAGGGACCCAGCTCTGTCTCCAAGAAGGGTCCCAGCCCTGTATCCAAGAAGGGTCCCGGCCCTGTATCCTGTGTCCAATAAAGGTCCTGACCCTGTGTCCAAGAAGGGTCCCAGCTCTGTGTCCTGTGTCCAAGAAGGGTCCCAGCTCTGTGTCCTGTGTCCAAGAAGGGACCCAGCTCTGTGTCCTGCATCCAAGAAGGGACCCAGCTCTGTCTCCAAGAAGGGACCAAGCCCTGTATTCAAGAAGGGTCCCGGCCCTGTGTCCAAGAAGGGACCCAGCTCTGTCTCCAAGAAGGGTCCCAGCCCTGTCTCCAAGAAGGGTCCCAGCCCTGTATCCTGTGTCCAATAAGGGTCCTGACCCTGCATCCAAGAAGGGTCCAGACTCTGTGTCCTGTGTCCAAGAAGGGTCCCAGCCCTGTGTCCAAGAGGGGACCCGGCCCTATATCCAAGAAGGGACCCAGCCCTGTCTCCAAGAAGGGTCCCGGCCCTGTGTCCAAGAAGGGTCCCAGCCCTGTGTCCAAGAGGGGACCCGGCCCTATATCCAAGAAGGGACCCAGCCCTGTCTCCAAGAAGGGTCCCGGCCCTGTGTCCAAGAAGGGTCCCGGCCCTGTCTCCAAGAAGGGTCCCGGCCCTGTGTCCAAGAAGGGACCCAGCCCTGTCTCCAAGAAGGGTCCCGGCCCTGTGTCCAAGAAGGGTCCCGGCCCTGTGTCCAAGAAGGGACCCGGCCCTGTGTCCAAGAAGGGACCCAGCCCTGTCTCCAAGAAGGGTCCCAGCCCTGTGTCCAAGAGGGGACCCGGCCCTATATCCAAGAAGGGACCCAGCCCTGTCTCCAAGAAGGGTCCCGGCCCTGTGTCCAAGAAGGGTCCCAGCCCTGTGTCCAAGAGGGGACCCGGCCCTATATCCAAGAAGGGACCCAGCCCTGTCTCCAAGAAGGGTCCCGGCCCTGTGTCCAAGAAGGGTCCCAGCCCTGTGTCCAAGAGGGGACCCGGCCCTATATCCAAGAAGGGACCCAGCCCTGTCTCCAAGAAGGGTCCCGGCCCTGTGTCCAAGAAGGGTCCCGGCCCTGTCTCCAAGAAGGGTCCCGGCCCTGTCTCCAAGAAGGGTCCCAGCCCTGTGTCCAAGAGGGGACCCGGCCCTATATCCAAGAAGGGACCCAGCCCTGTCTCCAAGAAGGGTCCCGGCCCTGTGTCCAAGAAGGGACCCAGCTCCGTCTCCAAGAAGGGACCAAGCCCTGTGTCCAAGAAGGGTCCCGGCCCTGTCTCCAAGAAGGGTCCCATCCCTATGTCCAGGATGGGACCCAGCCCTGTCTCCAAGAAGGGTCCCGGCCCTGTGTCCAAGCGGGGACCCAACCCTGTGTCCAGGATGGGACATAGGACACTTCTTTCTTTTTACAATATTTTTCATTCAGAAGAAAAAAAAGTTTTACAGAGTGCAACACATAGATACATCTCAGCATAATTTGTGTACATTCATATATTGTAATAAAATTGATCAAAATGTTATAGCATAAAGGTATACCACTCTGTAATCAAAAATTTAAAGATAGGTCGTACATCATAAAATAATTTTTTTTGTTTTTATATATAAAAAAAGTCAACCCCCTACCAACTATCAAAGAAAAAAGCTGATGGATGACAATGGATAATTAGAAAAAAAACATTCGCTTAAGAAGAGAAGATAAAAATATACATAAAAGTCTGTGCACTGTTAAACTTTATAAATTGGAAAAGTAATTTAGGAAAGGCCCCCAGATATCATAAAAAGATTGTTTTGAATTTAAGACTGAGCAGCGGATCTTTTTTAAATTTAAATACGACATAATATCACGTAGCTATCGAAGATGTGTGGGAGGGGTAGACTCCTTCCATTTACGCAAGATTGCTCTTCTTGCTAAAAGAGAGGTAAAAACTAAAACCTGTAGGTTAGGAGTATTTAAAGTTATATCTTCATTTGCAATAATATCAAACAAGGCAGTAAGGGGATTTGGGTCAAATTGGACCCTAAAAAGTTGAGAGAAAGTATGAAATACTTCCCACCAAAACTTTTCAATTGTTGGGCAAAACCAAAACATATGAATTAAAGAGGCATCAGCAAAGTTGCATTTATTACAAAGCGGAGAAACATTTGGGTAAAAACTGGAGAGCTTCTGTTTAGAAATGTGAGCTCTATGAACCACTTTAAATTGTAGAAGAGAATGACAAGCACAGAAAGATGATTTATTAACCCGTTTAAGAATTTTATTCCCTCTATCATCAGAAATCTGACAATTTTTTGTTATCTTATCTAAAATGTCCTGTCTAGAATCAATCAACAAGTTATAGATACCGGTAATAGAACCATTAACAAACGGTTTTAAATTTAAAAGATTGTCCAGTCAATTTTTATCAGGACCTATAGGAAAAGTAGCTAATTGTAAACGTCGAAAATCTCTAATTTGAAGGTATCTGTAAAAATGTGATTTTGGGAGTGCAAATTTATTTGGCAATTGGTCAAATGATGCAAGAGATCCTGAGATAAACAGGTCCCAAAAACACTTAATACCTAGTTCATCCCAATCTTTAAAGACTTTATCAGTTATGGAAGGGACAAAAAAAATTAAGGAGAATGGGAGATGATAATGAAAAATTTGCTAAACCAAAAAATTTTCTAAATTGAGACCAGAACCTTAAAGCTTGCTTAACAATTACGTTATCTGTTGCTTTATTTGCTGAAAAAGAAGAGTATGATCCAAGAAGAGAGACAATAGAAGAATTTCTTACAGAATTAACTTCCATGATGGGTAATCTTTACGATAAATATAATAGGACCAGAAAGTAATATTCGTTATATTGGCAGCCCAATAGTAAAACCTAAAATTGGGTAGGGCTAGTCCACCCATCTCTTTATTACTTTGTAGGTAAACTTTACTTAAATGAGCTTGTTTATTATTCCAAATATAAGAGGTTAAAATTGAATTTAAAGAATCAAAGTACGTCTTAGGAATAAAAATAGGTAAGGCCTGAAAAAGATATAAAAATTTAGGAAGAATCTTCATTTTAATCGAATTAATTCGGCCAACTAGGGATAAAGAAAGAGGGGGACGCTTCTTGGACACAGAGCCAGGACCCTTCTTGGACACCGGATACAAGGCCGGGACTCTTCTTGGACACAGGGCCAAGACCCTTCTTGGAGACCGGACCGGCTCTGTGTCCTGTATCCAAGAAGGAACCCAGCTCTTTCTCCAAGAAGGTTCCTGACCCTGTCTCCAAGAAGGGTCCCGGCACTGTGTCCTGTGTCCAAGAAATGTCCTGACCCTGTGTTCAGGAAGGGTCCCGGCTCTGTGTCCAAGAAGAGTCCCAGCTCTGTGTTCTGTGTCCAAGAAATGTCCCGACCCTGTGTTCAGGAAGGGTCCCGGCTCTGTGTTCAGGAAGGGTCCCGGCTCTGTGTCCAAGAAGAGTCCCAGCTCTGTGTTCTGTGTCCAAGTTTGAGTCCCAGCTTGGTGTCCTAGAAGAGTCCAAGTCTAGTCAAGTCTGAGTCTGAACTTGAGTCCGAGTTCCTGGTCAAGTCGAGCCTGAGTTCTAAGTGAAGCCAAGACAAGACTCAGCGACCGAGTCCCTGCCAAGACCCGAGTTCCAAGTCAGGACCTGGGTTCCCTGTCAAGCTCAAGTCCCAAGTCCAAGTCCAGGTTTTCCAGTTTGTTATTCTACATTGACGTCTGTGTTGTTATTTTGTCCTTGCTCCTTGGCATCCCTAGTATTCTTAATAAACATAGTCCTGTTCATATTACTTCAGTGTCTGTGTCTTGCATTTGGGTCCGCTCCTAATGCCCCCTCGTGACAGAATGGCCCAGTCAAACATGGACCCAGTGACACAGACATTGTCGTTAAACCCTCGCCATCCAGAGTGTCCTCTTGTTGAAAGCCCGCCCCCTCCGTCCGCCCGGGTCATCAATAATCCAGGCTCGCCAGGAGAATCTCATAGCAGGGGGTGGGGGTGGTGTTGTTGTCACGGTCCGGTCCGTGAAATCTGCATTCCGGTTCACGGTCCGGACCGTGGGTTCCATATTCAGGATATTCCTTTTTTCCCTTGTTCTGTTGGGCATCTTGATTGAGGCAGCTGATCCTCATTTCGGGCTTGCAACTGAAGTAGATCAGGGGTCCAGTTATTCCTTTGCTGGACTGTCCCCATCAGAACCCATACCAAGAAGCTCAGCATTCAAAACCCACATCAAGAAGAGTCCATTATTTTCGAATGGATGTGCTAAAAATGGAAAGAGTTCAAAGGAGGTACAAGAAAATGATTCCAGGATTGAATGGCTTGTGATTTGAAGAGTATAATGGTGGGGCCTCTCTTCCTGCCATTACAGACATTTACACTACATGCTGCATCTGCAAAGCGAACAGCATTATGAAGGACTCCATGCACCCCTCACACAAATGCTTCTCCCTCCTGCCATCTAGGAAAAGGCACCGAAGCATTTGGATTCTTTTGACCAGACTATGTAACAGTTTCTTCCCCAAGCCATCAGACTCTTCCATACCCAGAGCCTGGTCTGACACCAACTTAGTGCCCTCTACTGTGCCAATTGTCTTGTTTGTTATTTATTGTCTATTTCTTTATAATTTTGTAAAATTCCATTTTGCTTCTTTCCTTCATGCAAATGTAAATGACGTATTTGTTCATATACACTATCTACTAAGGAACAAGGATTCAGAGGTTACACTACAGAACTCCTTGAGCTGGAACATATCTGGATCACTGATCCGATTCACACTCAGGGTCAGGTTTATTAACACTCTCTTATATGATATAAATATTTTTTCGCAACAACAAATCCAAATACATAAAGAGTAGTAGTGAATGAAGTTATCTATACCAGCTCAGGAGCCAGATGCTTTTTGGAAAGTAACTGTTTGTGAAACTGGTGATTTGGGATCTTGGGCTTCTCCATCTCCAGCCCAAGATATGAGTGAGAAGAGGGCATAGTTGTGATGGTGACGGTGCTTGATGGTTGATGCTGTTCTGTTGTGGCTGAGCTCCCTGTAATTATACTCAGTGTTGTATTCAGGAGTTTTCCCACTGATGAACTGTGCTGTATTTACCACTTTCTGCAGTCTTCTCCATTCCTGAGTATTGGTGTTTCCATCCCAGGTTGTGGTGCAACCAGTCAGGATACTCTAACTGTGTGTGTATAAATGTTTGTCACAATTTTTGGTGAAGCAAGTAGAGATGCTGTTCTGCCTGTTTTGTGATGGCACTTACTGCATGTGCTGATCAAAAGACAGATCCTCTGATATGCTGATGCAAAGAAACTTAAAGCTGCTGACCCTCTCCACCTCCTCTCCTTATATGTGTGTTATGGGCAGAACATCTCTGTCCCTCGTGGCAGTCACTGTCTTCAGTCTGTCTGGCTTTGCTGTCAATCTACATGCATCGACATATGTGTGGTTCAAACAGTGCTTAGTGTTGTGATTCAGCCAACCACAGTGTCATCAGTAAATTTAATTATCGCATTGGAGCTGTACTTCACTACAAATTATATGTGGTGATGGAGAGGAAATGTTGTTGCCCATCCATAATAACTAGGGTCTGCAGTAAGGAAACTGAGGATCCATTTACACAGGAAGGTACCTGCTTCAGCCCGTGCCTCTGGAGGTTTATTGCAGAAATAGACCACCCTTTAGGGGAAAACATTGCTACTCATATTTCAATTAAGCCTCTCCTTAAACCTCCAGTTCTTAATTCCTAGTTCTGGGGAATAGACTGTCCATAACTTCTGTTTTTGTGATGGCCACAACATCCCTATCCCTCGTGGCAATCAATGCCCTCAGTCTGTCTGCCTTATCTGTCAAGCTACATGCATTGAAATATGGGCTGTTTAAAGCAGTGTTTATTTTCATTGCTCCCACTCATTCTAAATCATGTATTGTATATTTGTTCATTAAATTATTCTGAAATAATTTTTTAAACTGGTTAAGTGTGGTGCATGTTTTTAAAATCTCACTGCAACTGTTCCATAGATTCACCTCTCTGAATGAAATACAATGGTTTTTTATATTTGTTCCTATCCTTCGTCTGTAAAATATACATGTTCCTCTCAAATCATGTTGACTTTCTCTCATTTTAAACACCCTTGTACACTTAGTGGTAACTGTCCGTTTTTTACTTTAGACATAATTTGTATTATTTTAAAATCTACAGAATCTCTGAATTTTAAACTGTTTAGTTGAATAAATAGTGGATTGATTGGCTTATAATACCTTGTCTTATTTACAATTCATATGACTTTCTTTTGGAGTAGAAAAATTGAGTTTGCATTTGTTTTGTATGTATTTCCCCATACATCTACACAGTAAGTCATGTATTGGACTATAAGTGAACAATATAATGTATACAACGATTCCTGATTTAAGAACTCTTGCGCTTTGTACAGTATTGCAATAGCTTTTCACATTTTGAGATCTCTTGGGGCTCTAGTTGGAGTAAGTTGTATTTTGGCATTGCTCTGTTCATTTTTCCATTTTTTTACCACCCTTTCACTATCTATATTAAAGTGTTTATAACACTTTTATATGCCTGAACTCTGATTTTTTATCACTGGAAGTGAATACCAAATGGCAAAAGGCTTCAGCCGAAGGCAAGGAAGCTGGTAATGGAAGTGGAAGGGAAAAAGAAGATTCTAAACAACTTAAACAGTCTCCACTCTCTTTGGAGGCTATGTCAAAGCTCCTGGATGATAAAGTCAATAAAATATTTTCTACTTTGGAAGTATTGTTAAAGGAGATCAAAAGCAGACTGGGAGCTCTTAAGCAGGAGAGTGAAAAACAGCAGCGGCAAATACCTGAACTCACTGAAGCTGGAAGACAGAGAGATTGCAGATTGGATGCACTGGAAAAGAAATTAATTTCTACCACTCAAACACTAGAACAGTATAAAATCAAGATCATTGACCTGGAAAATCAGAGACATAGACAGAACCTGTGAATAATACGATTCCGTGAAGACAATTTGAGTGGTGACCTTACCAAATTCTTTTCTCAATTTTTAATGGACGTGTTTGGCTCTGAAGTTCTCTCTGCTACCTCTATACTTGATCGTGCCCACAGGGCTTTAAGAGCCAAACCTCCTAAAGTGTTCAAGCACTGACCTGTTATACTCCAATTCCACTATGTGCAAACCAAGGAGAAGTTAATTAGAATTGCCTGTTGGGACGGGGTTATTGACCAGGGAGACCTCAAGTTTCATCTAGTTGAAGACTACAGTCCTGAGGTAATGCAAGAAAGATCACTTTTTAAACCGGTAATGTCCAAGCTTCATCAAAGGAAGTTTCAACCAGCTCTGCTATTTCCAGCTCGATTAAGGGTTGTTCTGCCTGAGAAATCAAGTAAATGGTTTAAATCCATGGAATAAGCTCAACAGTTCCTTGAGGATCAGTGTTTGATCCAAGCTGTCTAATAAATTTACTGTTTCTTTGTGTCTATTTTGATTTGGTTTATAAGTTAATAGTCAGTTCACAGATCTAGACTTTTGCAGTTTGAAGGTTCTTGCCACCAGTTTGATAACACTCATAGTCTGTTTTGGAGTATGGATCTTTATCATGCTTCTATGTTTAATTTTCTTTTTTTTTTCCCTTTGCTACTTTATTATTTCCAATTTTTCATTTTTTGAAAATAATTAAGAAATTGATTTGGCGATTGACTGTTTTTTCCTCTGAAATATTAATAAGATCGTATTCTGTTTCATTTTTTGGGACCACACCTGTAAAAAAATTATCTGCAAATGGCTGATCTTTTTTTTAAACACTTATTTGGAGTTGTTTATAGCATTCCCTTCTCAATGTTTTGACCATCGATGGAAGTTCGCATTTTTCTCAATTTTTTTCCTGTCTGTATTCATTTAGTTTTTAAATTAATAACCTTTGTATTGTTATGAATGTACCACAGCTCTGAGGGGCCGAAGGAGCGGGAGCAGCCCCCTCCTTCCGGAGAATCGCAAGATCGCTATTAATTCGGGTCTCAGAAGTGAGAGACAATGCAACGGTTCTGGTCATTGTTCTTAGAGGCACCAGTGTGACGTGCATGTCCCTGCTACGTGACGGCTACCATGGATATGGACACCCTCGGGCAATGTGGGGGTGGAGATTGCATCACCCTACTTTGATGGACATCTACAACTCTGCAAGTAAAGATAAAAGGGGACTGCAGGAGGCAGTACGCCAGTAACGCACCCGAAGGATACCCTCGCTCAGTGCTCCCGTGGCGGAAAGCCACTCAACGCCACATGCGCTCCTAACTACTTTGGCCTGGGGAGCGGGTGGCTGATAATACCGAGAAGGACTTCGAACTAACAATGGGAAAAACAATGCTCCCCTGATTTAACGGAGTGGCTTCATAAAGACCCGGGCAAGTTTTCTTTTCTTTTTCACCGATCCCTCTAAAACACGTAAAACACAATGATTCCCTGAAAGGCTAAAGTCTGCAGACTTCTGAGTGACTTTTATATTTCCAACGGACAATATATTATCCCCTAGATAACAGCCAAGATTATTTCTTAATGATGATTATTGCTATACCCGCATTTAAGATTGAGTTTTTACCAACATATATGATCTGAATGTTTGTATTAACCTTGCTTTTGTGCTCCCCTTTATGAATAAAAATGTTTAAAAATAGTGCCATCAGACTTCAACGGACCTCTCTATCTTTGCTGGTGAGTTATCCAGTTACGGAATACGTAACAGTATAGATTTGGACTGTTAAATTTTGAAGTTTTTTGCCCTTGGTTTGATAATACTCATATTGTTTTGGAGTATAGATATGTGTTATGTTTCTATGTTAAAGTTCCTTTTTTCTTTAATAACTTATTTTATTATTTTCAATTGTTCATTTGTGAAAATAATCAAGAATCTGATCTGGTGATTGATTGCTTATTTTCACTTGAAATATTAATAAGATGGTATTTTTTTCACTTTTCATTATCTCATTTTTGAAAATGTGTTGCAAATATGGCATTCTTTCAATAGTTTGACAATGGGTGGTATTTTGCATGTTTTTTTTTTCAATTTTGGAGATTTGCCTTCAAGAGAGTGGGGGTAAGGGAGTTTCTAGTTAGCTTTCTGGCTGTCTATTGGCCAGTTTTCAGGCTTTTGTGGGTGGAGGGGTGGAGCTACCCTTAGTTTAGTTTTTTTTCATCTGGGCTGAACTGAAACTACAAACATGTCTGAATTGTCGTAACTTCAGGTTCCCCTTTAAACGTTTTTTCCTCTTTCTGATTCATGAGTTTCCTATGCAGGAAGGTTAACCCTTTACATGCCATATGGTTTATTCAAATAAAATGGATAATATTACTAACTTTGTCTCATGGAATATGAATGGCTTGAACTATCCGATTAAATGGAAGATATTTAATGTTTTTCATAGATTGAATGCTCAGTTTATCTTTCCCCAAGAATCTCATATGAGAAAGGAGGATAATCAGTGTTTTTTTAGGTTTTGGAAGGATAAACAATTTCACTCCAAATCACAGGCTAAGGTGAAAGGGTTATCTAATTTTATAGATGCCTTGATTTCATTTGTTCACTATGAAACAATCTCAGACAGGACTTATTAAAAATCGTTATTTGTATTTTAATGTTAGGAGGCTAATGAATATTGTATATACTTCTTCATTTGAAACTCTAGAATGTGTTGTTTTGCTTGACACTAAAAAGGTGTTTGGTAGAGATGAGTGGAAATATTTATTTAACCCGCTTGAGAAATTTAACTTTAGCCCAAAGTTTATACCTTGGATTAAATTGATATATCATACACTTTTGACTTCTGTACTTAACATTAGTCAGAGATCCCTTTTTTTCAGGCTTTTTTGAGATACTAGACAGGGCTGTTCTTAAGTCCCTCACTATTTGATACTGCCTTGGAGCCCTTGGCAATCGCTCTTTGTGATTCACCCAATACATTTGGTATTATTCATGGGAATGGGGTGCATAAGATATCACTATATGCAGATGACCTGTTCCTATATATCTCTAACTCAGAGAAATCCATCCCTGCAATAATATCAGTACTTGCTCAGTTTTATAGATTTTCTGGTTATAAGTTGAATCGTAATAAGTATGAGCTTTTCCCATTAAATATGCAGGTTCCAATCTATAGACAATCACCTTTCAGACTGGTTACTGATGTCAAATAATGATTTCAACCGATGAAACAATGCAGCTCAGTTTTTGTTTCATTTTGTTTTTATTTTATATGCTTGGGGGACTTATTTTTGTAAAAAGGAATTTTTAAAAAATCTTTTTCATGTTTAGTTACTAAGAGATTGGGAGGCATAGATTACATATGTTACTGGGAGTCTGTTTCTATATGCATTAACCGTTACTGTATTAATGTAATCCCAATCTCTTTGTATCATTATCACTGTTATGTTTATGTGTTCGAAACTCAACAAAAAAGATTCTTAAAGCAAGATTTTGACATTTTTGCTTTGACATAATTTATATATGGTTTCCAGCTTAATTTATTATCTATTACCCCTCCTAAAATTTTTTCTTTCCGATATCTTATCAATTTCAACATCATTTATTCTAAGTTTACTATATAAGTTTGGAACACGGTTTCCAAATATTATGAATATTTTACTTAAATTCAGTGATAATTTGTTAGTATCAAACCATTTCTTTACAATTTTTAGTTCTCTCTCCAGGGTATCCAAGATTTGTTTCAGATATTCCCCACTACAAAATATAGTTGTATCATCAGCAAGTAATATACATTTTATTGTTTAAGAAACCATACATATATTGTGTATATACAAAATGATCAGCAATGGACCAAGCACTGAGCCATTTTGGAACCCCACAAGTTACCCTCAAAAGTTTTGAATTTGAGTATATCTACATACTGATAACTCTCTTCCAAATAATTACTTAACCAGTCATGTGCCAGCCCCCTAATACAATATCTTTCTAATTTTGTTAATAATACTTTATGGCCAATGGTGTCAAATCTTTTTTAGATCAAAGAATATTCTCACTGTATTTATTTCTTTCTATAGCGTGCGATATTTCTTCTACAAAATTTATTAATGCTATTGTAGTGGTTCTGTTCTTATCTGAAATCATTTAACCTTCTTACAAATATTTTTCCAATATTTTGGAAAACTGTGAGAGTAAAGAAGCTGGTCTATAATTTGAAAATACATGTTTATCTCCAGCTTTGTATATTGGAATGACCTTGGCTATTTTCATTTTATTGGGAAATTTTTCAGCAGTCAAAGATGATTACAAATATGAGTCAGTGGCTTCACAAATACACATCATATCCATTCCAATGTTTATATTCAAGAGTTTATATTGATAATATTACTATTTACTCCATCTTTATTGCTGGGTTCAGGAACTGATTTAGCTAATTTAGTTCCCACATTAACAAAGAAATGAGTAAACCTATCTGCAACCAAATTAGTATCATTTATTACCAGATCATTGTTTCAATTAAAGTAATATGGGTAAATTATTTTTCTTTTATCCTTTTTAATAATTTCATTTAAAAGCCTCCAAGTATTTTAAATATTATTTCTATTATTCTCCAATAATTTACTATAACTTCTTTTACTGGATTTCATAATATTTGTTAACTTACTTTTATATATCTTGTATTTAATTTCAGCTTCCTTTGTTCCATGTTTTAAAAATTTTTTATATAATGCATTTTTCTTTTTACAAGCATTTTGTAATCCTGTTGTTAACCAAAGCATATCAATATACTTTTCTTTGTCAACTTTTTTAACTAGAGGGCAGTGTTTATCATACAAAATAGAAACTGCCCGCTGCCAAAAATCGAAAATGAATAAGAATGAAATTGCTGGAAGAAAGCAGAATTGATAGAATTAATCTTCTGAATGGAAGACCCTTTGCAAAGAAGGGGGTTAGAGAAAACAAGTTGTAATGAGGTGTTACAGAGACATTCAACATTTTTGTTTACATTTCTGATTAAAATGCAGCCAGCGTCGAAATGGTGACAAACTGTAGATGAAACTATCTGTTTGATAGTTTTATGAGGAATTTAGAAGAGAGTCGGCAAAAACAAAGGAACGCATAAAGATCTGTGAAATGCATCTCAGAGTGTGTTGGAGACGGCAATGAGATTTCTCCATCAGACTGACACCTTTCCGCATTCTGAAAGGATCGTTCCTTCATGACTCTTTCACCAGACGACTTTCACTTCCATCTATTTCTCTGTGCATTGATCTGCAATCTGGGTATGCAATTCGCTTTCTATATCAAGCCTGGTCCCGCTCGCATGAGAGAGATTCAGCTTTTTACCTTTCAGCCCTGCGTGTTGCTCACTGTAACTTAAAATTAATTTCCCTTTTCCGGTCCTGGCAAAGTGTTTCCATCCCAAAAGATTAACTTTGCCACCTTCCCATTGACGCAGCTATTGATTTTTTTCTTTCAGATATTTAGTATTTTCAATATTTGTTATATTTATTGCTGTTAATGTTTAATGAGATGTAGAATGGGGAGAACTCAGACTTATTGAATCGGAGCCTGATATGGAGGCTTCAATGAACGGGACTGCAGTTTGTGTACATCCTAACCTGTAGGTTTCTGGAGGGATAGTTTCATACAAGCAAATACTTAGTGTTCATTCAACCTGGTCCATCATGCCATAATTCCCTCAAATCTTGACATGAAAGAAAAACATCAGATTACACCCAACATTTCAGTTCAGATTCATCTGTAAATAATCGCTCATGAACGGCATTCATGAGCACAAGCACTGCCTACATATTAACGGCCATTGCAGGAATCTCTGCCAGAATCATGAGCTTGATCGAGAGTAGCCTGAGAGCTGATTCCTGAACATGGCAGCACTTACCAGTGAATACAACGGAAAATGTTGCTGTTCAGGATACCGCTGGCTGGAATTTTCAATGGACAAGGCCAAAACCAAAGGCACAACTTCTTCCACACAACTTATTATTGACAATTTGATGAATGTTGAATGAATGTACAGAAAATTTAATTTCTTTAAAATTAACCAATCTCTCTTTGCATTCTTCAGGAGGCTATTAGCTTGAGATGTTAGAATAAGCAAAGTGAAATTTGTTCGGACACTTCTGAACTCCTTCTTCAAAGTATTCCCACAAAACAGAACCACCAAATGTTTGTTCTCAAGAGAAGAAGAATTAACAGTTGCATGAGCTCTTACATTGAAGTACCGACGACAACATATGCCAATAGAATCTGTTCAAAGTTATCAACAATAGCTAAATGTGGGCGCAAACCGCACATTCATTAGTGACCCGGCCTTTTGACAAATTTGTTGAATGTTTCAATCCCGAGAAATCTGTGAGCCAGGGTCCAATCTCAAAGACATATTTCAGAAAAAGAGAAAATCCAAAATGAGAAATGCAAGAAATCACCTGTGAGAATTCTTCCTTTGCTTGATGAGATTGTTCCTATGATGTTTGTTATATCAAGAGATGGACGTGAGTAGCAAGAGAGCCATCTCCTAAACCTGGCAGCACTTACTAATGAATTAAACTGAAAATGACCATGTTCAGGAGACAGCTGAGAGAATTGAGAGAGAAGTTCCTAACCAATGGCTCCACTATCATAGACAAAAAAAATACTCAGCAGAAATAGATGAGCATTTTCTCATTCTTCAAATAAAAAAGAATTTGATCTTGAACGTGAATTCTGCATGAACCATGCGGACGTTTTTTTCCAATCCAAAATGAAGACAGTCACTGCATTTTCTACCAAGAAAACTAAGACAAAGTCTTTTTTTTCAAAATTCCATGCATGGAAACAAGTATTAGGAAGTTGGAAAATGAGAAGTGCAGATAATTGAATACCCATGTTGCTGGATTGGCACTAACTGTGCAACAGGTTCCTGGAGGGATAGATTCATACAAACATATACATACTGTTTATTCGTCATGGTCTATCGTCCAATATTTCCAAAGAGAGGTGAGAGGATTCAGATTAGATTTTCCATCAAACCTTCGCATGAAAGAGAAGCATCGGATGACACCCAACAATTCAGTTCAGATTCATCTCTAAATGACCGCATGTGAACTGCATTCATGAGCAAAAAGTCTGCCTACATACGAACTGGCAGTAGCATGAATACCTGCTAGAATTATGAGCTTGAACGAGAATAGCCAGAAAGCAGATTCCTAAACATGGCAGCACATAACAATGCAATGCGCTTGAATTTCCCCTCTTGGAGGGAAACTTGGAGACAATCACTGTCATTTCTCCCAAGATAGCCAAGAGAATCAAATGTTTTTTGTAAGAGCTTCAGTAAACTCATCTTCAAAAAATTTCCAACTTCAAAACATGTGGCAAAAACTGGAAATTGAGAAGTCTTAAAAGTTGACCGCTTCTTGCATTTGAACTGAAATTGCAAGCATGTAATTGGGTTGCGTGAGCAATCCATGTGAAGGTATCCTGCCAATCAAACATGGACCATCATGCCATAGTTCCAAGGAAGAGTTAAGATTCAGTTTAGATTTTCCATTAAATTAATAAATGACAGCAAAACTGCATAGCACACTCAACAATACAGCATGGATTCAGCTCAAAGTGATTGCAGAAATACTGCATTCCTGAGCAAATGGTCATCCGACATACAGGACATCACTTGCAATGATGTCCTCCAGAATTGTGATCTTCCACGTGTGTAGCCAGATAGCAGATTCCTGAAAATGGCAACACTACCAAATGAATAAAATGGAAAATGCTGCTGTTCAGGAGACTGCTGGCTGGAAGGTTAAGAGGCAAGGACCGACCCACAGTGTGCAGAGTTGCTCCACTAGCATAATCATCAGAAATGCAATAGCATGACTGATTCCTCTGTAAACAGTTCCATGTGGAAGTGAATATTGAAGTAACCATGCAGGGCACCCCAATTTTCCATCCTAAACTACTAAACATCCAAAAGCTACCAAGACAGCCAAGAGGATGTCATTATGCTGGTTTTCCAAAGATGAGTGAGGATTCAGATTAGATTTTCCATCAGACCAAAAAATGGAAGTAAAACCACAGAGCACACTCAACTGGCCAGTTCAGGTTCTCCTCAAAATGATCCCACGAGCACTGCATTTGTGAGCAACAAGTTTTTCTACCATGAAACATCAGTTGCAAGGACATCGTGCAGAATTATGATCTTGCAGATGTGTAGCCAGAGAGTGGATTCCTTAACATTACAGCACGACCCAGTGATTACAATGGAAAATGCTGCTGTTCAGGAATCCGCTGGCAGGATCAATAAGAGCAAAGAACAAATGAGAGGGCACAGTGCTCCTCTACAAGATATAATCACCAGAAAAATAGCACCAATACTGAATCTTGATCTTCCATGTGTGTAGTCAGATAGCGGATTCCTGAACATGGCAACACGACCAAATGAATAAAATGGAAAACAAACAGGAGACCGCCGGCTGGAAAGTTAAGAGGCAAGAATTAACCCACAGTGTGTAGTGCTCTTCCATAAGATATAATTATCAGAAATATAACACCAACACTGATTACTCAGAAACAACTTCTACTTGAAAGTGGCTGTTGCAATAAGAATGCAGTGCACTTTAATTTCATCTCTTGACTTTGTGACAATCACTATAATTTATCCCAAGAGAGTCAAGAGAATCAAATGGTTTTATAAGACCTTTAGTAAACTCACTTTAAAAAATTCCTAACTCCAAAACATGTGGTATAAGGCTGGAAACTGAGAAATCCTAAAAGTTGACCACTTCCATTCTTGCATTCAAACTGAAATTGGAAGCACGTTACTGGGTTGAGTGATCAATCCAAGCAATGATATCCTGCTCAGCAAACATGGATTATCATGCCATACTTCCAAAGTAGAGTTAAAATTCAGATTAGATTTTCCATTAAATTAAGAAATGACAGAAAAGCTGCACAGCATGGTTTCAACTCAAAATGATGGAAAAATCACTGCATTCCTGAGCAAAATGACAGCCCACATATGAAACATCCGTTGCAAGCTTATAATCCAGAATCATGATCTTCCACGTGTGTGGCCAGATAGCAGATTCCTGAACATGGCAACACAACCAAATGAATAAAACAGAAAACGCTGCTGTTCAGGAGACTGCCGGCTGGGAAGTTAAAAGGCAAGGACCAACCCACAGTGTGCAGAGTTGCTCCACCACGCATAATCAACAGAAATATAACAGCAATACTGATTATTCAGAAACAACTTCTACTTGAAACTAACAATGCAGTGCACATCAATTTCCCCTTTCTAACTGGTAAAAATCAGCGTATTTTCTACCATGGCAGCCAAGAGATGTCTATCATGGCCAATTTCTCAAAATGAGTAAGGATTCAGATTAGATTTTCCATCAAACCAACAAATGAAAGAAAAACCGCACAGCACACTCATCAAATAAGTTCAGATTCTCCTCAAAGTGATTGCACAATCACTGGCTTCCTCAGCAGAACGTCAGGCTACACATGAAACATCAGTTGTAAGGATATCATCCAGTATCATGTTATGACTTGTGTGTAGACAGACAGTGGATTCCTAAACATGGCAGCATGACCCAGAGATCACAATGGAAAATGCTTCTGTTTAGGAGGTCACTGCCTGGAAAATTAAGAGGCATGAACAAGCAAGAGGGCGCTGTTCTCTTCAACAAATTAGATTCACCAGAAATGTAACAGCAATACTGACTATTGAGAAACAATTGCCACTTGAAAGTGACGATCACAATAACAATGCAGTGCACATCAATTTCCCATCCAAAACTGGTGACAAACACTGACTTTTCTACCAAGACACCCAAGAGGAGGATATCAGGCCATTTTTCCAAAGATTAGTGAGGATTCAGATTAGATTTTCTATCAACCAGCAATACTGATTATTCAGCAACAACTGCCACTTGAAAGTGGCTATCGCAATAACAACGCATTGCGCATCAATTTCCCCTCTCAACTAGCAACAATCACAGCCTTTTATACCAGGATAGCCAAGGTCATCAAATGCTTTAATTAGAGCTTCAGTAATCTCTTCCTTAAAACTCCAAACCGTATGGTACAAGGCTGGAAACTGAGAAGTGTTACAAGATGAATGCTTCTATTTCTGCATTCAAACTGAATTTGCAAGTTCGTTAGTAAGTTGAGTGATCAATCCAAGCAAATGTCCTGATTACATGAGCTAAAGGTTCTGCCTACATATGAAGCAGCAGTTGCAAGGATATCTGTCGTAATCATGAGCTCGCAAGGGATTGGCCAGAGAGCGGATCCCTGAGCAAGGTAGCACTTATCAAAGTATTCAATGGAAAATGTCCATGTTCAGGAGACAGCTGGCTGGAAGGATTCGAGTGAAGGCCAAAAGCAAGTGTGCAAATTTCTTACACAAGAATTACTCACAAGATATAGACCACTATTTTCTTGTTCTTTGAGAAAGAAACTCTCACTTGAAAGTGAAAGTACTTGCAAGAATTATGCCATCCACTTATTTGTGTTCCAATCCAAACCAGTGACAGTCACTGCATTTTCCATCAAGGCAACCAAGAGAAGAGAACACTTTGTTAGACTCTTTAATAGACATTTACTTACATTCAAGGAAACACATATTATCAGGCTGGAAATTAATAGGTGTAAATATTTGAATAGCCTCTTTGCTGGATTAGCATTGAAAGTACAAGCAGGTCCTTGAAAAGCCTGTCAAATCCAAGAAAACACATCCTGTTCAATCCGAACTGGGGACAGTCACTGAAATTTCTGCCAGGTCAACCAAGTGAAACAAACACTTTGTTAAAAACGATTTAATAGATTCTTCCTTTATAAAAATTCCATTCACAGAAACACATAATATGACAATGAAAATGATTAAGTGTTAGTTCTGAATACCCTATTTACTGGATTAGCACTGAAAATGCAAGCAGCTTCTTTGAATGCCTGTTGAATCCAAAAAATATATCCTGTTAATTCGTCATAGTCCATCCTGCCATAATTCCAATGAAGAGTGAAAGAATTCAGAATAGATTTTCCATCAAACCGACACATGAAAGTTAAACACAAGATCATTTAGAGATGAATCTGAATTGAAATATTGCTTATGATCTTGTGTTTTTCTTTCATGTGTCGGTTTGATGGAAAATCTAATCTGAATCCTTTCACTCACAATTATTAATGACAACTTGACCAATGTTTAATGAATATTGACAAAAATATTTTTTTTAAAGTAACCATTCTGTCTACGTATTATTTATAAGGCTGTTACTTTGAACTGCAAGAAAATGCAAGTTGAAATTTGTTCAGCCTTCTGACCTGCAAGAAAATGCAAGTTGAAATTTGTTCAGCCTTCTGACCTGCTTCTTCAAAGTATTCCCACAGGACGGAAGTACAAATTGTTTCTTCCCAAAATACAAAGAATTAATACTATGAGGCTTGAAATGAAGAAGAGCCAATATTTGAATACCCATTTTCCTGGATTTGCACTTAATGTGCAACAGGTTGTTGGAAGGAGTGTTTCATACAAGCGAATACAACCTGTGCATTTGACAGAGTTCATCTGCAATAATTCCAAAGAAAAGTGAGAGGATTTAGATTAGATTTTCCATCAAAGGACCACATGAAGGAAAAACATCAGATAACACCCAATAATTCACTTCTGTTTCATCTTAAAATGATCACACATATATTACATTCACAAGCAACAGGTTTGCCTACAAATGAACTGGCCAAGGTAAGATTATCTGCCATATTCATGAGCTTACACAAGAGTAGCCAGAGAGCAGATACCTCAATGTAGCAGAACTTAACTAATGAATACAACGGAAAAGTTCTGTTGTTCAGAATGCCACTGGCTGGAAAGTTCAATGGCAAGGCCAAAACCATAGGCACAAATTCTCCAACACAAATACTAACAACAACTTGACCAATGTATCATGAATATTGATGAAAATGCCTAACGTCTGTGTATTGAGCAAAAGGGCTGCCTACAAATGAACCAGCAGTTGCAAGGATACCTGCCAGAATCATGAGCTTGAATGAGAGTACCAGAGAGCGGATTCCTAAACATGGCAGCATTTACCAGCAAATACAATGGAAAAATTGCTGCTGTGCATTTGACAGAGCAAATCTGCAATACTTCAAAGAAGAGTGAGTGGATTTAGATTACATATTGCATTGAAGCTACACATGAATGAGAAACATCAGATCACACCCAACAATTCAATGCAGATTCATGTCTAAATGATCACACATGAACTCCATTCATGAGCAAAAGGACTGCCTACATACAGTGCATTTTTCAGTCCATCTGCAATATTTCTGAAGAAGAGTGAGAGGAATTAGAGTGAGAATCATGATCTTGCATCTCTGTAGCCAATTAGCGGGTTCCTGAACATGGTAATACGACCAAATGAATAAAACGGAAAATGCTGCTGTTCAGGAGACCGCTGGGTGGAAAATTCAATGGCAAGGCAAAAACCAGAAGCATCACAATTCTGGACAGAAATATCAACAACAACATTTGAAGACTGTTCAGGAAAATGATTTTCCTTAACATTAACCATTCTGTCTACATATTCTTCATGAGTTTATTAGTTTGAAATGTTAGAATATGCAAGGTGAAATTTGTACAGACACTTCTGAACTCATTGTTCAAATTATTCCCGTAAGTCAGAGACAGCAATTGTTTGTTCTCAAAATATGAAGAATTGTTTAGGAATCCGCTGCCTGGCTACAGACCTGAAAGATCATGATTCTGGATGATGTCCTTGCAACTATGTAGATAAAACTGTTACTCACAAAAGCAGTGTTTGTTTTCGATCATCTTGAGGAGAACTTGAAGTAACTTGCTGAGTGTGCTGTGCGGTTTTTCTTGCATTTGTTGATTTTACGGAAAATCTACTCTGAATCCTTATTCATATTTTGAAATCTGGCATGATGGACATCACTTGCAAGTCTTGGTAAAAAGTGCAGTGATTATTCCCAGGTTGAGGGGGGAAATCGATGTGAACCGCGCTGTTATTGCAATGGTCACTATTAAGCAGAAGTTGTTTCTGAATAATCAGTTTTGATGTTATATTTCTGGTGATCATGTCTTGGGGATGAAACATTGCAGATTGTGGGACGGTCCTTGCCTCTTATATTTCCAGCCAGCTGTCTCCTAAGCAGTGGCATTTTCCGTTATAATCACAGGGTAGTGTTGATATGTCCAGGAATTCCCTGTCTGGATACCCACATGCAAGTTCATGATTCTGGATGATACCCTTGCAACTGATGTAGCCTGACCCTTTGCCATTACTTTGAGGTGAATCGGAACTGACATGTTGAGTGCTGTTTTACATTCATTTGTTGAACAGAAAACGCTCGTGTTCAGGAGACAGCTGGCTGGAAAGTCAAGAGAGAAGGTTCAAATCAAGGGCTGCACTACTGTACACAAAAAGCATTTTCCCATTCTTCAAAAAAAAGAATCTGTACTTGAAAGGGACTGTTGTATGCACTATGCAGTCTACATTGTTCTTCCAATCCAACCGATGACAGTCACTGCATTTTCTATCAAGACAAACAAGTAAAAAACTCTTTAACAATCTCTTCTTTTCAGAATTCCATACGTGGAAACAGGTATGAGGAGGCTGGAAAATAAGGAGTGCAAATAATTGAAAACCTATGTTGTTATATTGGCACTGAATGCACAACAGGCTCCTGGAGGCATTGTTTCATACAAGCAAATGCCTACTGTTCATTCCACAAGGTCCATTGTGCAGTACTTCCAAAGAGTGGGCAGAGGATTCGTATTAGATTTTGCATCGAGCCTACATATGAAAAAAAAGTCAGCTCGCACCCAGCAATTCATTTCAGTTTCATCTCTAAATGATTGCATTCATGAGCAAAATGTCTGACTCCATATGAACTGGCAGTGGCATGAATACCTGACAAAATCATGAGCTTGATCGAGAGTAGCCAGAGAGCAGATTCCTAAACATGACAGCACCTACCAGTGAATACAAAAGAAAAATGCTGCTGTTCAGGATACCGCTGGCTGGAAAGTTCAATGGCAAGGCCAAAACCAGAGGCACAAACTCCTCCACACATCTACTAATGACAACTTGAGCAACATTTAATGAATGTTCACAAAAATGATTTTCTATAAAATTAACCATTCTGTCTACACATTCTTCATGAGGATATTAGCTTGAAATGTTATAATATGCAAGGTAACATCCAGGACAGAAAAACAAATTGTTTGTACTGTTATGATCCCACCCCCCTCCTTTGTGAGAATCGCAAGAGCACTAGTTGGGGGGGGGGGGTTCAGTAGACCCAGGAAGTGGGAGAGAGAGAGACGTGCAGAGTACTACGTTCCAGTGGGATGCAAAATAAGGTGAAATTGACTATTGTCTCATGGAGACCACGTGAAAAGCCCTCGGGCAAAGTGGGCTGGTTGAGAGAGAGATTGCATCATCCCAACCTGATTGACACCTGCGACCCCGTGAGGAAGTATAAAGGAGGGTCTGGGGGGGAAAGCCACAAGAGTGATACCGCCGTAGCGGGAAGCCATTTTGAAGGAAGCCACGTACGTTAGATTCCAGGATTGGAATCTATGGCTGGAATCACGGAAAACCGCTTTTAAATAACATTGGGGAGGGGGAGCCCGCTCCTCTGATTCAACGGATGCTTCATAAAGACCCGGCAAGTCTTTCCTTTTCTCACCAATCTCTCTCTCTCTCTGTCGCACCACGTGAACCCCAGCGATTCCCAAAAGGCTGAAGCCTGCAGGCTTCTGAGTGACTTTTATATTTCCAACGGACAATATATTATCCCCTAGACAACAGTAGAGCTCATTTCTTAATGATGATTATTACTATACCCGCACATTAGATTGAGTATTGACGACGTGCATTATCTGAATGTTTGTATTAACCTTACTTATGTGCCCCTTTTTAAATAAAAACGTTTGAAAATAGTGACATCAGACTTCAACAGACCTCTCTATCTTTGCTGGTAAGTTATCCAGTTATGGGATACATAACAGTACGATGAGGCTGGCAGTGAGGAAGAGCAAAGTTCTCTTGTTCAGGATATCACTGACTGGAAGTTCAATAGCCAGGCCAAAACCATAGCACAACATCCCCCTCACAAATATTAATGAGAACTTGACCAATGTTTAATGAATATTGAAACAAATGTTTTTTTTTAAAAAGTAACCATTCCGTCTAAGCATTATTCATAAGGCTGTTACTTTGAAATGGGAGAAAATGCAAGTTGAGATTTGTTCAGCCACTTCTGAACTCCTTCTTCTAAGTATTCCCACAAGTCAGAAGCACAAATTGTTTCTTCCTAAAATACGAGGAATACTATGAGGGTTGTAGTGAAGAAGAGCAAATATTTGAATACCCATTTTCCTGGAGTAGCACTGATCATGCAACATGTTCTTGGAAGTAGTGTTTCATACAAGCAAATACAACCTGTGCATTTGACAGAGTCCATCTGCAAAAATTCCAAAGAGTGAGAGGATTTAGATAAGATTTTCCACTAAAGGACCACATGAAAGAGAACCATCAGACAAAACCCAGTAAATCACTTCTGTTTTCTCTCTGAATGCACACACATGAAGTGCATTCATGAGCCAGAGGCCCTGCCTTCAAAGAAACTGGCCTTTACAAGGACTACCTGCCAGATTCACAATCTTGCAGGAGGGTAGCCAGAGAGCAGATTCCTCAACATGGCAGAACTTACCCAGTGAACACAACGGAAAAGTTCTGTTCTTCAGGATACCACAGGCTGGAAAGTTCAATGGTAAGGCCAAAACCATAGGCACTACTTCTCCAAAACAAATCTTAATGACAACTTGATCAACGTATCATGAATATTGATGAAAATGATTCTTTTTAACTAACCATTCTATCTATGTATTCTTCATGAGGCTATTGCTTTGAAACGTTAGAATACGGAAGGCGAAATTTGGTCAGGCACATCTGAACTTCAAAGTATTCCTTTAAGACGAAGCACCAATTGTTTGTTCTCAAAAATCAATTAATGAATAGCATGATGTTGGAAGTGAAGAAGAGCCAATATTTAAGTACCCACTTTCCTGCATTAGTGCTGATTACTCAACAGGTTCTTGGAAGGAGTGTTTCATACAAGCGAATACATCCTATTCATTTGACTTTGACATCTGCCATAATTCCAAGTATACTGAGGGGAATCAGTTTAGATTTTCCATCAAATCTACACTTAAAAGAGAATCATCAGATCACACCCAACATTTCCATTCAGATTCATGTTTAAGTGACCACACATGAACGTCATTTATGAACAAAGGACTGCCTACATATGAGCAAGGATACTTACAAGAATCATGAGCTTGAACGAGAGTAGCCAGAGAGTGGATTACTAAACATGGCAGCACCCACCAGCAAATACAATGGAAAATGCTGCTGTTCAGGATACCGCTGGCGGGAAAGCTCAATGGGAAGGCTAAAATCATTTTCCTCTACAGCAATATCAACAACAACTTGACCAATACTTAATGAATGTTCAGGAAAATGATTTTCCTTAACACTAAACGTTCTGTCTACATATTCTTCATGAGATCTTTAGTTTGAAATCTTAGAATGTGGAAGCTCAAATTTATTCAGACACTTCCAAACCCCTTGTTCAATTTATCCCCACAAGTCAGAAACACCAAAACTTTGTTCTCAAAATATGAAAACTTATATTTGCGTGAGCACTGACAGGAATGACTGAAGTTGAATTGAAGTACAGCCGACAATATATACCAATAGAATTTGTTCAGAGTCTGCAATAATAGCTAAATGTGAGTGAAAATCCTACTTTCATTCGTGACTTTGCCTTTTGACAACTTTGTTGTATGTTTCAATACTGAGCATCCTGTGAGCCAGAGTCCAATGTCAAAGATATGTTTCGGAGAAAGAAATTGTTCAAAAGGAGAAATGCAAGAATTTGCTTTGACAAAGCTTGCCTTGCTTGATGGGATTGTTGCAATGGTGTTTGTTTTATCCTGCAATAGGATGTGAGTAGCCAGAAAGCTGTCTCCTAAACATAGCAACACTTACTATTGAATTCAACAGAAAATGCCCATAATCAGGAGACAGCTGACCACACAACACGTTCCAGGAGGGATTGTTTCATACAAGCAAATAATCACTGTTCATTTGACATGGTCCATCGTGCCGTAATTCCAAAGAAATATCAAAGGATTCAAATTAGACTTTCCATCAAACTTACACATGAAAGAGAAACATCAGATCACACCCTACAATTCAGTTCAATTTCTTCTCCAAATGATCACGCATGCACTGCATTCATGAGCAAAATGTTTGCCTACATGTGAACTGCCGGGAGCATGAAAACCTGCCAGATTCAAGAACTTGAATGAGGGTAGCCAGAGAGTGGATTCCTAAACATGGCAGCACCCACCAGTGAATACAACGGCAAAATGCTGCTGTCCAGAATACCGCTGACTGGAAAGTTCAATGGACAAGGCCATAACCAGAGACACAACTATGCGCTACAGAAATACCTGTATTATCTACAACTTGACTCAATGTTCAATGAATATTCACAAAAAATGAATTTCTTTCAAATGACCCGGTGAATACAATGGAAAAGTGCTGCTGTTCAGAGTACTGTTTGGCTGGAAGGTTCAATGGATAAGGCCAAAGCTAGAGACACAACTATCCTCTACAGAAATATGATCAGCAATTTGACCAAATTGTGGATGTTCACAATAATCAATTTTCTTTAAAATTAACCAATCTGTCTACATATTCCTTATCAGTCAATAGCCTTGAAATGTTAGAATATGCAAGCTGAAACCGGTTGAGAGATTTCTGAACCCCTTGTTCAAGTTATTCCCACTGGACGGAAACACAGATTGCTTGAGATCAGAGTATGAAGAATTAATGCTATGAGGCTGGAACTGAAGAAGAGCAAATACTTGAAAACTCCCTTTCCTGGAATACCAGTGATTGCCATCAGGTTCTCAGGAGTAAGCACTTCATTGAAGCCAATACATCCTGAGCATTTGACAGAGTCCTTCTGCAATAATTCTGAAGAAGAGTGAGGATTTAGTTTAGATAATCCATCAAAGGTCCACTAGAAAGATCACACCCAACAATTCAGATTCATGTCTAAATGATCACACATGAGCCCCATTCATGTGCAAAAGGACTGCCTGCATTTGACAGTCCATCTGAAATAATTCTGAAGAAGAGTGAGAGGGATTGGAGTGAGAATCATGATCTTGTAAGTGTGTAGCCAGTTAGCGGGTTCCTGAACATGGCAACAGTACCGAATGAATAAAACAAAAAATGCTACTGTTCAGGACACCGCTGGCTGAAAAGTTAAGAGGCAGACACTGACCCACACTGTGCAGTGTTCCTCAACAACACACAATAAGCAGAAATAGACCAGGATGACAGATTTCTTTGAAAAAAAGTTCTAAAGGAAAGAAAATATTGCAGTAACCATGCAGTGCACAACACTTTCCTACTCCAAGCCACCGAAGATGATGACATGACATCATTTTTCCAAAGATGAGTGTGGATTCAGATTACATTTTCCATCAACCCCAAAAATGAGAAACACCAAAAAAAAGTCAGTTCAGATGCAACATCAGTTGCATTCCTCCACAATATTTTATCATCAGAAATATACCAGCAATACTGATTATTCAGAAACAACATCTTCTTGAATGTGTCTACTGCAGTAGCAGCACAGTGCACATCAATTTCCCCACTCAACCTGATGGCAATCACTGCATTTCCTACTAATAGTGCCAAGAGATGTCCATCATGTCAGATATTCAAAAATGAGTTAAGATTCAGGTTAGACTTTACAACAAAACAGTAAATGAAAGTAAAACTACACAGCACACTCAAGAATACAACACAGATTCGCCTTAAAATGACTGCAGGGTCACGGCATTCCTGAGCAAAAGGAATTCCATATGCAACATCAGTTGCAAAGATATTAAGATCTTGTATGTGTGTAGTCAGACCGTGGAATCCAAAACATTGCAGCACGACCCAGTGATTACAATGGAAAATGCTGCTGTTTAGGAATCTGCTGGCTGGAAAGTTCAATGGGAAGGCCAAAACCATATGCACAGCTATCCTCTACTGAAATATTAACAACAACTTGACCAATGCTTAAAGAATGTTCAGGAAAATAATTTTCTTTAAAGTTAATCATTCTCTCTATATATTCTTCATGACTTCAGTAGTTTCATATGTAAAAATATGCATGGTGAAATTTGCTCGGACGCTTCTGAACTTCTTCAACGTAATCCCATAAGACATTAACACAAATTATTCACACTCAAAACACGAAGAATTAAGATTTATATGTATCTTTCTGTATCAGTGATATACCAACAATCCGGATTATTCAGAAACTACTTCTATTTGAAAGTGACTATTGCAATAACAATGCAGTGCAGATTAATTTCCCCTCTCAACCTGGTGAAAATCATTGCATTTTCTACCAAGACGAACCGTTTCTCATTCTTCAAATAAATAATTTGAACTTGAAAGTGAATGTTGCATGAGTTATGCCGTCCGCATTGTTTTCCCAATCTGATCTAAAGACAGCCACATCATTTTCTATCAAGACAACAAAGGGGAAGAAACTGTAGTCATCTCTTTCTTTCCAAATTTGAAGAATGGAAACATGCATTAATGGACTGGAAACGTGCAGATAATGGCATATACACATTGTTGGGTTGGAACAGATACATGAGGGATAGTTTCATACAAGAAAATACATATTGTTCATTCGACATGCTCCACCATGCCATACTTCATATGAACCGTCAGAGAATTCAGATTAGTCTCTCCATGATACTTACACAAGCAAGGGAAACATCAGATCACACTCAACAGTTCGCTTCAGTTTCATTTCTAAATGAGCGCACATGTACTTGATACATGAGCAAAACATCTACCTACAAAAGCATTGCCAAGATACCTGCCAGAATCATGAACTTGCATGAGACTAGCAAGGGAGCAGATTCCTAAACATGGCAGCACCCACCAGTGAATACAACGGAAAATGCTGCTGTTCAGGATACCGCTGGCTGGAATGTTCAATGCCCAAGGCCAAATGCAGAAGCACAACTATCCTCCACAGAAATATGAATGAAATCTTGACCAATGTTTAATGAACGTTCGCAAGAATGATTTTCTTCAAAATTAACCTTTTTGTCTACATGTTCTTCATGAGTCTATTAGTATGAAACGCTAAACGTGCAAGGTAAAATTTGATCAGAAATTTCAAAACTGCTTTTTCCAATTATTCCCACAAGGTGCGAGATCCAATTGTTTGCAGTCAAAATACAAAGTATTAATATTATGATTCTGGAAATTAAGATGTGCAACGTTTTGTATACCCACGTTCCTGGATTAGCAATGATCGTGCAACAGGTTCTCGGAAGGAGTATTTCTTCCAAGCGAATACAACCAGTTCATTTGACTTTGACCAACTTCAATAAAGCTGAAGAAGTGTAAGAGAATTCAGATTAGATTTTCCATCAAAGCTACACATGATATGTAAAGATTAGATCACATCCAACATTTCCGTTCTGATTCATCTCTAAATGATAGCACACGTACTGCATTTGTGAGGAAAATCTCTGCCTGCATATTAACTGGCCGTTGCAAGGATACCAGCCCCAATCCTAAGCTTGATCGAGAGTAACCAGAGAGCCCATTCCTGAACATGGCAACACTAACCAGTGAATACAACGGGAAAATGCTGCAGTTCAGGATACCGCTGTCTGGAGAGACCAATGTACAAGTCCAAAGCCAGAGACACAACTATCCTCCACAGTAATATAATCTACAATGTGACCAATTTGTGAATGTTCATAAAATCTGATTTTCTTTAGAATTAACCAATCTGGTGACATATTCTTCATGGTATTAATTTGAAAGATTAGTATATGCATGTGGAAACTCGTTCAGACTCTTCTGAACTCAGTCTTCAAATTATTCCCACAAGACAAAAACAGAAATTATTTGTGCGTAGAGTAAGAAGATATAATGCTAATGTCTGGAAATTAAAAAGTGCAAATTTTGAATGCCCACTTTCATGTATTAACACTGATATTCAGCAATAATCGCTAAATGTGGGCAAAACCTCCACTTTCATTATTGAGTCTGTCTTTTGACAACTTTGTTGTGCATTTCAATACCAAGAAACCTGTGAGCCAGTGTCCAATACCAAAGAGATATTTCAGAGCAAGAGAGGGTGCAAAAGGAGAAGTGCAAGAAATTTTCTGCGACAACTCTTTCTCTGTTTGAAGGGATTGTTGCTCTGATGTCTGTTATATCCTCAGATGGACGTGAGTAGCCAGAGAGCCATCTCCTAAATGTGGCAGCACTTTCTAATCAATTCAACAGAAAATGCCCATTTTAAGGAGGCAGCTGACTGGAAAGTTCAGAGAGAAGACCGAAAGCAAAGTTGCAACTATCTTACACAAAAACCACTCAGCAGAATTAGACGAACCTTTTCTCATTCTTCAAATAAATAATTTGAACTTGAAAGTGAATGTTGCATGAGCTATGCAGTCCGCATTGTTATCCCAATCTGATCTAAAGACAGCCAATTCATTTTCTATGAAGACAAAAAAGGGGAAAAACTCTTTAATAGTCTCTTTCTTTCAAAATTCGAAGGATGGAAACTTGCATTAATGGGCTGGAAATGTGCAGATAATGGCATATGCATGTTGCTGGGTTGGAACTGTCCATGCAACAGATGCCTGGAGGGATAGTTTCATACAAGAAAATACATATTGTTCATTCGACATGCTCCAGCGTGCCATAATTCCTATGAACCGTCAGAGAATTCAGATTAGTCTCTCCATGAAACCTACACATGCAAGGGAAACATCAGATCACACTCAACAGTTCGCTTCAGTTTCATTTCTAAATGAGCAGGCATGTACTTCATACACGAGTAAAACATCTACCTAAAAAAGCATTACAAAGATACCTGCCAGAATCATGAACTTGCATGAGACTAGACAGAGAACGGATTCCTAAACACCCACCAGTAAATACAACGGAAAATGCTGCTGTTCAGGATACCGCTGGCTGGAAAGTTCAATGCCCAAGACCAAATGCAGAAGCACAACTATCCTCCACAGAAATATGAATGCCATCTTGATCAATGTTTAATGAATGTTCGCGAGAATGATTTTCCGCAATTTTAACCTTTTTGTCTGCATATTCTTCACGAGTCTATTAGTATGAAACGCCAAATGTGCAAGGTAAAATTTGATCAGAAATTTCAAAACTGCTTTTTCCAATTATTCCCACAAGGTGCTAGAGCCAATTGTTTGCAGTCAAAATACAAAGTATTAATATTATCAGTCAGTAAATTAAGATGTGCAAAGCTTTGTATACCCACGTTCCTGGATTAAAAATGATCGTTCAACAGATTCTCGGAAGGTGTATTTCTTGCAAGCGAATACAACCTGTTCATTTGACCTTGACCAACTTCAATAATGCAGAAGAAGTGTGAGAGAATTCAGATTAGATTTCCCATCAAAGCTACACATGATATATATATATATATACATTAGATCACATCCAACATTTCTGTTCCGATTCATCTCTAAGTAATACCACATGTACTGCATTTCTGAGGAAAATCTCTACCTGCATATTAACTGGCCGTTGCAAGGATACCAGCCCCAATCCTGAGCTTGAACGAGAGTAACTGGAGAGCCGATTCCTGAACATGGCAAAACTAACCAGTGAATACAACAGAAAAATGCTGCAGTTCAGGATACCGCTGTCTGGAGAGACCAATGTACAAGGCCAAAGCCAGAGACACAACTATCCTCCACAGAAATATAATCTACAATGTGACCAATTTGTGAATGTTCATAAAATCTGATTTTCTTTAAAATTAACCAATCTGGTGACATATTCTTCATGGCATTACTTTGAAAGATCAGTATATGCACAGGGAAACTCGTTCAGACTCTTCTGAACTCAGTCTTCAAATTATTCCCACAAGACAGAAACATAAATTAATTCTGCGCAGAGTATGAAGGGATAATGCTAATGTCTGGAAATTAAAAGGTGCAAACTTTGATTGCCCACTTTCTTGTATTAACACTGATATTCAGCAATAATCGTAAAAAGTGGGCAAAAACTCTGCTTTCATTATTGAGTTTGTCTTTTGACAACTTTGTTGGGCGTTTCAACACCAAGAAACCTGTGAGCCAGTGTCCAATACCAAAGAGATATTTCAGAGCGAGAGAGGCTGAAAAGGAGAAGTGCAAGAAATTTTCTGTGACAACTGTTTCTCTGTTTGAAGGGATTGTCGCTCTGATGTCTGTTATATCCTCAGATGGATGTGAGCAGCCAGAGAGCCATCTCCTAAACGTGGCAGCACTTTCCAATGAATTCAACAGAAACTGCCCATGTTCAGGAGGCAGCTGACTGGAAAGTTTGGAGAGATGGCCGAAAGCAAACGCTCCACCACCTTACACAAAAAACAGTCATCAGAATTAGACAAACCTTTTCACATTCTTCAAATAAATAATTTGAACTTGAAATTTCGTGCATTTCTCCTTTTCAGCCTCTCTTACTCTGAAATTTATCTTTGGTATTGGAAACTGGTTCACAGGTTTCTTGGTATTGAAACGCAGAACAAGGTTGTCAAAGGATAGATTCAATAATGGAAGTGGAGTTTTCGCCCACATTTAGATATTACTGCTGAAGTTCAGTGTTAACACAAGAAAGTGGGCATTTAAAATTTGCACTTTTTAAATTCCAGACGAATAACATTAAGCCTTTTTACTCTGAGCACAAAGAAGTTGTGCTTCTGTCTTGTGGGAATAATTTGAAGACAGAGTTCAGAAGAGTCTGAACAAGTCTGACTGCACATACACCAATCTTTCAAAGTAATGCCATGAAGAATATGTCACCACATTGGGTAATTCTCAGGAAAATCAGTTTTTGTGAACATTTGCAAATTTGTCACGTTGTAGATAATGTTAGAGCGGAGGATAGCGGAGGCTTTGGCGTTTTCCATTGAACTTTGCAGCGAGCGATATCCTGAACAGCAGCATTTTCCGTTGTATTCACTGGTAAGTGCTACCATGTTCAGGAATCAGCTCTGTGGTTACTCTCGATCAAGCTCATGATTCCAGCTGATATCCTTGAAATGGCCAGTTATTATGTAGGCAGTGGTTTTGCTCAGTTATGCAGTAGATGTACTATCATTTAGAGATGAAGCGTAACGGAAATGTTGGGTGTGATCTAATGTTTATATATCACGTGTAGTTTGATGGAAGATTTAATCTGAATTCCCTCACAATTCTTCAGCATTGCTGCAGTTTATCAATGTCAAATGAACAAGTTGCAATACCTTGTACGAAACACTACTTCCAAGAACCTGTTGCGCAATCATCGCTAATCGAGAAACGTGGGTATCCAAATATTTGGACATCTTAACTTCCAGACTCGTAATGTTAATACTTCATATTTTGACACGAAAGAATTGAGTCTAGCACCTTTTGGGAATAATTTGAAGAAAGAGTTCAGAAGTTTCAGCTAAAATTTCACCATGGACATTTCAGCATTTCAAGATAATAGACTCATGAAGGATTTCTAGACAAAAAGGTTAATTTTGAGGAAAATCATTTTTGTGAACATTCGTTAAACTTTGGTCAAGGTGTCATTCATATTTCTGTGGAGGATAGTTGTGCTTCTGCACACTGCCTTGTGCATTGAACTCTCCAGCCAGCGGTATCCTGAACTGCAGCATTTTTCCGTTGTATTCACAGGTAAGTGCTGCCATGTTCAGGAATCCACTCTCTTGTTACTCTCGTTCAAGCTCCTAATTCCTGCAGTTATTCATGCTACTGGCAGTTCATGAGTAGGCAGGCATTTTGTTCATGTTTGTAGTACATGTATTATGATGTGGGGTAAATCTGAATTGAATTGGTGTGTATTATCTGATGTTTCTCTATCATCTAGGCTTGATAAAATGACCAACCTGACCCCTCTGGTTTTCCTTAGGAATCTTGGCATGATGGACCATGTCGAATGAACAGTATGTATTTGCTTGTATTAAACTATCCCTCCAGTCACTTGTTGCACGATCAATGCCCAACCAGCAACCTGGGTATTCAGTTATTTGTACTTCAGAATTTACAGCCTCCTAATATGTGTTTCAATGCACGGTCTAAAGTAAGACTATATTGTGTAGTTTTCCCTTAGTTGTCTTGGTAGAAACTGCAGTGACTGTCAACAGTTCGAATTCGAAAGAAAATGTGGACAGCATGGATCATGCAGCATTCATTTTTAGATTCAACTTCTTTTTCTGTTGAACGAGAAAATGCTCATCTATTTATGCTGTGCGTCTTTTTTACTATACGATAGTGGAGCATTTGCGTTCGGCCATCTCTCCAAACTGTCCAGTCAGCTGCCTTCTGAACATAGGCATTTTCTGTTGTATGAATTTAAAAGTGCTGCCACGATTAGGAGTGCAGACTTGCAGAGCTCATGCAACATTCACTTTCATGTTCAAATTAATTATCTGAAGAATGAGAAAAGGTTCGTCTAATTCTGTTGAGTGTTTTTTGTGTAAGATAGTGGAGCCTTTGCTTTCGGTCTTCTCTCTAAACTTTCCAGTCAGCTGCCTCCTGAGCATGGGCATTTTCTGTTGAATTAATTAGAAAGTGCACCCACCTTTAGGAGATGGCTCTCTGGCTACTCACATCCATCTGAGGATATAGCAGACATCAGAGCAACAATCCCATCAAAAAGAAAAAGAGTTGTTACAGAAAATCTCTTGCATTTCTCCTTTTCAGCCTCTCTTACTCTGAACTTTATCTTTGGTATTGGACACTGGTTGACAGGTTTCTTGGTATTGAAACGCACAAAAAGGTGGTCAAAGGATAGATTCAATAATGGAAGTCAAGTTTTCCCCACTTTTAGATATTATTGCTGAATTTAAGTGTTAAGACAAGAAAGTGGGTATTCAAAATTTGCACTTTTTAAATTCCGGACTATTAGCATTAAACATTCTTACTCTGAGCACAAGAAATTTGTGCTGCTGTCTTGTGGGAATGATTTCAAGACGGAGTTCAGAAGAGTCTGAACAAGTTTGACTGCACATGCACCAATCTTTCAAAGTAATGCGGTGAAGAATATGTGACTAGATTGGTTAACTCTCAGGAAAATCAGTTTTTGTGAACATTCTCAAATTTGTCACGTTGTAGATAATGTTACAGTGGAGGACAGTTGTGTCACTGGCTTTGCCCTTGTCCTTTTAACATTCCAGCCAGCGGTATCCTGAACAGCAACATTTTCCGTTTTATTCACTGGTAAGTGCTGCCATGTTCAGGATTCAGCTCTGTGGCTACTCTCGATCAAGCTCATGATTCCAGCTGATACCCTTGCAACGGCCAGTTATTATGTAGGCAGAGGTTTGGCTCAGGTATGCAGTTCATGTGCTATCATTTAGAGACGAATTGGAACGGAAATGTTGGGTGTGATCTAATGTTTATACATAATGTGTAGCTTTGATGAAAGATTTAATCTGAATTCTCTCACTATTCTTCGGCATTACTGAAGTTGGTGGATGTCAAATCAACAAGTTGCATTCCCTTGTATGAAACACTATATGCGAGAACCTACTGCACGATCATTGCTAATCGGGAAACATGGGTGTACAAATATTTTGACGTCAAAACTTCCAGACTCATAATTTTAATACTTCATATTTTGACACAAAAGAATTGTCTCTAGCACCTTTTGTGAATAATTTGAAGAAGGAATTCAGAAGTTTCAGATCAAATTTCACATTGCACATTTCTGCATTTCAAGTTATTAGACTGCTGAAGGACTTGTAGACAAAAAGGTTACTTCTTGAAGAAAATAATTCTCGTGAACATTCATTAAAATTGGTCAAGGTGTCATTCATATTTCTGTGGAGGATAGTTGTGCTTCTGCACACTGCCTCGTGCATTGAACACTCCAGCCAGCGGTATCCTGAACTGCAGCATTTTTCCGTTGTATTCACAGGTAATTGCTACCATGTTCAGGAATCCACTCTCTTGTTACTCTCGTTCAAGCTCCTAATTCCTGCAGTTATTCATGCTACTGGCAGTTCATGTGTAGGCAGACATTTTGTTCATCTTTGTAGTACATGTATGATGATGTTGGGGTAAATCTGAATTGAATTGGTGTGTGTTATCTGATGTTTCTCTATCGTCTAGACTTTATAAAATGACCAAACTGAACCCTCTGGTTTTCCTTAGGAATCTTGGCATGGTGGACTATGTCGAATGAACAGCATGTACATTCTGAACAGAATGAACAACAACTATCCCTCTAGTCAACTGTAGTACGTTCAATGCCCATCCGGCAATGTGGGTATTCAGTTATTTGCACTTCACAATTTACAGCCTCCAAATATTTGTTTCAATGCACGGGATTCTGAAAGGAAGAGTATATTGTGTAGTTTTCCCTTTGTTGTCTTGGTAGAAACTGCAGTGACTGTCATCAGCTTGGATTCGAAAGAAAATGTGGATTGCATGGATCATGCAGCATTCAGTTTTAAATTCAGCTTTTTTTGATGAACGAGAATTTATTTTCATCTATTTATTCTGAGTGGGTTTTTTTGCTATACAATAGTGGAGCTTTTGCTTTCCAGTCAGCTGCCTCCTGAACATGGGCAATTTCTGTTGAATTAATTGGAAAGTGCAGCCACGTTTAGGAGATGGCTCTCTGGCTACTCACATCCATCTGAGGATAGAACAGACATCAGAGCGACAGTCCCTTCAAACAGAAAAAGATTGTCACAGAAAATTTCTTGCACTTCTCCTTTTGCACCCTCTCTTACTCTGAAATATCTCTTTGATATTGGACATTGGCTCACAGGTTTCTTGGTATTGAAAAACACAACAAAGTAGTCAAAAATCAGACTCAATAATGAAAGTGGAGTTTTCACCCACATTTAGATATTATTGCTGAAACTCAGCGTTAACACAAGAAAATGGGCATTCAAAATTTGCACTTTTTAATTTCCAGACTATTAGCAATAAACCTTTTTACTCTGAGCTCAAAAAATTTTTGCTTCTGTCTTGTGGGAATGATTTCAAGACGGAGTTCAGAAGAGTCTGAACAAGTTTGACTGCGCATATACCAATCTTTCAAAGTAATAGCATGAAGAGCATTGCACCAGATTGGTTAATTCTAAAGAAAATGAGTTTTTGTGAACATTCTCAAATTTGTCACATTGCAGACAATATTACTGTGGAGGATAGTTGTGTCTCAGGCTTTGACCTTGTCCATTGATCTTTCCAGACAGCGGTATCCTGAACTGCAGCATTTTCCATTGTAGTCACTGGTAAGTGATGCCCTGTTCAGGAATCTGCTCTCTAGCTACTCACATTCAAACTCTTGATTCCGGCTGGTATCCTTGCAACAGCCAGCTAATATGGAGGCAGAGAGTTTCCTGACGAATGCAGTACGTGTACTATTATTTAGAGATGAATCAGAATGGAAATATTGGGTGTGATCTGATGTTTTACTATCATGTACAGGTCTGATGGAAAATCTAATCAGAATCATTTCATTCTTCTTTGTAACTATGGGACGATAGGATGGGACGATATGTAACTTTGTTGAAGAACAGGATGTATTTGCTTGGATGAAGCTCTCCTTCCAGGAAACTTTTGCAGTACTAATCCTAATCCAGCAAACTTGGTATTTGATTATTTGCACTTCTTAATTTCCAGCATCAAAATCGTAACTCTTTGCAGTTTTATAACAAACAATTGTGTTTCAGTCTTCTTTGGAATCATGGCTTGTGGACCATGTCGAATAAAGAGGATATGTTTGCTTGGATTGAACTTTAGTTCCAAGGACCTGCTTGCAGTTTCAGAGCTAATTCAGCCAAGTAAGTATTCAAATATTAACAATTCTTAATGTCCATCAATGGAAATTTTTAAAGAAATAGCCTATTAAATAGTTTACCAAAGTCCTTGTTTCCCTTGGCTGTCCTGGTAGGAAATGCAGTGACTGTTCTTAGTTTGGACTAGGGAAAAAAACTTAAACAGCGTGATTCATATACCATTCAGTTTCTTGAAGAAGGAGAAAATACTGGCCTATTTTTGGTAAGTATTTCTTGTGTCAGGAAGCTGGGCCCTTCTTTTCGACCTTTTCTCTAAACATCCGCCCCTGATTTTCCCCTGAACGTGGGCATGTTTTAAGTTGCAGTGAATGTTATATGGAATGTAAGTACAAATGTTGCAAATCTCTGATAAGAGTGTGGCCTATGTTGAACTGGTTATAAAGTGCTGATGATGCAATCTGTTGATACATTAATGAGCCATGTAAAGAGAGAGAATAACTAAGGAACATGTAAAGAGCTGTGAAATATTGGACAGAGCAGTTGGAGCTCTCCCGTCACTGGCATTCTTCTCCCTTTCACAGGAGCTGCAGAACCTTTCTACCCCTCCCTTCCCTTCATCCAGGGTCCAAGGAGTTCACTCCAGATGAACCAGCGATTTATTTTCACTTTTGCCCATCTGCACTTGGTGTGTACGTGCTGGTCCCATCTACACTGGAGAAACACAATGCAGATTTGGTGACTGGTACCAAGTATCCGTATTCAGGTAGTTGGCAAGAAAATACAAGAAGCACAGAAAATGCTGGAGAAACCTAATACAGATTTGTAGGAGTGGCAGTCACTTTAATTCTATATCTGAATCACAGTCTACCTGTAAGATCAATAACATGAAAATCTGTTTCAGGCAGGATCCTCATGAAGGTTCTCGGGCCAAAATACTGAAGTGTTTACTCTTTTCCATGCATGCTCTCTGGCCTGCCGCAGTTATGTGTGTTGTGGGATCCAGTACTATTCTCAGGGTGCTCATGTAACTTTTAAGAAAAGCTCCTCAGGTCACAGTTTCAGCTGACTCAGTTTATTTGGTTGTATCAGAATCTTTTCTATTGCACCTGACCAGGAAATTCAGTTTAGTGTTTCTGTCTCCTTTGTCATTGATGTCATTCCAGCAACTACACACTTCCCAAACATCACTGGAGGGATCTTGTGGCATTGCCCTCAAATTGCCCTCACAAATTAGCCAGATTTGTCCACGACAGATGATGGGACAGCCTGCTATGTGTCCAGATTTGGCTCTGACACAGATAGGCTGCATTGCAAGCTATGTACTGGAAAATTTTAATTTATCAGGGAATATAAATGGATTTAATAAACGGGTGAAAGGATGATGAATATCATATCACACTCCTCTTCACATCAGTGGCACAGCAGTGAAAACTACAAGCAGTTTCAAACTCGTGGGACCGCTCACGATCCCGGAACACATCCTCCTGTCAGAAAGCTCACCAATGCTTGTACTTTCTGAGGAGACTGAAGAGAGTGGGGACTATACACATCAGTACTCATGACCGATTACAGATGCGCAGTTGTGAGCAACCTAACATGCTGCACTGCAGATTAGGATGGACACACACTGCACTGCTGTGGATAGGGGGCTCTACAATAGGAGTTAAAACTGCCCGGTGCATCATCAGCACCAACCTTCATCAGGGACATTTTTTATAGTAAGATCCCTGAAAATGCCAGCAATACCATGAAGGATCTGATGTACTCTGATCATTGTCTGTTTGTGCCAGTCCTGTTGGGACAGATTATGCAGCAGTCATGCCAGATCACCAGAATCATCCACCCCACCCTCCAGGCCATCAAGCTGATCAGTACCTCCACCCGTTAACCCCACCACCACTGTTTTATCAATTCCTGTCAAATTAATCCTACACACAGATACTCCTGTACCCTGCATCACATTATGATACCTACTTTAGTAATAAACATATCGGCCAAGGAACAAAGATTCAGAAATTACACTACAGAAATCTTTGAGCTGGAACATATCTGGATCACTGATCCGATTCACACTCAGGGTCAGTTTTATTAACAGTCTCTTATATGATGTAATTTTACATTCACTTTATTTGGTTTGCAACAACAAATTGAAATCATAAAACTGGTATAATTTACAAAATAAGTTAATCGTTTTAAACCAGGAATGGCCAAGTAGTGGCAGATGTGGTTGACCCGACTGAGTCTGCAATCCTCTGCAATCCCTTGTGATCCTGTTCATTGGAACCTCCATATCAGGCTCGGATACAATCAGTCTGAACGCTCCCCGTTCTACATCTCATTAGAAATTAACAGCAGTAAATATGGAACAATAATGAAAATACTAAAAATCTGAAAGAAAAAGTCAATAGCAGCATCACGGAAAGGAGGCCAAGTTAATCTTTTTGGATGGAAACTCTTTGCCGGGACCGGGATTGGGAAATTAATTTTAAGATACAGCTGGAGGGCTGAAAGGTGAAAAGCTGAATCTCTCTCATGCGAACGGGACAGGCTTGAAATGGTGATAAACTGTTGGTGAAATCATGTGAAAACTAATTGCAGTATTCCAGATTGCAGTAAATCTGTCAATGCAGAGAGTAGTTGATGGAAATGAAAGTGGCCCAGCGAAAGAGTCCTGAAGATCCCTTCAGAATGCGGCAAGGTGTCAGTCTGATGGAGAAATCTCATTGCTGTCTCCAACCTGCACATCCCAATGCTTCAGTCTTTATCAATATCAAATCCGCTACACATATGGACAGACCTATGTTCATATATAAGTTGTACGACGGAGGTTAATGGAAGACTGTACTTTTCGATGTCGTTTCGATGCTTTGCATTTCCCGGCTGCCGCGGGGCTGAAGGTAGCTGTGTCTGTGTCCGAACGCGGCTTGCAGTCGACATTGGACTTGCAAACTGTTCGGGTTACGAACTCTTCACAGGAACGACACCATCTCGTAACCTGCAGAAGAGCCGTACATTGAAATACTAGTGTACACCAGCTGGCATTGAACAGTAAAATTCCAACAATCTACTACATGATCATTCAGAAATCTTCATGGTTGCGGACATTTATTGATGGTGCTGAACAGATTTAATTGGTGTGCGTTTTCATGTACCTTCCACTTCAGTGATCACTTAATTCTAACTTGAATATTCAGGATTATAGCTCATTTACAAATTCTTTTTTTTTAATTTTGCTAACACACAATCTGTATTTCTCTGTTGGGAATATTTTGAAGGATGAGTTCAGAGGGGTGAAGTTTTTAAACAATATTAGCTCCATTGTGTTATCCATAAATTAGTGGCCAATTGAACGAAACCTGCTACCAAATTAAATCACTTTGCTCACTAGATTCACTGACCCAGTTGTTGGTCAAGACTCCGGTCACAGACAGAGGGATCCAGGACACCGAGTGTCAACTGCAAAGACACGAAGTTATATCGGTTAATATGAACATTCTCAACCATCGTGACTATTTCAGTGTTGCCACAGGGCGTTGCCAAGAAATAGTTCCTTCTCACAAACATCTCCACTATTTGTTACCCAGGTCTACGGGGAAGTTTAAGCTCAGTCTGTCTGGCTGGATTTGAGGACATTGTGCAAACCATAGATTTGTGTGTCCTTTCACTTTGGATATCTGAGACTGCTCAAAATTATTGTAGGTTCGAAATGTCAGAGAATGTTTTATATATTGATATGCTAGGCTTGTGTTCCATCATCTGAGATTAAGAATGGGGGCCACTCCATTCCTGAATGCTTTGGTACAAATTATAACCTATTTGGAGTGGAAGAAGATGTAGATTGGATGGTTATTATAACATTGGTTCTCAAGGAGATCCATTATCCTGAACATTGATTTATATGTAGGCAGACTTTTACATGAGGGACGTTTAGTCCCATTCTACTCACTTTGCATTTGAAACTGTAAGGCTACGTACAGATTCAATGCAATATTTAAGTTTGCTGATGACAGCACTGTTGTTGCAAGAATAGAAAGTGGTGATGAATCGGCATATAGGAGAGAGATTGAATAGTGCCTCAACAACCTCCTCTCACTGAATGTCAGTAAAATCAAAGAGTTGACCATGGACTATAGGAGAAGGAATCCAGAATTCCATGTGCAGACAACATCGGGATCAGAGGCAAAGAGGGACAGAAAATTTAAATTCCTCTGCATTATCATTTCAGAGCATCTGTCCTGCGTCCAGTATGTAAATGTCATTACAAAGAAGACACAGCAGTTGCTAAGGTTTGGCAATTTATCTAGGCTCTGATGAACTTCCATAGATGTATGGTGGGTACTGACTGTGTGCACCAGAGCCTGGTATGGCAACACCATTGCCCTCCAGTGGAAATTCCGACAAAAGTAGTGGATAAAGCCCAGTCCACCACACCTGCCCACATGGCGTATGCTTGGCGCCCGGTTCAGATATGGCCCAAGTGCAGAGTGAGAGACACTGAAGCAAGTCAATAGTTGACAGACTTTAGGGCAATGTTAAAGGGAAAAGAAAACAATAAATACTAAGCCAAACAGGGTCGCTAACTAAAACTCTCAAATCAATAAAGAAGCCTACACTGCGGCAGTAAAGGAAAACCACCAAACAGCAGTAGTCTTCAGTCAGTTGACTCGACTGGCAAGGTGGTATGCAGGCAGCAAAGCATTGCTGTGTCCAATTCTCAAGAATGACGACAATGACAAGTATGGAGTTAAATACGATCACAATGAAATAATAATTAACAGATACGCAGATATTCACAAGCGTAATTGCTGTATCTATTGTGATGCCTAATCCGTGGTTGTGACAATGGTTACAAGGAGTACTGTTACAGGACAGCAGCAACAGTTATCAGGGACACCAGCATCCACTCCATGCTCTCTTCTCACTGCTGCCATCAGGAAGGAGGTACAGGAGCCTCAAGTCCCAGACCACCAGGTCAGGAACAATTATTACCCTCAGCTCTCAGTCTCTTGAATCAGAGCGGATTACATAATTCACCCCAAAACTGAACTGATTTCATGACCAATTAACAACTTATGGATTCCCATTTAAAGACTCTACAAATCATATTCTCAATGTTTATTGCTTACTTATTTATTTACAATGTTTTTTTTTATTTGCACAGTTTGTTGTCTTCTGCACATTAGTCCTTTACCTGGATTTGTTTTGTTACGTACCCCGTAACTGGGTCACTTACCAGCAAAATAGAGAGGTCCATTGAAGTTTGATGGTACTATTTTTAACAGTAGTTATAACATAACCATATAACTATATAACAATCACAGCACGGAAACAGGCCATCTCGGCCCTCCTAGTCCGTGCTGAACTCTTAATCTCACCTAGTCCCACCTACCCGCACTCAGCCCATAACCCTCCACTCCTATCCTGTCCATATACCTATCCAATTTTACCTTAAATGACACAACTGAACTGGCCTCTACTACTTCTCCAGGAAGCTCATTCCACACAGCTATCACTCTCTGAGTCAAGAAATACCCCCTCGTGTTTCCCTTAAACTTCTGCCCCCCAACTCTCAAATCATGTCCTCTCGTTTGAATCTCCCCTACTCTCAATGCAAACAGCCTATTCACGTCAACTCTATCTATTCCTCTCAAAATTTTAAATACCTCGATCAAATCCCCCCTCAACCTTCTACGCTCCAATGAATAGAGACCTAACTTGTTCAACCTTTCTCTGTAACTTAAGTGCTGAAACCCAGGTAACATCCTAGTAAATCGTCTCTGCACTCTCTCTAATTTATTGATATCTTTCCTATAATTTGGTGACCAGAACTGCACACAATATTCCAAATTTGGCCTTACCAATGCCTTGTACAATTTTATCATTACATCCCAACTTCTGTACTCAATGCTTTGATTTATAAAGGCCAGCGTTCCAAAAGCCTTCTTCACCACCCTATCTACATGATACTCCACCTTCAGGGAACTATGCACTGTTATTCCTAGATCTCTCTGTTCCTCTGCATTCCTCAATGCCCTACCATTTACCCTGTATGTTCTATTTGGATTATTCCTGCCAAAATGTAGAAACTCACACTTCTCAGCATTAAACTCCATCTGCCAACATTCAGCCCATTCTTCTAACCGGCATAAATCTCCCTGCAAGCTTTGAAAACCCACCTCATTATCCGCAACACCTCCTACCTTAGTATCATCGGCATACTTACTAATCCAATTGACCACCCCATTATCCAGATCATTTATGTATATTACAAACAACATTGGGCCCAAAACAGATCGCTGAGGCACCCCGCTAGTCACCGGCCTCCATCCCGATAAACAATTATCCACCACTACTCTCTGGCATCTCCCATCTAGCCACTGTTGAATCCATTTTATTACTCCAGCATTAATACCTAACGACTGAACCTTCTTAACTAACCTTCCATGTGGAACTTTGTCAAAGGCTTTGCTGAAGTCCATATAGACTACATCCACTGCCTTACCCTCGTCAACATTCCTCATAACTTCTTCAAAAAATTCAATGAGGTTTGTCAAACATGACCTTCCACGCACAAATCCATGCTGGCTACTCCTAATCAGATCCTGTCTCTCCAGATAATTATTAATACTATCTCTAAGAATACTTTCCATTAATTTACCCACCACTGATGTCAAACTGACAGGTCTATAATTGCTAGGCTTACTTCTAGAACCCTTTTTAAACAATGGAACCACATGAGCAATACGCCAATCCTCCGGCACAATCCCCGTTTCTAATGACATCTTAAAGATCTCCGTCAGAGCTCCTGCTATTTCTACACAAACTTCCCTCAAGATCCTGGGGAATATCCTGTCAGGACCTGGAGATTTATCCACTTTTAAATTTCTTAAAAGCGCCAGTACTTCCACCTCTTTAATTGTCATCGGTTCCATAACTTCCTTACTTGTTTCCCACACCTTACTCAATTCAATATCCTTCTCCTTAGTGAATACCGAAGAGAAGAAATCGTTCAAAATCTCTCCCATCTCCCTCGGCTCCACACATAGCTGACCACTCTGATTCTCTAAGGGGCGAATTTTATCCCTCACTATCCTCTTGCTTTTAATATAACTGTAGAAACCTTTCGGATTTACTTTCACCTTATTTGCCAAACCAACCTCGTATCTTCTTTTAGCTTTTCTAATCTCTTTCTTAAGATTCCTTTTACATTCTTTATATTCCTCGAGCAATTCCTTTACTCCATGCTGCCTATATCTATTGTAGACATAATAATTGATAAAAATACACAAAAATAACATCGATGCAAACATACAGATCATTTCTGTCTTCGATACTAAATCTAAAAGCGCGGGTATAATAATAATCAATAAGAAATAGCTCTATCGTTGTCTAGGGGTTAATGTATTGTCCGAAAGAAATATAAAAATCACTCAAGTTCATGCAGGCTGCAGCTTTTGGTTGGAGTCAAGAGAGAGAGTTTAAAACTTGCCCATTCCTTTTATGATGTCAATCCTTCGAGAGTCATTGGGGCTGGTTTCTCCTTTCTTTTAGCTAAAGCCGTTCTTCCGTGGTAAGGCACACCAATTCCGAGGCAAATGGAAAAGGACGCACGTGAGCTTTCCACCGGCTGTCACTGGTACGCTGTTACAGGATTTCTAGCGTTTCTTCTGGTGCGTCTGAAGGGGCTGTTCCCCAAACCCTCTTTTATCCTGACTCACAGGGTCTCAGATGTCAATCAGGTCGGGATGATGCAATCCCTCAACCAACCCCCTCTGATCATTCCCTGACTGCTTCCATGAAGTACAGTACTCAATACACAATTCCATCTCCAAGAGACAATGGCCGTTTTCCGTGGCTTTGTATCGCTGAGGGCCGGAACGTTCCAAACATCTCTCTCTCTCTCATTTCCTGGGTTTCCTGACCTGAATTAATAGCGATCTTGCGATTCTCAAAAAGGAGGGGCTACTTTGGACCCTTCGGCCCCTCAGAGTTGGGCACAGGCGTAACAGTTTGTTAATGTTTCCATTCTGTTTAACTGAATCTCAGGATAGGATGTGCTGACATACAGTAAGTTTACTTTGAGAAGAAATCCACTTTGAAAAATGAACTTTGGACATGTCCTGTGGAGAATAGAGAGAAGGGATAGCATAAGAACATAAGAACAGAAGATATCAGAGTGGGGTTAGGCTATCTGGCCCATTGAGTCTGCTCCATTTTCCCTCTCAGGTCCAATCTCCTGCCTTCAACCTGGATCCCTTCATGCCCTGACATATCAGGATCTTCTGCCAGAAATAGACATAAAGACTCGGCCTCCATAGCTGCCTGTGACAAACATTTCCACAGATTCACCACTCTCTAGCTAAAGATTGTTTTCCTCATCTCTGACCTAAGGCTGAGCCTGTGTCTTCTGGATGTAGAATCTCCTACCAAAAGAAAAATCCCCTCCGCATTGACTCTATCAAGGCCTTTCAACGTTCAATGGACTTCAATTAGGTCACTCCAACCCCCATTTTTCTGAATCTAGTGAATACAGGACCAGAGACATCAAATGCTCTTCAAATGACAAACTGTTCAAACCTGGAATCATTTTGGACAACTTCCTTTGAACCTTCTCCTGTTTCAGCACATCATTTCTAAGATGAGGAGACCAAACTTCTCACAATACTCCAGTGAGACCTTGCCACTACTTCATAAAGTCTCGACATCTACCCTTTCTTTTATATTCCAGTCCTCTTGAAATGAAGGCTAACATCATATTTGCATTCCTCATCAGAGACTCAATATCTCAGGAATTCTGCACAGGCACTCCCAAGACCCTTTGCACATCAGCTTTTTGAGTTTACTCTCCATTTAGGAAATAGTCAACCCTTTCATTTCTTCTATCAAAGTACATGAGCATAGACTTTTTGACATTATATTCCATCTACCACTTCTTTGTCCAGTCTCTCTGCAACTGTGGCCATCTTCTACAGGACACTATCACGAAACACATCTTTGCCTTCTCACCAGCAGTCTACCTGCCTCCCACCCTCCCTGATCCCGCTCTCTACCTTCTACAGTGATTGATCCCTCTGCAGCTCTCTTGTTCATTCATCTCTCCCCACTAATCATCCTCTTGGCTCCTAACACTGCAGATAGCAGAAGTACTGAACTTGCCCATTCACATTCTCCTTCAGGGCCCCAAACAGTCCTTCCAGGTGCGACAACACTTCACCTTTCAATCTGTTGAGGTTGCCTGCTGTATCCGGTATTCCCAATGCAGCCTCCTCTACATTGATGAGACCTGTATGGATCAGGGGAACCACTTTGTGAAGCACCTGCGCTGCTTTTTCATAAAGTGTAAACTGCTGGTGGTCAATGATTTCAATTCCTATTCCCATTCCCCTTCTCACATGTCCATCCACCATCTGTGACTTCACCTGCTGCCCCAATAAGGCCACTTTCAACATGCAGGAGCAGCACCTCATATTCCGTCTAGGGATCCTCCAAACTGATGGCCTGAAAATTGATTTCTCCGTCTGAAAAATGTTTCCACTACCCATTTCCTCTTCTTCATTTCCCCAATTTGGTCTCTCACCTCTTCTCACCTGCCTAACATATCCTTCTTGTGCACTGATAGGAGCACTGCTTTAAACTGCACATAATTCAATGCATGTAGCTTTACAGATAAGGCAGCTGGACTGAGGACATTGATTGCCATTAGGGATAGTGATGTTGTGGCCATCATAAATGCTGTGAACAGAATTAGGGAATTAAGAACTGGAGGAGATAGGTTTCAGGATAGGTTTAATTGAAACATGAGTGGCAATGTTTCCCCCAGAGGCAGGTCTGTTTCTACAGTAAATCTCCAGAAGCAATGGTTGGAGCAGTTTCCACCCAGTGCAAATGGTTCTTTTATCTCATCAGTGGCAGACCCTAGTTATTATGGATGGGCAACAACATCTCCTCACCATTAACATGGGTGCATCATGGGCCTGAATGCTTAGCCTCCTACGCTACTCACTTTATATTTATGATCATGTAGTGAGGAACAGCTCCAATGTGATAATAAAATTTACAGATGACACTGTTGTTGGCTGAATCACAACACTAAGCACTGTTTGAACCACACATATGTTGATGCATGTAGCTTGACAGCAAAGCCAGACAGGCTGAGGACATTGACTGCCACGAGGAACAGAGATGTTCTGCCCATAACACATGTAGGGAAAGGAGGTGCAGAAGGCCATTAGCTTTAAATTCTTTAGCATTAGTGTATCAGAGGATCTGTCTTGGGACCGGCACGTACAGTAAGTGCCATCACAAAATAGGCAGAACAGTATCTCTACTTGCTTTGAAGTTCGCATAGATTTAGCATGTCACCAAAACCTTTGACAAACTTCTGCAGAGAAACAGTGTAGAATTTCCTGACTGGTTGCTTCACAACCTGGGATGGAAACACCAATACTCGGGAATGGAAAAGTCTGGAGAAAGTGGGAAATAGAGCACAGTCCATCAGTGGAAAAGTCCCTGCCAACAATACTGATTACAGGGAGCACAGCCACAAGGAAACAGCATCGATCATCGAAGTCCCTCACCACGCTGAAGACGCTCTCTTCACATTCTCTAATTGGGGTGGAGGTAGAGAAGCCCAAAGTCCCACACCACCAGTTTCAAGAACAGTTATAATCAGAAAAACATCCAGCTCACGAGCTGGTGTGGATAACTGCATTCACCACTACTCTGCAGAGATTCTATGACCTGCAGACTCACTAGGAAGGATTCTTTACAACCCATGTATTATGTTAATTGCAGAGCTTGTCTTGTTTTATACTTTGGTTGCTTGTCTATCTGAGTGTAACTTTTGTAAAATATGATTTCATTTCATTCTTACATTTAAATGTTTGCAAGAAAAGAAATATAAGTAAAAAAAATTATTGGTAAAAAAAAATCAGCTGCTGAACAAGGATTCAGAGGTTACACCACAGAACTCCCCACTGAATTACAGAGCTGGAGTGCATCAGGATCACTGATCCAATTCACACTCAGGGTCAGGTTTATCACCAGTCTCCCATATGACGTGATTTTTTTTTTGTTTTCCAACAAAAAGTCCATATTGTATTACGTATTGGTATAAATCACAAAAGAAATAAAATCATATTTGTATAAATTACAAAATAAATAAATAGTTTGAAAACAGGAATGAGCAGACAGTGGCTGACATTCACAGACCATTGAGAAATCAGGTGACAGAGGGGAAGGATCTGTTCCTGAATCATTTGACTATGGGTCTTCAGATTCCTGTACCTCCTCCCTGATGGTAGTGATTAGAAGAGGACAAGTCACAGCTGGCAATCCCTCCTTCTTGAAGCGTTGACTCTTCAAAATGTTCTCCATGAGAGGGAGGGTTGTGCCCATGAAGGAGCTAGCTCATTCGACAATCGCCTACAATCTCTTGTGATCCTATTCTTTGGAACCCTGATATCAGGCTCTGAATCAAGCAATCAGAAAGCTCTCCACCATACTTCTAATAAACATGCTTTGCAGAAAATATGAAAGTCACAAAACAATTATACAAATGCTGGAGATCCAAAACAAAAACAGCATCATCAATGGAAAGGGGGCAGATTTCATTGCTTGTGTTGAAAACTCTTTGCTAAGACAGAAATTGGTTTTAAGTTGCAATGGTTGTTATAGAGGGCTGAAAAATAATAATCAAAAAAAGTTGAATCTCTCTGATAAGAGTGGGGCCAGGCTTGAAATGCCAAAAAGCTGTGGAAAAAGCCAGGAAGCAGATGGAATACAGTGTTGGGAAAAGTATGATAAAAGGATCAATAGTGCGGACTATTATCTACATGGGGAGAAGTTTCAAAGCTCAGATGCACAGGGGAACTTAGGAGTCCTTGTGCAAGACTCCCAGAAGGTGAATTTACAGGTTGAGTAAATTCAATGTTGGAATTTATTTCGGGAGGGGGGAATATAAAAGCAAGGAGAAAATGCAGAGCAACCTGAAAGATTAATTCTATCAGGTCTGCATTCTTCTAACGATTTCATTTCTTTAATTTTAGATTTTAGACATCAATAGTTTATTTTTGATTTTCATGTTCTCGACAAAAGGTATTCCGGTCGGATACAGGCTGAAGGATATTTGTGAGGTGTAATCTGCACATTCCAATCTTTCAGCCAATATCTGTTTCAAAAGAATAATTTTCTATTAATCTGCCATACAAAGCAAATGAATGGGGAATGACGCTCCGGATTTGCCGGCTGTTGTGGGGCTGAAGAAGCCCTCGCCTGGGTCGGAGCTCGAAATTCCGAATTGCTAACTGTTTGTGTTGTGAACCGCCACGGGAACTAGAGCACGCAGTGCAATGCTAGTGTACAACAGCTCACCCTGCACACTATAACTCCAGAAATCTACTACGTGATGATTCAGAAGTCAAGACTAATTCACCCACTAGCTTTCCACACACAATTCCTGCGCGACAGTTTAGTTCACCCGAGTCTACCTTCTAACACTTCCGGTTAACTAATCGAGAAACCAGATTTATGTGACATTTTCAAACTGCAGCATCAATGGAAAGTTTGTGACATAAATAAAATAATAAAAGTAAATTAAAAGTGTACTGGCGAATTGATTGGAACGACACATGAAGGTATCAACATCTGCTGGTCTGCTTTGACCAAAGTACCTCAGTTCACTGGGTGATACGCAAATTATTTTTCACATTCTCAAAGTAATAAAATGGCTGCAGATGTACATTGTATGGTCGTTGTAATCTTCCATTTTAAGTTGATATTTCTCCCCAGTAACTGAGGTTAGAAAATGCTGGTCACTCTGTGGACAGTGTTTCTCACCTTGGGCGTTGCCATTCAAATTCCCAGCCAATTGTCTCCTCAACCACGATTTCTCAAAGGTGATGGGATGAACAAAGGAGGCCAATTGCCTCTCAGCAGGTAAAAAAACACAGCTATTGTCACCTATTCTGAGGGAAATTAAGATGTGCTAATGGCAAAGGCGACCTCGTGGTGAGGGATGGTAAAAATATTAGTGACTCAGTGCATTCAATCAGTGTCCGAGTTCGAAGGGAAGAGTAGGGACAGGACTTTTCATCACCCAAACGAGTAAGTACAGAAACTTTCTTTTCAAGATTATTGGCTAATTTCAGGAGGTGAGATTTGTAAATGCTAAATGAGAGAGACCTGTAATTTCTCCTGAACTCTAGCATTTTCCGTTGCCGTGTTTAGGAGACAGGCCCCTGCTAACTCACACTGAAGCTCAGGATTCGTCCGCATCCCTCGCGACGGCCCGATCAGGCAGGGCTGCTCCCTCCTGTCGCGTAACCTTGTCTTGAATTTCCTCCAACTGGGAATTCCTCTTCTTTCCTTTCTCAATACTGTACCAACTTTTTCCCAAACGAGCGGGGTTATTCAACGACTGATTACTGATGATGCTGAACTGTTTTACTGACTGTATTGTGCGTATATATTCTTCTCTTTAATTTAATACCATCAGGTAAATTTAATTCGAGTTCTCATGATTTCATGTCTAGATGCAAGGAGGGCCGAATGAAAACGATTTAAGATGAGACTATACCATACTTTTATTTTTATAAATTCAGAAAAAGAATGACAAAGTGGACGAAACTTTAATCAGCCTCACTGAAGTTCACATGCCGGATAACGTTTTGCTCTGTAATGCCATGATTCTGCAATTATTTTGAGGTGAATCTGAGCTGAGTTATTGAGAGTTCTGTGCGGTTTTTCTTTCATTTTTTTGGCATGCTGTGTTCTTGGTGGAAGGTTCAGTGTTTGTCACAAGTTTCGAAGGGAAAACGTCCACTGCATGTTTACTGCAACATTCACATTCACATAGACCTTTCACATAGAGGAATCAGTCATCCTGGTCTGTTTCTGGTGATTATGTGTTGCGGAGGAATTTTTAAGGGTGAGATAACTAACGGTCTTATTAAAGCGTTTGATTCCCTTGTCCATGTTGGTCGATAATGGAGTCACCAGGTTGAGAGGGGTAAATGCTGCGCACTGGATTCTTATTGCAATAAACATTTTCAAGTAGAATTTGTTTCTGAATAATCAGGATTGTTGTTACATTTCTGGTGAATCTATCTTGTGGAAGAGCACTGCACTCTCTTGCTTGTTCGTGCTTTTTTACTTCCAGACAGCGGCCTCCTAAACAGCAGCATTTTCCATTGTGATCTCTGGGTCATGCTGCCATGTTTAGGAATCCACAGTCCTGCCACACACAAGCCATACCATGATTCTGCATGATGTCCTTACAACTGATGTTTCATGTGTAGCCTGACGTTTTGCTGAGGAATGCAGTATTGCTGGTATATTTCTGGTGATTGTGTGCTGTGGATGAACACTGCACACTGTGGGTCGGTCCTTGCCTCTTAACTTCCCAGCCGGCGGTCTCCTGAACAGCAGCATTTTCCATTCTATTCATTTGGTCGTGTTGCCATGTTCAGGAATCCGCTATCTGGCTACACACATGGAAGGTCAAGATTCAGTATTGGTGCTATTTTCTGGTAGAGGAGCACTGTGCCCTCTCATTTGTTCTTCGCTCTTATCTATCCTGCCAGTGAAATCTGCCTACAGTGGAATCTGTCATCCTGGTATATTTCTGGTGAAAATGCCCGGTAGGGCAACACGGCACACAGTAGGTTGGTTCTTGCCTCTTAACTTATATATTCTTCATACCATGAGCACAAAAAGTTTGTGTTTTCATCTTGTGGGAATAATTTGATGAAGAAGTTCAAAAGGCGCTGAACGTCTCAATTTGCATATTCTAATATTTCAAAGTAATTTTCTCATGTGGGATATGGATCATGGAAGATTCATTTCTAAATTCAACTTAATTTTGTGAAGAACGGGAGAATACTTTTCTATTTCTGCTCAAATTTTGTTTCTGTACGATGGTAGAGCCTTTGCATTTGGCCGTCTCACTAAACTATCCAGTCAGCTGTCTCCTGAACATGGGCATTTTCTGTTGAATTCATTAGTTAGTGCAACCATGTTTAGGAGATGGCTGTCTGGCTACTCACATCCTTCTTGGGATGTAACAGACATCAGAGCAACAATCCCTGCAAACAGAGAAAGACTTGCCATGGAAAATTTCTTGCATTTCTCCTATTCACCCTCTCTTACTCTGAAATTTATCTTTGATGTTGGACACTGACTCACATGGTTCTCGGTATTGAAACGCACAACAAAGTTGTCAAAAGTCTGAGCCGCTAATGAAAGTGGAGTTTTATCCCCACATTCAGCTGTTATTGCAGACTCAACAGATTGTATTAGCGAATGTTGTTGGCTGTACTTCAATCTAACTTCAGTAATTTTCATTAGAGCTCATACTAATATTATATCTTCATAGTTTGATAGCAACAATTGGTGTTTCTGAGTTGTGGGAATAACTTGAAGTTCTTAGGAAGCATCCTTTCTTATTTTCACCCTGCATATTGTAACGTGTCAAACCAATAAATGCATGAAGTAGATGTAGACAGATTGATTAATTTTAAGGGAAATCATTTTCCTGAACATTCTTAAAGCACTGTTCATCTTCTGCGAAAAGTTTGAAGAAGCTGGTTAGAAGTGTCTGAGCAGATTTCAATTTGTATATGCTCACATTTGAAAGTTATTGCCTCATGAAAAGTACATAGATTAACTGGTTAATTTTCAAGAACATCACTTTTCCTGAATATTCATTAAACATTGGTCAATTTGTTATCAGAATTTCTGTCGAGGATAGTTGTGCCCCTGTTTTGGCCTTCCCAATGAACATTCCAGCCAGCGGTATTCTGCACAGCAGCATTTTTTCCGTTGTATTCACTAGTCAGTGCTGCCATGTTGAGGAATCCGCTGTCTGGCTACTCTCGTTCAAGCTCATGATTGTGGCAGGGATTCTTGGAATGGCCAGTTCATGTCGTCAGCGAATTTGATCATGAATTCTTTTCAAGGGCGATCACTTAGAGATGTATTTGAACCTTATTGTTGGATGTGATCAGAGGCAGAGTCACTGATGAAAGAGGGGATTTCGATGTCATTTAACATTTATTGCTGACCATCCACAGATTCTTTTGGTGCATGTTGTCAGCTGTATTTCAATCCAATTTGACTAATTCTCATCAGAAGTCATCCAAGTCTTAATTCTTCATAATTTTGCAATGAACAGTTCCAACCCAGCAACGTGGATATTGAATTATTTGCACTTTTCAATTTCCTGCCCATTAATGTGTGCTTCAATGCTTTGGCTTAGTGAAAGGAAGAGACTATTAAAGAGCTTTCCCATTTGTTGTCTTGATAGAAAATGAAGTGGCTGTCTTTAGTTCAGATTGGGGAAATAATGTGGACTGCCTAGCAACATTCAACATGCAATATTCACTTTAATTCAAATTATTTATTTGAAGAATGAGAAAATGCTCGTCTAATTCTGCTGTAAGCTTTTTGTGTAAGATAGTCATGCCTTTGCTTTCGGACTTTTCTCTAAACTTTCCAGACAGCTGTCTCCTGAACAGGCATTTTCTCCAAGCATTTTCTGTTGAATTCATTAATAAGTGTTGCCATGTATATGAGATGGCTCTCTGGCTACTCACGTCCATCTCAGGTTATAACAGACATCAGAGCAACAATCCCATCAAGCAATGGAGGAAGTGTGACACACAATTTCTTGCATTTCTCCTTTTGGACTATCTCTTTCTCTGAAATATCTCTTCGATATTGGACACTGGCTCACAGGTTTCTTGGTATTGACCCTTCACTGATATAGCCTTCACTATCATTGTAATGTGCTGTTAATGTCAGTCAGCTCCATCGTTGAGGCACCAGTTAGATAAATCTTTATTTCAAAACCAACTACAGTATTGACCTTATTTTCCAGATTTGCATATTAGCTTGTGTATAAAGTAGACAGCAGGGATGCAGGATCTATGTCAAACTTGAGCAGCAAAGGACCTCAAGTGTGCTATAGGCCAAATGCAGGCAAATGGCACTGGATTAAATAGGAATCTTGGCCAATTTTACTAGAAGGGCCTGTTTCTACCCTGTTCGAAGCTATTACTTGATGATGGAAGCATTGAGGAGCAGAGATTTAGAGTGTCGGGCACACTAATTAGTATCTTTAACTTCTAATTCAGACATCTGAGGTACCACCTGCTTCATGCAGGCTTCAGTTTTACCGGTGCTCAAGTAGAACATGGTCAGCTGTCTCAATAACTATCGTCCAGCATCATTTACATCCGCTGTGATGAACTTGTTTGAAAGGTTGGTGACTGAGGAAAGACTTGGATCCATTCTAATTTGTTTAGCATCACACAGGCCAAACAGGTCAGGAACAATTATTACCCTCAACGAGCAGTCTCTTGAATCAGAGCGGATTACATAATTCACCCCAAAACTGAACTGATTTCATGACCAATTAATAACTTATGGATTCCCATTTAAAGACTCTACAAATCATATTCGCAATGTTTATTGCTTACTTATTTATTTACAATGTTTTTTTTATTTGCACAGTTTGTTGTCTTCTGCACATTAGTCCTTTACCTGGATTTGTTTTGTTACGTACCCCGTAACTGGGTCACTTACCAGCAAAATAGAGAGGTCCGTTGAAGTTTGATGGTACTATTTTTAACAGTAGTTATAACATAACCATATAACTATATAACAATCACAGCACGGAAACAGGCCATCTCGGCCCTCCTAGTCCGTGCTGAACTCTTAATCTCACCTAGTCCCACCTACCCGCACTCAGCCCATAACCCTCCACTCCTATCCTGTCCATATACCTATCCAATTTTACCTTAAATGACACAACTGAACTGGCCTCTACTACTTCTCCAGGAAGCTCATTCCACACAGCTATCACTCTCTGAGTCAAGAAATACCCCCTCGTGTTTCCCTTAAACTTCTGCCCCCCAACTCTCAAATCATTTCCTCTCGTTTGAATCTCCCCTACTCTCAATGCAAACAGCCTATTCACATCAACTCTATCTATTCCTCTCAAAATTATAAATACCTCGATCAAATCCCCCCTCAACCTTCTACGCTCCAATGAATAGAGACCTAACTTGTTCAACCTTTCTCTGTAACTTAAGTGCTGAAACCCAGGTAACATCCTAGTAAATCGTCTCTGCACTCTCTCTAATTTATTGATATCTTTCCTATAATTCGGTGACCAGAACTGCACACAATATTCCAAATTTGGCCTTACCAATGCCTTGTACAATTTTATCATTACATCCCAACTTCTGTACTCAATGCTTTGATTTATAAAGGCCAGCGTTCCAAAAGCCTTCTTCACCACCCTATCTACATGATACTCCACCTTCAGGGAACTATGCACTGTTATTCCTAGATCGCTCTGTTCCTCTGCATTCCTCAATGCCCTACCATTTACCCTGTATGTTCTATTTGGATTATTCCTGCCAAAATGTAGAACCTCACACTTCTCAGCATTAAACTCCATCTGCCAACATTCAGCCCATTCTTCTAACCGGCATAAATCTCCCTGCAAGCTTTGAAAACCCACCTCATTATCCGCAACACCTCCTACCTTAGTATCATCGGCATACTTACTAATCCAATTGACCACCCCATCATCCAGATCATTTATGTATATTACAAACAACATTGGGTCCAAAACAGATCGCTGAGGCACCCCGCTACTCACTGGCCTCCATCCCGATAAACAATTATCCACCACTACTCTCTGGCATCTCCCATCTAGCCACTGTTGAATCCATTTTATTACTCCAGCATTAATACCTAACGACTGAACCTTCTTAACTAACCTTCCATGTGGAACTTTGTCAAAGGCTTTGCTGAAGTCCATATAGACTACATCCACTGCCTTACCCTCGTCAACATTCCTCGTAACTTCTTCAAAAAATTCAATGAGGTTTGTCAAACATGACCTTCCACGCACAAATCCATGCTGGCTACTCCTAATCAGATCCTGTCTCTCCAGATAATTATTAATACTATCTCTAAGAATACTTTCCATTAATTTACCCACCACTGATGTCAAACTGACAGGTCTATAATTGCTAGGCTTACTTCTAGAACCCTTTTTAAACAATGGAACCACATGAGCAATACGCCAATCCTCCGGCACAATCCCCATTTCTAATGACATCTTAAAGATCTCCGTCAGAGCTCCTGCTATTTCTACACAAACTTCCCTCAAGATCCTGGGGAATATCCTGTCAGGACCCGGAGATTTATCCACTTTTAAATTTCTTAAAAGCGCCAGTACTTCCACCTCTTTAATTGTCATCGGTTCCATAACTTCCTTACTTGTTTCCCACACCTTACTCAATTCAATATCCTTCTCCTTAGTGAATACCGAAGAGAAGAAATCGTTCAAAATCTCTCCCATCTCCCTCGGCTCCACACATAGCTGACCACTCTGATTCTCTAAGGGGCGAATTTTATCCCTCACTATCCTCTTGCTTTTAATATAACTGTAGAAACCTTTCGGATTTACTTTCACCTTATTTGCCAAACCAACCTCGTATCTTCTTTTAGCTTTTCTAACTCTTTCTTAAGATTCCTTTTACATTCTTTATATTCCTCGAGCAATTCCTTTACTCCATGCTGCCTATATCTATTGTAGACATAATAATTGATAAAAATACACAAAAATAACATCGATGCAAACATACAGATCATTTCTGTCTTCGATACTAAATCTAAAAGCGCGGGTATAATAATAATCAATAAGAAATAGCTCTATCGTTGTCTAGGGGTTAATGTATTGTCCGAAAGAAATATAAAAATCACTCAAGTTCATGCAGGCTGCAGCTTTTGGTTGGAGTCAAGAGAGAGAGTTTAAAACTTGCCCATTCCTTTTATGATGTCAATCCTTCGAGAGTCATTGGGGCTGGTTTCTCCTTTCTTTTAGCTAAAGCCGTTCTTCCGTGGTAAGGCACACCAATTCCGAGGCAAATGGAAAAGGACGCACGTGAGCTTTCCACCGGCTGTCACTGGTACGCTGTTACAGGATTTCTAGCGTTTCTTCTGGTGCGTCTGAAGGGGCTGTTCCCCAAACCCTCTTTTATCCTGACTCACAGGGTCTCAGATGTCAATCAGGTCGGGATGATGCAATCCCTCAACCAACCCCCTCTGATCATTCCCTGACTGCTTCCATGAAGTACAGTACTCAATACACAATTCCATCTCCAAGAGACAATGGCCGTTTTCCGTGGCTTTGTATCGCTGAGGGCCGGAACGTTCCAAACATCTCTCTCTCTCTCATTTCCTGGGTTTCCTGACCTGAATTAATAGCGATCTTGCGATTCTCAAAAAGGAGGGGCTACTTTGGACCCTTCGGCCCCTCAGAGTTGGGCACAGGCGTAACAGTTTGTTAATGTTTCCATTCTGTTTAACTGAATCTCAGGATAGGATGTGCTGACATACAGTAAGTTTACTTTGAGAAGAAATCCACTTTGAAAAATGAACTTTGGACATGTCCTGTGGAGAATAGAGAGAAGGGATAGCATAAGAACATAAGAACAGAAGATATCAGAGTGGGGTTAGGCTATCTGGCCCATTGAGTCTGCTCCATTTTCCCTCTCAGGTCCAATCTCCTGCCTTCAACCTCATGCCCTGACATATCAGGATCTTCTGCCAGAAATAGACATAAAGACTCGGCCTCCATAGCTGCCTGTGACAAACATTTCCACAGATTCACCACTCTCTAGCTAAAGATTGTTTTCCTCATCTCTGACCTAAGGCTGAGCCTGTGTCTTCTGGATGTAGAATCTCCTACCAAAAGAAAAATCCCCTCCGCATTGACTCTATCAAGGCCTTTCAACGTTCAATGGACTTCAATTAGGTCACTCCAACACCCATTTTTCTGAATCTAGTGAATACAGGACCAGAGACATCAAACGCTCTTCAAATGACAAACTGTTCAAACCTGGAATCATTTTTGACAACTTCCTTTGAACCTTCTCCTGTTTCAGCACATCATTTCTAAGATGAGGAGACCAAACTTCTCACAATACTCCAGTGAGACCTTGCCACTACTTCATAAAGTCTCGACATCTACCCTTTCTTTTATATTCCAGTCCTCTTGAAATGAAGGCTAACATCATATTTGCATTCCTCACCAGAGACTCAATATCTCAGGAATTCTGCACAGGCACTCCCAAGACCCTTTGCACATCAGCTTTTTGAGTTTACTCTCCATTTAGGAAATAGTCAACCCTTTCATTTCTTCTATCAAAGTACATGAGCATAGACTTTTTGACATTGTATTCCATCTACCACTTCTTTGTCCAGTCTCTCTGCAACTGTGGCCATCTTCTACAGGACACTATCACGAAACACATCTTTGCCTTCTCACCAGCAGTCTACCTGCCTCCCACCCTCCCTGATCCCGCTCTCTACCTTCTACAGTGATTGATCCCTCTGCAGCTCTCTTGTTCATTCATCTCTCCCCACTAATCATCCTCTTGGCTCCTAACACTGCAGATAGCAGAAGTACTGAACTTGCCCATTCACATTCTCCTTCAGGGCCCCAAACAGTCCTTCCAGGTGCGACAACACTTCACCTTTCAATCTGTTGAGGTTGCCTGCTGTATCCGGTATTCCCAATGCAGCCTCCTCTACATTGATGAGACCTGTATGGATCAGGGGAACCACTTTGTGAAGCACCTGTGCTGCTTTTTCATAAAGTGTAAACTGCTGGTGGTCAATGATTTCAATTCCTATTCCCATTCCCCTTCTCACATGTCCATCCACCATCTGTGACTTCACCTGCTGCCCCAATAAGGCCACTTTCAACATGCAGGAGCAGCACCTCATATTCCGTCTAGGGATCCTCCAAACTGATGGCCTGAAAATTGATTTCTCCGTCTGAAAAATGTTTCCACTACCCATTTCCTCTTCTTCATTTCCCCAATTTGGTCTCTCACCTCTTCTCACCTGCCTAACATATCCTTCTTGTGCACTGACAGGAGCACTGCTTTAAACTGCACATAATTCAATGCATGTAGCTTTACAGATAAGGCAGCTGGACTGAGGACATTGATTGCCATTAGGGATAGTGATGTTGTGGCCATCATAAATGCTGTGAACAGAATTAGGGAATTAAGAACTGGAGGAGATAGGTTTCAGGATAGGTTTAATTTTAACATGAGTGGCAATGTTTCCCCCAGAGGCAGGTCTGTTTCTACAGTAAATCTCCAGAAGCAATGGTTGGAGCAGTTTCCACCCAGTGCAAATGGTTCTTTTATCTCATCAGTGGCAGACCCTGGCTATTATGGATGGGCAACAACATCTCCTCACCATTAACATGGGTGCATCATGGGCCTGAATGCTTAGCCTCCTACGCTACTCACTTTATATTTATGATCATGTAGTGAAGTACAGCTCCAATGTGATAATAAAATTTACAGATGACACTGTTGTTGGCTGAATCACAACACTAAGCACTGTTTGAACCACACATATGTTGATGCATGTAGCTTGACAGCAAAGTCAGACAGGCTGAGGACATTGACTGCCACGAGGAACAGAGATGTTCTGCCCATAACACATGTAGGGAAAGGAGGTGCAGAAGGCCATTAGCTTTAAATTCCTTAGTATTAGTGTATCAGAGGATCTGTCTTGGGACCGGCACGTACAGTAAGTGCCATCACAAAATAGGCAGAACAGTATCTCTACTTACTTCGAAGTTTGCATAGATTTAGCATGTCACCAAAACCTTTGACAAACTTCTGCAGAGAAAGTGTAGAATTTCCTGACTGGTTGCATCACAACCTGGGATGGAAACACCAATACTCAGGAATGGAAAAGTCTGGAGAAAGTGGGAAATAGAGCACAGTCCATCAGTGGAAAAGTCCCTGCCAACAATACTGATTACAGGGAGCACAGCCACAAGGAAACAGCATCGATCATCGAAGTCCCTCACCACGCTGAAGACGCTCTCTTCACATTCTCTAATTGGGGTGGAGGTAGAGAAGCCCAAAGTCCCACACCACCAGTTTCAAGAACAGTTATAATCAGAAAAACATCCAGCTCACGAGCTGGTGTGGATAACTGCATTCACCACTACTCTGCAGAGATTCTATGACCTGCAGACTCACTAGGAAGGATTCTTTACAACCCATGTATTATGTTAATTGCAGAGCTTGTCTTGTTTTATACTTTGGTTGCTTGTCTATCTGAGTGTAACTTTTGTAAAATATGATTTCATTTCATTCTTACATTTAAATGTTAGCAAGAAAAGAAATATAAGTAAAAAAAATTATTGGTAAAAAAAAATCAGCTGCTGAACAAGGATTCAGAGGTTACACCACAGAACTCCCCACTGAATTACAGAGCTGGAGTGCATCAGGATCACTAATCCAATTCACACTCAGGGTCAGGTTTATCACCAGTCTCCCATATGATGTGATTTTTTTTTTGTTTTCCAACAAAAAGTCCATATTGTATTACGTATTGGTATAAATCACAAAAGAAATAAAATCATATTTGTATAAATTACAAAATAAATAAATAGTTTGAAAACAGGAATGAGCAGACAGTGGCTGACATTCACAGACCATTGAGAAATCAGGTGACAGAGGGGAAGGATCTGTTCCTGAATCATTTGACTATGGGTCTTCAGATTCCTGTACCTCCTCCCTGATGGTAGTGATTAGAAGAGGACAAGTCACAGCTGGCAATCCCTCCTTCTTGAAGCGTTGACTCTTCAAAATGTTCTCCATGAGAGGGAGGGTTGTGCCCATGAAGGAGCTAGCTCATTCGACAATCGCCTACAATCTCTTGTGATCCTATTCTTTGGAACCCTGATATCAGGCTCTGAATCAAGCAATCAGAAAGCTCTCCACCATACTTCTAATAAACATGCTTTGCAGAAAATATGAAAGTCACAAAACAATTATACAAATGCTGGAGATCCAAAACAAAAACAGCATCATCAATGGAAAGGGGGCAGATTTCATTGCTTGTGTTGAAAACTCTTTGCTAAGACAGAAATTGGTTTTAAGTTGCAATGGTTGTTATAGAGGGCTGAAAAATAATAATCAAAAAAAGTTGAATCTCTCTGATAAGAGTGGGGCCAGGCTTGAAATGCCAAAAAGCTGTGGAAAAAGCCAGGAAGCAGATGGAATACAGTGTTGGGAAAAGTATGATAAAAGGATCAATAGTGCGGACTATTATCTACATGGGGAGAAGTTTCAAAGCTCAGATGCACAGGGGAACTTAGGAGTCCTTGTGCAAGACTCCCAGAAGGTGAATTTACAGGTTGAGTAAATTCAATGTTGGAATTTATTTCGGGAGGGGGGAATATAAAAGCAAGGAGAAAATGCAGAGCAACCTGAAAGATTAATTCTATCAGGTCTGCATTCTTCTAACGATTTCATTTCTTTAATTTTAGATTTTAGACATCAATAGTTTATTTTTGATTTTCATGTTCTCGACAAAAGGTATTCCGGTCGGATACAGGCTGAAGGATATTTGTGAGGTGTAATCTGCACATTCCAATCTTTCAGCCAATATCTGTTTCAAAAGAATAATTTTCTATTAATCTGCCATACAAAGCAAATGAATGGGGAATGACGCTCCGGATTTGCCGGCTGTTGTGGGGCTGAAGAAGCCCTCGCCTGGGTCGGAGCTCGAAATTCCGAATTGCTAACTGTTTGTGTTGTGAACCGCCACGGGAACTAGAGCACGCAGTGCAATGCTAGTGTACAACAGCTCACCCTGCACACTATAACTCCAGAAATCTACTACGTGATGATTCAGAAGTCAAGACTAATTCACCCACTAGCTTTCCACACACAATTCCTGCGCGACAGTTTAGTTCACCCGAGTCTACCTTCTAACACTTCCGGTTAACTAATCGAGAAACCAGATTTATGTGACATTTTCAAACTGCAGCATCAATGGAAAGTTTGTGACATAAATAAAATAATAAAAGTAAATTAAAAGTGTACTGGCGAATTGATTGGAACGACACATGAAGGTATCAACATCTGCTGGTCTGCTTTGACCAAAGTACCTCAGTTCACTGGGTGATACGCAAATTATTTTTCACATTCTCAAAGTAATAAAATGGCTGCAGATGTACATTGTATGGTCGTTGTAATCTTCCATTTTAAGTTGATATTTCTCCCCAGTAACTGAGGTTAGAAAATGCTGGTCACTCTGTGGACAGTGTTTCTCACCTTGGGCGTTGCCATTCAAATTCCCAGCCAATTGTCTCCTCAACCACGATTTCTCAAAGGTGATGGGATGAACAAAGGAGGCCAATTGCCTCTCAGCAGGTAAAAAAACACAGCTATTGTCACCTATTCTGAGGGAAATTAAGATGTGCTAATGGCAAAGGCGACCTCGTGGTGAGGGATGGTAAAAATATTAGTGACTCAGTGCATTCAATCAGTGTCCGAGTTCGAAGGGAAGAGTAGGGACAGGACTTTTCATCACCCAAACGAGTAAGTACAGAAACTTTCTTTTCAAGATTATTGGCTAATTTCAGGAGGTGAGATTTGTAAATGCTAAATGAGAGAGACCTGTAATTTCTCCTGAACTCTAGCATTTTCCGTTGCCGTGTTTAGGAGACAGGCCCCTGCTAACTCACACTGAAGCTCAGGATTCGTCCGCATCCCTCGCGACGGCCCGATCAGGCAGGGCTGCTCCCTCCTGTCGCGTAACCTTGTCTTGAATTTCCTCCAACTGGGAATTCCTCTTCTTTCCTTTCTCAATACTGTACCAACTTTTTCCCAAACGAGCGGGGTTATTCAACGACTGATTACTGATGATGCTGAACTGTTTTACTGACTGTATTGTGCGTATATATTCTTCTCTTTAATTTAATACCATCAGGTAAATTTAATTCGAGTTCTCATGATTTCATGTCTAGATGCAAGGAGGGCCGAATGAAAACGATTTAAGATGAGACTATACCATACTTTTATTTTTATAAATTCAGAAAAAGAATGACAAAGTGGACGAAACTTTAATCAGCCTCACTGAAGTTCACATGCCGGATAACGTTTTGCTCTGTAATGCCATGATTCTGCAATTATTTTGAGGTGAATCTGAGCTGAGTTATTGAGAGTTCTGTGCGGTTTTTCTTTCATTTTTTTGGCATGCTGTGTTCTTGGTGGAAGGTTCAGTGTTTGTCACAAGTTTCGAAGGGAAAACGTCCACTGCATGTTTACTGCAACATTCACATTCACATAGACCTTTCACATAGAGGAATCAGTCATCCTGGTCTGTTTCTGGTGATTATGTGTTGTGGAGGAGTTTTTAAGGATGAGATAACTAACGGTCTTATTAAAGCGTTTGATTCCCTTGTCCATGTTGGTCGATAATGGAGTCACCAGGTTGAGAGGGGTAAATGCTGCGCACTGGATTCTTATTGCAATAAACATTTTCAAGTAGAATTTGTTTCTGAATAATCAGGATTGTTGTTACATTTCTGGTGAATCTATCTTGTGGAAGAGCACTGCACTCTCTTGCTTGTTCGTGCTTTTTTACTTCCAGACAGCGGCCTCCTAAACAGCAGCATTTTCCATTGTGATCTCTGGGTCATGCTGCCATGTTTAGGAATCCACAATCCTGCCACACACAAGCCATACCATGATTCTGCATGATGTCCTTACAACTGATGTTTCATGTGTAGCCTGACGTTTTGCTGAGGAATGCAGTATTGCTGGTATATTTCTGGTGATTGTGTGCTGTGGATGAACACTGCACACTGTGGGTCGGTCCTTGCCTCTTAACTTCCCAGCCGGCGGTCTCCTGAACAGCAGCATTTTCCATTCTATTCATTTGGTCGTGTTGCCATGTTCAGGAATCCGCTATCTGGCTACACACATGGAAGGTCAAGATTCAGTATTGGTGCTATTTTCTGGTAGAGGAGCACTGTGCCCTCTCATTTGTTCTTCGCTCTTATCTATCCTGCCAGTGAAATCTGCCTACAGTGGAATCTGTCATCCTGGTATATTTCTGGTGAAAATGCCCGGTAGGGCAACACGGCACACAGTAGGTTGGTTCTTGCCTCTTAACTTATATATTCTTCATACCATGAGCACAAAAAGTTTGTGTTTTCATCTTGTGGGAATAATTTGATGAAGAAGTTCAAAAGGCGCTGAACGTCTCAATTTGCATATTCTAATATTTCAAAGTAATTTTCTCATGTGGGATATGGATCATGGAAGATTCATTTCTAAATTCAACTTAATTTTGTGAAGAACGGGAGAATACTTTTCTATTTCTGCTCAAATTTTGTTTCTGTACGATGGTAGAGCCTTTGCATTTGGCCGTCTCACTAAACTATCCAGTCAGCTGTCTCCTGAACATGGGCATTTTCTGTTGAATTCATTAGTTAGTGCAACCATGTTTAGGAGATGGCTGTCTGGCTACTCACATCCTTCTTGGGATGTAACAGACATCAGAGCAACAATCCCTGCAAACAGAGAAAGACTTGCCATGGAAAATTTCTTGCATTTCTCCTATTCACCCTCTCTTACTCTGAAATTTATCTTTGATGTTGGACACTGACTCACATGGTTCTCGGTATTGAAACGCACAACAAAGTTGTCAAAAGTCTGAGCCGCTAATGAAAGTGGAGTTTTATCCCCACATTCAGCTGTTATTGCAGACTCAACAGATTGTATTAGCGAATGTTGTTGGCTGTACTTCAATCTAACTTCAGTAATTTTCATTAGAGCTCATACTAATATTATATCTTCATAGTTTGATAGCAACAATTGGTGTTTCTGAGTTGTGGGAATAACTTGAAGTTCTTAGGAAGCATCCTTTCTTATTTTCACCCTGCATATTGTAACGTGTCAAACCAATAAATGCATGAAGTAGATGTAGACAGATTGATTAATTTTAAGGGAAATCATTTTCCTGAACATTCTTAAAGCACTGTTCATCTTCTGCGAAAAGTTTGAAGAAGCTGGTTAGAAGTGTCTGAGCAGATTTCAATTTGTATATGCTCACATTTGAAAGTTATTGCCTCATGAAAAGTACATAGATTAACTGGTTAATTTTCAAGAACATCACTTTTCCTGAATATTCATTAAACATTGGTCAATTTGTTATCAGAATTTCTGTCGAGGATAGTTGTGCCCCTGTTTTGGCCTTCCCAATGAACATTCCAGCCAGCGGTATTCTGCACAGCAGCATTTTTTCCGTTGTATTCACTAGTCAGTGCTGCCATGTTGAGGAATCCGCTGTCTGGCTACTCTCGTTCAAGCTCATGATTGTGGCAGGGATTCTTGGAATGGCCAGTTCATGTCGTCAGCGAATTTGATCATGAATTCTTTTCAAGGGCGATCACTTAGAGATGTATTTGAACCTTATTGTTGGATGTGATCAGAGGCAGAGTCACTGATGAAAGAGGGGATTTCGATGTCATTTAACATTTATTGCTGACCATCCACAGATTCTTTTGGTGCATGTTGTCAGCTGTATTTCAATCCAATTTGACTAATTCTCATCAGAAGTCATCCAAGTCTTAATTCTTCATAATTTTGCAATGAACAGTTCCAACCCAGCAACGTGGATATTGAATTATTTGCACTTTTCAATTTCCTGCCCATTAATGTGTGCTTCAATGCTTTGGCTTAGTGAAAGGAAGAGACTATTAAAGAGCTTTCCCATTTGTTGTCTTGATAGAAAATGAAGTGGCTGTCTTTAGTTCAGATTGGGAAAATAATGTGGACTGCCTAGCAACATTCAACATGCAATATTCACTTTAATTCAAATTATTTATTTGAAGAATGAGAAAATGCTCGTCTAATTCTGCTGTAAGCTTTTTGTGTAAGATAGTCATGCCTTTGCTTTCGGACTTTTCTCTAAACTTTCCAGACAGCTGTCTCCTGAACAGGCATTTTCTCCAAGCATTTTCTGTTGAATTCATTAATAAGTGTTGCCATGTATATGAGATGGCTCTCTGGCTACTCACGTCCATCTCAGGTTATAACAGACATCAGAGCAACAATCCCATCAAGCAATGGAGGAAGTGTGACACACAATTTCTTGCATTTCTCCTTTTGGACTATCTCTTTCTCTGAAATATCTCTTTGATATTGGACACTGGCTCACAGGTTTCTTGGTATTGACCCTTCACTGATATAGCCTTCACTATCATTGTAATGTGCTGTTAATGTCAGTCAGCTCCATCGTTGAGGCACCAGTTAGATAAATCTTTATTTCAAAACCAACTACAGTATTGACCTTATTTTCCAGATTTGCATATTAGCTTGTGTATAAAGTAGACAGCAGGGATGCAGGATCTATGTCAAACTTGAGCAACAAAGGACCTCAAGTGTGCTATAGGCCAAATGCAGGCAAATGGCTCTGGATTAAATAGGAATCTTGGCCAATTTTACTAGAAGAGCCTTGTTTCTACCCTGTTCGAAGCTATTACTTGATGATGGAAGCATTGAGGAGCAGAGATTTAGAGTGTCGGGCACACTAATTAGTATCTTTAACTTCTAATTCAGACATCTGAGGTACCACCTGCTTCATGCAGGCTTCAGTTTTACCAGTGCTCAAGTAGAACATGGTCAGCTGTCTCAATAACTATCGTCCAGCATCATTTACATCCGCTGTGATGAACTTGTTTGAAAGGTTGGTGACTGAGGAAAGACTTGGATCCATTCTAATTTGTTTAGCATCACACAGGCCAAACAGGTCAGGAACAATTATTACCCTCAACGAGCAGTCTCTTGAATCAGAGCGGATTATATAATTCACCCCAAAACTGAACTGATTTCATGACCAATTAATAACTTATGGATTCACGTTTAAAGACTCTACAGATCATATTCTTAATGCGTATTGCTTACTTATTTATTATTGGTGTAAATTTTTTTTCATTTGCACAGGTTGTTGTCTTCTGTATGTTAGTTGTTTATTTGGATTTGTTTGTTAATGTTTCCATTCTGTGTAACTGAATCTCAGGATAGGATATGCTGACACATGTATGTTTACTTTGAGAAGAAATATACTTTGAAAAAATGAACTTTGAACATGTGCTGGAGAGGTCTAGAGAGTTAGGATAGCATAAGACCATAAGAACAGAAGATATCAGAGTGGGGTTAGGCTATCTGGCCCATTGAGTCTGCTCCATTTTCCCTCTCAGGTCCAATCTCCTGCCTCCTCCCTGTATCCCTTCATGCCCTGACAAATCAGGATCTTCTGCCAGAAATAGACATAAAGACTTGGTCTCCATAGCTGCCTGTGACAAACATTTCCACAGATTCACCACTCTCTAGCTAAAGATTTTCTTCCTCATCTCTGTTCTAAGGCTGAGCCTGTGTCTTCTGGACGTAGAATCTCCCACTAAAGGAAATATCCCCTCCATATTGACCCTATAAATGCCTTTCACCTTCAATTAGGTCACCCTCCATTTTTCTGAATCTAGTGAATACAGGACCAGAGACATCAAACGCTCTTCAAATGACAAACTGTTCAAACCTGGAATCATTTTTGACAACTTCCTTTGAACCTTCTCCAGTTTCAGCACATCATTTCTAAGATGAGGAGACCAAACTTCTCACAATACTCCAGTGAGACCTTGCCACTACTTCATAAAGTCTCAACATCAACCCTTGCTTTTATATTCCAGTCCTCTCGAAATGAAGGCTAACATCACATTTGCCTTCCTCACCAGAGACTCAATATCTCAGGAATTCTGCACAAGCACTCCCAAGACCCTTTGCACATCAGATTTTTGAGTTTTCTCTCCACTTAGGAGATAGTCAACCCTTTCATTTCTTCTATCAAAGTACATGAGCATACACTTCTTGACATTGTATTCCATCTACCACTTCTTTGTCCAGTCTCTCCACAACTGTGGCCATCTTCTACAGGACACTAACACGAAACACATCTTTGCCTTCTCACCAGCAGTCTACCTGCCTCCCACCCTCCCTGATCCCGCTCTCTACCTTCTACAGTGATTGATCCCTCTGTAGCTCTCTTGTTCATTCATCTCTCCCCACTAATCATCCTCTTGGCTCCTAACACTGCAGACAGCAGAAGTACTGAACTTGCCCATTCACATTCTCCTTCAGGGCCCCAAACAGTCCTTCCAGGTGAGACAACACTTCACCTTTCAATCCTTTGAGGTTGCCTGCCGTATCCGGTATTCCCAATTCAGCCTCTTCTACATTGATGAGACCTACATAGATCGGGAGTGGGGGGAGGGTTTGCTTTGTGAAGCACCTGTGCTCCTTTTCCAGAAAGTGTAAATTACTGGTGGCAACCATTTCAATTCCTATTCCCATTCCCGTTCTCACATGTCCATCCACCATCTGCGACCTCATCTGCTGCCACAATGAGGCCACTCTGAAAGTGCAGGAGCAACACATCATATTCTATCTAGGTAGCCTTCAAATTGATGGCATGAAAGTTGATTTCTCTTTCTGAAAATGTTTCCACACCCCCTTTCCTCTTCTTCATTTCCGCAATCTGACCCCTTACCTCTTCTCACCTGCCTATCACATCCTTAATGTGTCCCTCCAACTTCCCTTTTTGCCATCATCCACTCTCCTTTCATAGCAGATTCCTTCTTCTCCTGTTCTTTGCATGTTCCACCTATTACCTCCCAGCTATTTCCTTCTCCCACCTTCTATCTTATCTTCCTTCTCCTCCTGCACCTTCTTCTTCTGGCATCTTCTCCCTTCCTTTCCAGTCCTGAAGAAGAGTCTTCTCCCAAAAGCATCAACTCAATTCCATTGATGCTGCCTGATCTGACCTGCCAAGATCCTGTAGCGATTTCACTGATCTCAACTGGGGTAGAGGTGACCTATACACTGGTTGAAGTTAAACAGGTGTGGTATCAAAATCCGAGTGTGGAAGTTTGTTTGTGCCACCATGGAGGGTTTAAACTAGACTGGCAAGGTGTGGAACATAAGAGAATGATGACTTGAGAACACAATGGTGCGTGCAGCAACCAAATCGTGTAAGCCAAGTGATCATGTTAAAGTAAAAGGACAGATAGAAGGACTGCTTAAAACTGCACATATTTCAATGCATGTAGCTTTACAGATAAGGCAGACAGACTGAGGGCATTGATTGCCATTAGGGATAGGGATGTTGCGGCCATCATAGAAACATAAATGTTGTGAACAGAATTAGGGAACTGAGAACTGGAGGAGATAAGATTAAGGATAGGTTTAATTGAAACATGAGTGACAATGCTTCCACAGAGGTTGGTCTGTTTTGATAATAAATCTCCAGAGGCAATGGCTCGAGCAGTTTCCACCCAGTGCAAGTGGATCTTTTATTTTCATCAGTGGCAGACCCCAGTTATTATGGATGGGCAACAACATCTCCTTGCCGTTAACATGGGTGCGTCATGGGCCTGAATGCGTAGCCTCCTATGCTACTCACTTTATATTTATGATCATGTAGTGAAGTACAGCTCCAATGCGATAATTAAATTTACTGATGACACTGTGGTTGGCTGAATCACAGCACTAAGCACTGTTTGAACCACACATATGTTGATGCATGTAGATTGACAGCGAAGCCAGACAGACTGAGGACATTGACTGCCACGAGGGACAGAGATGTTCTGCCCATAACACATGTAGGGAAAGGAGGTGGAGAGCTTTAAATTCCTTAGCATTAGTGTATCAGAGGATCTGTCTTGGGACCGGCACGTACAGTAAGTGCCATCACAAAATAGGCAGAACAGTATCTCTACTTGCTTCGAAGTTTGCATAGATTTAGTATGTCACCAAAACCTTTGACAAACTTCTGCAGAGAAACAGTGTAGAATTTCCTGACTGGTTGCATCACAACCTGGGATGGAAACACCAATACTCAGGAATGGAAAAGTCTGGAGAAAGTGGAAAATAGAGCATAGTCCATCAGTGGAAAAGTCCCTGCCAACTATACTGATTACAGGGAGCACAGCCACAAGGAAACAGCATCGATCATCGAAGTCCCTCACCACCCTGAAGACGCTCTCTTCACATTCTCTAATTGGGGTGGAAGTAGAGAAGCCCAAAGTCCCACACCACCAGTTTCAAGAACAGTTATAATCAGGAAAACATCCAGCTCATGAGCTGGTGTGGCTAACTGCATTCACCACTACTCTGCAGAGATTCTATGACCTGCAGACTCACTAGGAAGGATTCTTTACAACCCATGTATTATGTTAATTGCAGAGCTTGTCTTGTTTTATACTTTGGTTGCTTGTCTATCTGAGTGTAACTTTTGTAAAATATGATTTCATTTCATTCTTACATTTAAATGTTTGCAAGAAAAGAAATATAAGTAAAAAAAATTATTGGTAAAAAAAATATCAGCTGATGAACAAGGATTCAGAGGTTACACCACAGAACTCCCTACAGAATTACAGAGCTGGAGTGCATCAGGAGTACTGATCCAATTCACACTCAGGGTCAAGTCTCTGATATGTTTTTGTTTTCCAACAACAAATCCAAATTGTATTACATATTGGTATAAAATAAATAAATAGCTTGAAAACAGGAATGACCAAGCAGCGCTGACGTTCACAGACCATTGAGAAATCTGGTGACAGAGGGGAAGGATCTGTTCCTGAATCATTTGACTATGGGTCTTCAGATTCCTGTACCTCCTCCCTGATGGTAGTGATGAGAAGAGGACATGTTGCAGCGGGCAATCCCTCCTTCTTGAAGCATTGCCTCTTCAAAATGTTCTCCATGAGAGGGAGGGTTGTGCCCAAGATGGAGTTAGTTCAGTCTACAATCTCTTGTGATCCTGTTCATTGGAACCCCGACATCAGGCTCTGATTCAATTAGTCAGAAAGCTCTCCACCATAATCAAATAAACACGCTTTGCAGAAAATATGAAAATGCTGCAGTTCCAAAACAAAAACAGCATCATCAATGGAAAGGGGGCAGAGTTCATTGCTTGTGTTGAAAACTCTTTGCTATGGCAGAAATTGGTTTTAAGCAGTGGGTGTTATAGAGGGTTGAGAAATAATATTCAAAAAAAGCTGAATCTCTATAATGAGAGTGGGGCCAGGCTTTAAATGCTGAAAATCTATGGATAAAGCCAGGTAGCAGATGGAATACAGTGTTGGGAAATGTATGATAAAAGGATCAATAGTGCGGACTATTATCTAAATGGGGAGAAGTTTGTCCTCGTGCAAGACTCCCAGAAGGTGAATTTACAGGTTGAGTAAATTCAATGTTGGCATTTATTTCAAGGGGAAAAAATATAAAAGCAAGGAGAAAATGCTGAGCATTTTTAAGACATTTTTAAGACTGCAGTGGGAATATTGTCAATGGTTTCAGGCGCCATATCTCAGGAAGGATGTGTTATCACTGGAGAGATTCCAGAGGAAATTCACGAGGATGATCCAGGAATAAAGTAGTTAACATATGAAGAGGGTGTGGCAACTTTGAGCCTGTACTCGCAGGAATTTGGAAGAATGGGGGGGGGGGGGGTGGAATGGTGTTGAAAGGACTAGTTAGGGTAGATGTGGAGAGAATATGGATATACAGAACTCGTAGGGACAGCCTTAAAATTGAGGGGCGACCTTTTAGAACAGAGGTAAGAAGGATATTCTTTTAGCCAGAGAGTAGTAAATCTGCAATTCTTTGTCCTGCATATATTTAAGGTTGAATTTGATAGTTTTCTGATACAGCGAGAAGAAAATTGAATGGGTTTCAGTGGGATGCTGAGTCAGCCATGATGGAATGACGAAGCAAACTAGATGGGCTGAATGGCCGAATTCTGTCCCTTTGTCTTATTGTCTAAAGCTAATTGCAGTGCTCTAGTATGGAGTAAATCTATCAATGGTGCAGAGAGTAGTTGATGGAAGTGAATGTCGCCCGGTGAAGGAGTCAGGAAGATCCCTTCAGAATGCGGAAAGGTTTCAGTCTGATGGAGAAATCTCATCGCTGTCTCCAACCCGCTCTAAGATGCATTTCACAGCTCCTTACAGATTAATTTGTTTCTGCCGACTAGCTCTAATTGCCCCACTAACCCATCAAATAGCTTCTTCTACAGTTTATCACCATTTCAACGCTGGCCGCACTTTTTATCAGATATTATATTCAACATGCTCACGGCAATTTGAACTAACACGTGTCTATTTCCCACTTCTTTACAAAGAGAATCGACCCGAAAGATTAATTCTATCAGGTCTGCATTCTTCTAACGATTTCATTTCTTTAATTTTTGATTTTAGACATCAGTAGTTTATATTTTGATTTTCATGTTCTCGATAAAAAGTCTTCCGGACGGATAGGGGCTGAGGGATATTTGTGAGGGGTAATCTGCACATTCCAATCTTTCAGCCAATATCTGTTTCAAAAGAATAATTTTCTATTAATCTGCCATACAAAGCAAATGAATGGGGAATGACGCTCCGGATTTGCCGGCTGTTGTGGGGCTGAAGAAGCCCTCGCCTGGGTCGGTGCTCGAAATTCCGACTTGCTAACTGTTTGTGTTGTGAACTGTCACGGGAACTAGAGCACGCCGTGCAATGCTAGTGTACAACAGCTCACCCTGCACACTATAACTCCAGAAATCTACTACGTGATGATTCAGAAGTCGAGACTAATTCACCCACTAGCTTTCCACACGCAAATCCTGCGCGACAGTTTAGTTCACCCGAGTCTACCTTCTAACACTACCGGTTAACTAATCGAGAAACCAGATTTATGTGACATTTTCAAACTGCAGCATCAATGGAAAGTTTGTGACATAAATAAAATAATAAAAGTAAATTAAAAGTGTACTGGCGAATTGATTGGAACGACACATGAAGGTATCAACATCTGCTGGTCTGCTTTGACCAAAGTACCTCAGTTCACTGGGTGATACGCAAATTATTTTTCACATTCTCAATGTAATAAAATGGATGCAGATGTACATTGTATGGTCGCTACAATCTTCCATTTTAAGTTGATATTTCTCCCCAGTAACTGAAGTTAGAAAATGCCCGTAACTCTGTGGACAGTATTTCTCACCTTGGGCGTTGCCATTCAAATTCCCAGCCAATTGTCTCCTCAACCACGATTTCTCAAAGGTGATAGGATGAACAAAGGAGGCCAATTGCCTTGCAGCAGGGAAAAAAACACAGCTATTGTCACCTATTCTGAGGGAAATTAAGATGTGCTAATGGCAAAGGCGACCTCGTGGTGAGGGATGGTAAAAATATTAGTGACTCAGTGCATTCAATCAGTGTCCGAGTTCGAAGGGAAGAGTAGGGACAGGACTTTTCATCACCCAAACGAGTAAGTACAGAAACTTTCTTTTCAAGATTATTGGCTAATTTCAGACCTGTAATTTCTCCTGAACTCTAGCATTTTCCGTTGCCGTGTTTAGGAGACAGGCCCCTGCTAACTCACACTGAAGCTCAGGATTCGTCCGCATCCCTCGCGACGGCCCGATCAGGCAGGGCTGCTCCCTCCTGTCGCGTAACCTTGTCTTGAATTTCCTCCAACTGGGAATTCCTCTTCTTTCCTTTCTCAATACTGTACCAACTTTTTCCCAAACGAGCGGGGTTATTCAACGACTGATTACTGATGATGCTGAACTGTTTTACTGACTGTATTGTGCGTATATATTCTTCTCTTTAATTTAATACCATCAGGTAAATTTAAATCGAGTTCTCATGATTTCATGTCTAGATGCAAGGAGGGCCGAATAAAAACGATTTAAGATGAGACTATACCATACTTTTATTTTTATAAATTCAGAAAAAGAATGACAAAGTGGACGAAACTTTAATCAGCCTCACTGAAGTTCACATGCCGGATAACGTTTTGCTCTGTAATGCCATGATTCTGCAGTTATTTTGAGGTGAATCTGAGCTGAGTTATTGAGAGTTCTGTGCGGTTTTTGTTTCATTTTTTGGCATGCTGTGTTCTTGGTGGAAGATTCAGTGTTTGTCACAAGTTTCGAAGGGAAAACGTCCACTGCATGTTTACTGCAACATTCACATTCACATAGACCTTTCACATAGAGGAATCAGTCATCCTGGTCTGTTTCTGTTGATTATGTGTTGTGGAGGAATTTTTAAGGGTGAGATAACTAACGGTCTTATTAAAGCGTTTGATTCCCTTGTCCATGTTGGTCGATAATGGAGTCACCAGGTTGAGAGGGGTAAATGCTGCGCACTGTATTCTTATTGCAATAAACATTTTCAAGTAGAATTTGTTTCTGAATAATCAGAATTGTTGTTACATTTCTGGTGAATCTATCTTGTGGAAGAGCACTGCACTCTCTTGCTTGTTCGTGCTTTTTTACTTCCAGACAGCGGCCTCCTAAACAGCAGCATTTTCCGTTGTAATCTCTGGGTCATGCTGCCATGTTTAGGAATCCACAATCCTGCCACACACAAGCCATACCATGATTCTGCATGATGTCCTTACAACTGATGTTTCATGTGTAGCCTGACGTTTTGCTGAGGAATGCAGTATTGCTGGTATATTTCTGGTGATTGTGTGCTGTGGATGAAACTTTCCAGCCGGCGGTCTCCTGAACAGCAGCATTTTCCATTCTATTCATTTGGTCGTGTTGCCATGTTCAGGAATCCGCTATCTGGCTACACACATGGAAGGTCAAGATTCAGTATTGGTGCTATTTTCTGGTAGAGGAGCACTGTGCCCTCTCATTTGTTCTTCGCTCTTATCTATCCTGCCAGTGAAATCTGCCCACAGTGGAATCTGTCATCCTGGTATATTTCTGGTGAAAATGCCCGGTAGGGCAACATGGCACACAGTAGGTTGGTTCTTGCCTCTTAACTTATATATTCTTCATACCATGAGCACAAAAAGTTTGTGTTTTCATCTTGTGGGAATAATTTGATGAAGAAGTTCAAAAGGCGCTGAACGTCTCAATTTGCATATTCTAATATTTCAAAGTAATTTTCTCATGTGGGATATGGATCATGGAAGATTCATTTCTAAATTCAACTTAATTTTGTGAAGAACGGGAGAATGCTTTTCTATTTCTGCTCAAATTTTGTTTCTGTACGATGGTAGAGCCTTTGCATTTGGCCGTCTCACTAAACTACCCAGTCAGCTGTCTCCTGAACATGGGCATTTTCTGTTGAATTCATTAGTTAGTGCAACCATGTTTAGGAGATGGCTGTCTGGCTACTCACATCCTTCTTGGGATGTAACAGACATCAGAGCAACAATCCCTGCAAACAGAGAAAGACTTGCCATGGAAAATTTCTTGCATTTCTCCTATTCACCCTCTCTTACTCTGAAATTTATCTTTGATGTTGGACACTGACTCACAGGTTTCTTGGTACTGAAAAACACAACAATGTTGTCAAATGTCAGTAATGAAAGTGGTGTTATCGCCCACATTTAGATATTATTGCGGAAAATCAGTGTTAACAGAAGAAAATGGGTATTCAAAATTTGGACTTTTTAATTTCCAGACTATTAGCATTAAACCTTCTTACTCTGAGCACAAAAAAATTGTGCTTCTGTCTTGTGGGAATAGTTTCAAGAAGGACTTCAGAATAGTCTGCCCAAGTTTGACTGCACATATAGCAATTTTTCAAAGTAATACCATGAAGAACATGTCAGCAGATTGGTTAATTCTCAGGAAAATCACTTTTTGGGAACATTCTCAAATTTGTCACGTTGTAGATAATGTTACAGTGGAGGATAGTTGTGTCTCTGGCTTTGCCCGTGTCCATTGAACTTTCCAGCCAGCGGTATCCTGAACAGCAGCATTTTCCGTTGTATTCACTGGTAAGTGCTGCCATGTTCAGGAATCAGCTCTGTGGCTACTCTCGATCAAGCTCATGGTTCCAGCTGACATCCTTGCAATGGCCAGTTATTATGTAGGCAGAGGTTTTGCTCATGAATGCAGTACGTGCTATCATTTAGAGATGAATCGGAACGGACATGTTGGGTGTGATCTAATGTTTATATATCATGTGTAGCTTTGATGGAAGATTTAATCTGAATTCTCTCATTATTCTTCGGCATTACTGAAGTTGGTCGATGTCAAATGAACAAGTTGCATTCCTCGCATGAGGTACTACTTCCGAGAACCTGTTGCACGATCATTGCTAATCGAGAAACACTAATATTTGGACATCTTAACTTCCAGGCTCGCAATGTTAATACTTCATATTTTGACACAAAAGAATTGACTCTAGCACCTTTTGAGAATAATTTGAAGAAGGAGTTCAGTCGTTTCAGCTAAAATTTCACCATGCACATTTCAGCATTTCAAGCTAATGGACTCATCAAGGATTTCTAGACACAAAGGTTAATTTTGAGGAAAATCATTTTCATGAACATTCATTAAACATTGGTAAAGGTGTCATTCATATTTCTGTGGAGAATAGTTGTGCTTCTGCACACTGCCTCGTGCATTGAACTCTCCAGCCAGCGGTATCCTGAACTGCAGCATTTTTCCGTTGTATTCACAGGTAATTGCTGCCATGTTCAGGAATCCACTCTCTGGTTACTCTCGTTGAAGCTATAATTGCTGCAGGTATTCATCCTGCTGCCAGTACGTGTACGCAGACATTTTGTTCATGATTGTAGAGCATGTATGATGATGAAGGGGTAAAAATGTATTGCATTGGTGTGTGTGATCTGATGTTTCTCTATCATGCCTAGGCTTGATGAAACGTCTAACTTGAACCCTCTGATTTTCATTCGGAATCATGGCATGATGGACCAAGTCGAATGAACAGCATGTATTTGCTGTTGTTAAACTATCCCTTCAGTCACCTGTTGTACGATCAACGCCCAACCAGCAATGAGGGTATTTAGTTATTTGCACTTCACAATTTACAGCCTCCGAGTATGTGTTTCAATGCACGTGATTCTGAAAGGAAGAGTATATTGTCTGGTTTTCCCTTTGTTGCCTTGGTAGTAACTGCAGTGACTGTCATCAGTTTGGATTGGAAAGAAAATGTGGACGGCATGGATCATGCAGCATTCATTTTAACATTCATCTTCTTTTCCTGAAAAACGAGAAAATGCTCATCTATTTATGCTGTGCGTCTTTTTTGCTGTACGATAGTGGAGCATTTGCGTTCGGCCATCTTCTCCAAACTTTCCAGTCAGCTGCCTCCTGAACATGGGCATTTTCCGTTGAATTAATTAGAAAGTGCTGCCATGTTTAGGAGATGGCTGTATGGCTACTCACGTCCATATCTGGATACAACAGATATTAAAGCAACAATTGAATCTAACAAAGCAAGAATTCTCACAGACAATTTCTTGCATTTCTCCTTTTGCACCCTCTCTTTCTCTGAAATTTATCTTTGATATTGGACACTGGCTCACATGGTTCTCGGTATTGAAACGCACAACAAAGTTGTCAAAAGTCTGAGCCGCTAATGAAAGTGGAGTTTTATCCCCACATTCAGCTGTTATTGCAGACTCAACAGATTGTATTAGCGAATGTTGTTGGCTGTACTTCAATCTAACTTCAGTAATTTTCATTAGAGCTCATACTAATATTATATCTTCATAGTTTGATAGCAACAATTGGTGTTTCTGAGTTGTGGGAATAACTTGAAGTTCTTAGGAAGCATCCTTTCTTATTTTCACCCTGCATATTGTAACGTGTCAAACCAATAAATGCATGAAGTAGATGTAGACAGATTGATTAATTTTAAGGGAAATCATTCTCCTGAACATTCTTAAAGCACTGTTCATCTTCTGCGAAAAGTTTGAAGAAGCTGGTTAGAAGTGTCTGAGCAGATTTCAATTTGTATATGCTCACAGTTGAAAGTTATTGCCTCATGAAAAGTACATAGATTAACTGGTTAATTTTCAAGAACATCACTTTTCCTGAATATTCATTAAACATTGGTCAATTTGTTATCAGAATTTCTGTCGAGGATAGTTGTGCCCCTGTTTTGGCCTTCCCAATGAACATTCCAGCCAGCGGTATTCTGCACAGCAGCATTTTTTCCGTTGTATTCATTAGTCAGTGCTGCCATGTTGAGGAATCCGCTGTCTGGCTACTCTCGTTCAAGCTCATGATTGTGGCAGGGATTCTTGGAATGGCCAGTTCATGTCGTCAGCGAACTTGATCATGAATTCTTTTCAAGGGCGATCACTTAGAGATGTATTTGAACCTTATTGTTGGATGTGATCAGAGGCAGAGTCACTGATGAAAGAGGGGATTTCGATGTCATTTAACATTTATTGCTGACCATCCACAGATTCTTTTGGTGCATGTTGTCAGCTGTATTTCAATCCAATTTGACTAATTCTCATCAGAAGTCATCCAAGTCTTAATTCTTCATAATTTTGCAATGAACAGTTCCAACCCAGCAACGTGGATATTGAATTATTTGCACTTTTCAATTTCCTGCCCATTAATGTGTGCTTCAATGCTTTGGCTTAGTGAAAGGAAGAGACTATTAAAGAGCTTTCCCATTTGTTGTCTTGATAGAAAATGAAGTGGCTGTCTTTAGTTCAGATTGTGGAAATAATGTGGACTGCCTAGCAACATTCAACATGCAATATTCACTTTAATTCAAATTATTTATTTGAAGAATGAGAAAATGCTCGTCTAATTCTGCTGTAAGCTTTTTGTGTAAGATAGTCATGCCTTTGCTTTCGGACTTTTCTCTAAACTTTCCAGACAGCTGTCTCCTGAACAGGCATTTTCTCCAAGCATTTTCTGTTGAATTCATTAATAAGTGTTGCCATGTATATGAGATGGCTCTCTGGCTACTCACGTCCATCTCAGGTTATAACAGACATCAGAGCAACAATCCCATCAAGCAATGGAGGAAGTGTGACACACAATTTCTTGCATTTCTCCTTTTGGACTATCTCTTTCTCTGAAATATCTCTTCGATATTGGACACTGGCTCACAGGTTTCTTGGTATTGACCCTTCACTGATATAGCCTTCACTATCATTGTAATGTGCTGTTAATGTCAGTCAGCTCCATCGTTGAGGCACCAGTTAGATAAATCTTTATTTCAAAACCAACTACAGTATTGACCTTATTTTCCAGATTTGCATATTAGCTTGTGTATAAAGTAGACAGCAGGGATGCAGGATCTATGTCAAACTTGAGCAACAAAGGACCTCAAGTGTGCTATAGGCCAAATGCAGGCAAATGGCTCTGGATTAGATAGGAATCTTGGCCAATTTTACTAGAAGAGCCTTGTTTCTACCCTGTTCGAAGCTATTACTTGATGATGGAAGCATTGAGGAGCAGAGATTTAGAGTGTCGGGCACACTAATTAGTATCTTTAATTTCTAATTCAGACATCTGAGGTACCACCTGCTTCATGCAGGCTTCAGTTTTACCAGTGCTCAAGTAGAACATGGTCAGCTGTCTCAATAACTATCGTCCAGCATCATTTACATCCGCTGTGATGAACTTGTTTGAAAGGTTGGTGACTGAGGAAAGACTTGGATCCATTCTAATTTGTTTAGCATCACACAGGCCAAACAGGTCAGGAACAATTATTACCCTCAACGAGCAGTCTCTTGAATCAGAGCGGATTATATAATTCACCCCAAAACTGAACTGATTTCATGACCAATTAATAACTTATGGATTCACATTTAAAGACTCTACAGATCATATTCTTAATGCGTATTGCTTACTTATTTATTATTGGTGTAAATTTTTTTCTTTTGCACAGGTTGTTGTCTTCTGTATGTTAGTTGTTTATTTGGATTTGTTTGTTAATGTTTCCATTCTGTGTAACTGAATCTCAGGATAGGATATGCTGACACATGTATGTTTACTTTGAGAAGAAATATACTTTGAAAAAATGAACTTTGAACATGTGCTGGAGAGGTCTAGAGAGTTAGGATAGCATAAGACCATAAGAACAGAAGATATCAGAGTGGGGTTAGGCTATCTGGCCCATTGAGTCTGCTCCATTTTCCCTCTCAGGTCCAATCTCCTGCCTCCTCCCTGTATCCCTTCATGCCCTGACAAATCAGGATCTTCTGCCAGAAATAGACATAAAGACTTGGTCTCCATAGCTGCCTGTGACAAACATTTCCACAGATTCACCACTCTCTAGCTAAAGATTTTCTTCCTCATCTCTGTTCTAAGGCTGAGCCTGTGTCTTCTGGACGTAGAATCTCCCACTAAAGGAAATATCCCCTCCATATTGACCCTATAAATGCCTTTCACCTTCAATTAGGTCACCCTCCATTTTTCTGAATCTAGTGAATACAGGACCAGAGACATCAAACGCTCTTCAAATGACAAACTGTTCAAACCTGGAATCATTTTTGACAACTTCCTTTGAACCTTCTCCAGTTTCAGCACATCATTTCTAAGATGAGGAGACCAAACTTCTCACAATACTCCAGTGAGACCTTGCCACTACTTCATAAAGTCTCAACATCAACCCTTGCTTTTATATTCCAGTCCTCTCGAAATGAAGGCTAACATCACATTTGCCTTCCTCACCAGAGACTCAATATCTCAGGAATTCTGCACAAGCACTCCCAAGACCCTTTGCACATCAGATTTTTGAGTTTTCTCTCCACTTAGGAGATAGTCAACCCTTTCATTTCTTCTATCAAAGTACATGAGCATACACTTCTTGACATTGTATTCCATCTACCACTTCTTTGTCCAGTCTCTCCACAACTGTGGCCATCTTCTACAGGACACTAACACGAAACACATCTTTGCCTTCTCACCAGCAGTCTACCTGCCTCCCACCCTCCCTGATCCCGCTCTCTACCTTCTACAGTGATTGATCCCTCTGTAGCTCTCTTGTTCATTCATCTCTCCCCACTAATCATCCTCTTGGCTCCTAACACTGCAGACAGCAGAAGTACTGAACTTGCCCATTCACATTCTCCTTCAGGGCCCCAAACAGTCCTTCCAGGTGAGACAACACTTCACCTTTCAATCCTTTGAGGTTGCCTGCCGTATCCGGTATTCCCAATTCAGCCTCTTCTACATTGATGAGACCTACATAGATCGGGAGTGGGGGGAGGGTTTGCTTTGTGAAGCACCTGTGCTCCTTTTCCAGAAAGTGTAAATTACTGGTGGCAACCATTTCAATTCCTATTCCCATTCCCGTTCTCACATGTCCATCCACCATCTGCGACCTCATCTGCTGCCACAATGAGGCCACTCTGAAAGTGCAGGAGCAACACATCATATTCTATCTAGGTAGCCTTCAAATTGATGGCATGAAAGTTGATTTCTCTTTCTGAAAATGTTTCCACACCCCCTTTCCTCTTCTTCATTTCCGCAATCTGACCCCTTACCTCTTCTCACCTGCCTATCACATCCTTAATGTGTCCCTCCAACTTCCCTTTTTGCCATCATCCACTCTCCTTTCATAGCAGATTCCTTCTTCTCCTGTTCTTTGCATGTTCCACCTATTACCTCCCAGCTATTTCCTTCTCCCACCTTCTATCTTATCTTCCTTCTCCTCCTGCACCTTCTTCTTCTGGCATCTTCTCCCTTCCTTTCCAGTCCTGAAGAAGAGTCTTCTCCCAAAAGCATCAACTCAATTCCATTGATGCTGCCTGATCTGACCTGCCAAGATCCTGTAGCGATTTCACTGATCTCAACTGGGGTAGAGGTGACCTATACACTGGTTGAAGTTAAACAGGTGTGGTATCAAAATCCGAGTGTGGAAGTTTGTTTGTGCCACCATGGAGGGTTTAAACTAGACTGGCAAGGTGTGGAACATAAGAGAATGATGACTTGAGAACACAATGGTGCGTGCAGCAACCAAATCGTGTAAGCCAAGTGATCATGTTAAAGTAAAAGGACAGATAGAAGGACTGCTTAAAACTGCACATATTTCAATGCATGTAGCTTTACAGATAAGGCAGACAGACTGAGGGCATTGATTGCCATTAGGGATAGGGATGTTGCGGCCATCATAGAAACATAAATGTTGTGAACAGAATTAGGGAACTGAGAACTGGAGGAGATAAGATTAAGGATAGGTTTAATTGAAACATGAGTGACAATGCTTCCACAGAGGTTGGTCTGTTTTGATAATAAATCTCCAGAGGCAATGGCTCGAGCAGTTTCCACCCAGTGCAAGTGGATCTTTTATTTTCATCAGTGGCAGACCCCAGTTATTATGGATGGGCAACAACATCTCCTTGCCGTTAACATGGGTGCGTCATGGGCCTGAATGCGTAGCCTCCTATGCTACTCACTTTATATTTATGATCATGTAGTGAAGTACAGCTCCAATGCGATAATTAAATTTACTGATGACACTGTGGTTGGCTGAATCACAGCACTAAGCACTGTTTGAACCACACATATGTTGATGCATGTAGATTGACAGCGAAGCCAGACAGACTGAGGACATTGACTGCCACGAGGGACAGAGATGTTCTGCCCATAACACATGTAGGGAAAGGAGGTGGAGAGCTTTAAATTCCTTAGCATTAGTGTATCAGAGGATCTGTCTTGGGACCGGCACGTACAGTAAGTGCCATCACAAAATAGGCAGAACAGTATCTCTACTTGCTTCGAAGTTTGCATAGATTTAGTATGTCACCAAAACCTTTGACAAACTTCTGCAGAGAAACAGTGTAGAATTTCCTGACTGGTTGCATCACAACCTGGGATGGAAACACCAATACTCAGGAATGGAAAAGTCTGGAGAAAGTGGAAAATAGAGCATAGTCCATCAGTGGAAAAGTCCCTGCCAACTATACTGATTACAGGGAGCACAGCCACAAGGAAACAGCATCGATCATCGAAGTCCCTCACCACCCTGAAGACGCTCTCTTCACATTCTCTAATTGGGGTGGAAGTAGAGAAGCCCAAAGTCCCACACCACCAGTTTCAAGAACAGTTATAATCAGGAAAACATCCAGCTCATGAGCTGGTGTGGCTAACTGCATTCACCACTACTCTGCAGAGATTCTATGACCTGCAGACTCACGAGGAAGGATTCTTTACAACCCATGTATTATGTTAATTGCAGAGCTTGTCTTGTTTTATACTTTGGTTGCTTGTCTATCTGAGTGTAACTTTTGTAAAATATGATTTCATTTCATTCTTACATTTAAATGTTTGCAAGAAAAGAAATATAAGTAAAAAAAATTATTGGTAAAAAAAATATCAGCTGATGAACAAGGATTCAGAGGTTACACCACAGAACTCCCTACAGAATTACAGAGCTGGAGTGCATCAGGAGTACTGATCCAATTCACACTCAGGGTCAAGTCTCTGATATGTTTTTGTTTTCCAACAACAAATCCAAATTGTATTACATATTGGTATAAAATAAATAAATAGCTTGAAAACAGGAATGACCAAGCAGCGCTGACGTTCACAGACCATTGAGAAATCTGGTGACAGAGGGGAAGGATCTGTTCCTGAATCATTTGACTATGGGTCTTCAGATTCCTGTACCTCCTCCCTGATGGTAGTGATGAGAAGAGGACATGTTGCAGCGGGCAATCCCTCCTTCTTGAAGCATTGCCTCTTCAAAATGTTCTCCATGAGAGGGAGGGTTGTGCCCAAGATGGAGTTAGTTCAGTCTACAATCTCTTGTGATCCTGTTCATTGGAACCCCGACATCAGGCTCTGATTCAATTAGTCAGAAAGCTCTCCACCATAATCAAATAAACACGCTTTGCAGAAAATATGAAAATGCTGCAGTTCCAAAACAAAAACAGCATCATCAATGGAAAGGGGGCAGAGTTCATTGCTTGTGTTGAAAACTCTTTGCTATGGCAGAAATTGGTTTTAAGCAGTGGGTGTTATAGAGGGTTGAGAAATAATATTCAAAAAAAGCTGAATCTCTATAATGAGAGTGGGGCCAGGCTTTAAATGCTGAAAATCTATGGATAAAGCCAGGTAGCAGATGGAATACAGTGTTGGGAAATGTATGATAAAAGGATCAATAGTGCGGACTATTATCTAAATGGGGAGAAGTTTGTCCTCGTGCAAGACTCCCAGAAGGTGAATTTACAGGTTGAGTAAATTCAATGTTGGCATTTATTTCAAGGGGAAAAAATATAAAAGCAAGGAGAAAATGCTGAGCATTTTTAAGACATTTTTAAGACTGCAGTGGGAATATTGTCAATGGTTTCAGGCGCCATATCTCAGGAAGGATGTGTTATCACTGGAGAGATTCCAGAGGAAATTCACGAGGATGATCCAGGAATAAAGTAGTTAACATATGAAGAGGGTGTGGCAACTTTGAGCCTGTACTCGCAGGAATTTGGAAGAATGGGGGGGGGGGCGTGGAATGGTGTTGAAAGGACTAGTTAGGGTAGATGTGGAGAGAATATGGATATACAGAACTCGTAGGGACAGCCTTAAAATTGAGGGGCGACCTTTTAGAACAGAGGTAAGAAGGATATTCTTTTAGCCAGAGAGTAGTAAATCTGCAATTCTTTGTCCTGCATATATTTAAGGTTGAATTTGATAGTTTTCTGATACAGCGAGAAGAAAATTGAATGGGTTTCAGTGGGATGCTGAGTCAGCCATGATGGAATGACGAAGCAAACTAGATGGGCTGAATGGCCGAATTCTGTCCCTTTGTCTTATTGTCTAAAGCTAATTGCAGTGCTCTAGTATGGAGTAAATCTATCAATGGTGCAGAGAGTAGTTGATGGAAGTGAATGTCGCCCGGTGAAGGAGTCAGGAAGATCCCTTCAGAATGCGGAAAGGTTTCAGTCTGATGGAGAAATCTCATCGCTGTCTCCAACCCGCTCTAAGATGCATTTCACAGCTCCTTACAGATTAATTTGTTTCTGCCGACTAGCTCTAATTGCCCCACTAACCCATCAAATAGCTTCTTCTACAGTTTATCACCATTTCAACGCTGGCCGCACTTTTTATCAGATATTATATTCAACATGCTCACGGCAATTTGAACTAACACGTGTCTATTTCCCACTTCTTTACAAAGAGAATCGACCCGAAAGATTAATTCTATCAGGTCTGCATTCTTCTAACGATTTCATTTCTTTAATTTTTGATTTTAGACATCAGTAGTTTATATTTTGATTTTCATGTTCTCGATAAAAAGTCTTCCGGACGGATAGGGGCTGAGGGATATTTGTGAGGGGTAATCTGCACATTCCAATCTTTCAGCCAATATCTGTTTCAAAAGAATAATTTTCTATTAATCTGCCATACAAAGCAAATGAATGGGGAATGACGCTCCGGATTTGCCGGCTGTTGTGGGGCTGAAGAAGCCCTCGCCTGGGTCGGTGCTCGAAATTCCGACTTGCTAACTGTTTGTGTTGTGAACTGTCACGGGAACTAGAGCACGCCGTGCAATGCTAGTGTACAACAGCTCACCCTGCACACTATAACTCCAGAAATCTACTACGTGATGATTCAGAAGTCGAGACTAATTCACCCACTAGCTTTCCACACGCAAATCCTGCGCGACAGTTTAGTTCACCCGAGTCTACCTTCTAACACTACCGGTTAACTAATCGAGAAACCAGATTTATGTGACATTTTCAAACTGCAGCATCAATGGAAAGTTTGTGACATAAATAAAATAATAAAAGTAAATTAAAAGTGTACTGGCGAATTGATTGGAACGACACATGAAGGTATCAACATCTGCTGGTCTGCTTTGACCAAAGTACCTCAGTTCACTGGGTGATACGCAAATTATTTTTCACATTCTCAATGTAATAAAATGGATGCAGATGTACATTGTATGGTCGCTACAATCTTCCATTTTAAGTTGATATTTCTCCCCAGTAACTGAAGTTAGAAAATGCCCGTAACTCTGTGGACAGTATTTCTCACCTTGGGCGTTGCCATTCAAATTCCCAGCCAATTGTCTCCTCAACCACGATTTCTCAAAGGTGATGGGATGAACAAAGGAGGCCAATTGCCTTGCAGCAGGGAAAAAAACACAGCTATTGTCACCTATTCTGAGGGAAATTAAGATGTGCTAATGGCAAAGGCGACCTCGTGGTGAGGGATGGTAAAAATATTAGTGACTCAGTGCATTCAATCAGTGTCCGAGTTCGAAGGGAAGAGTAGGGACAGGACTTTTCATCACCCAAACGAGTAAGTACAGAAACTTTCTTTTCAAGATTATTGGCTAATTTCAGGAGGTGAGATTTGTAAATGCTAAATGAGAGAGACCTGTAATTTCTCCTGAACTCTAGCATTTTCCGTTGCCGTGTTTAGGAGACAGGCCCCTGCTAACTCACACTGAAGCTCAGGATTCGTCCGCATCCCTCGCGACGGCCCGATCAGGCAGGGCTGCTCCCTCCTGTCGCGTAACCTTGTCTTGAATTTCCTCCAACTGGGAATTCCTCTTCTTTCCTTTCTCAATACTGTACCAACTTTTTCCCAAACGAGCGGGGTTATTCAACGACTGATTACTGATGATGCTGAACTGTTTTACTGACTGTATTGTGCGTATATATTCTTCTCTTTAATTTAATACCATCAGGTAAATTTAAATCGAGTTCTCATGATTTCATGTCTAGATGCAAGGAGGGCCGAATAAAAACGATTTAAGATGAGACTATACCATACTTTTATTTTTATAAATTCAGAAAAAGAATGACAAAGTGGACGAAACTTTAATCAGCCTCACTGAAGTTCACATGCCGGATAACGTTTTGCTCTGTAATGCCATGATTCTGCAGTTATTTTGAGGTGAATCTGAGCTGAGTTATTGAGAGTTCTGTGCGGTTTTTGTTTCATTTTTTGGCATGCTGTGTTCTTGGTGGAAGATTCAGTGTTTGTCACAAGTTTCGAAGGGAAAACGTCCACTGCATGTTTACTGCAACATTCACATTCACATAGACCTTTCACATAGAGGAATCAGTCATCCTGGTCTGTTTCTGGTGATTATGTGTTGTGGAGGAATTTTTAAGGGTGAGATAACTAACGGTCTTATTAAAGCGTTTGATTGCCTTGTCCATGTTGGTCGATAATGGAGTCACCAGGTTGAGAGGGGTAAATGCTGCGCACTGGATTCTTATTGCAATAAACATTTTCAAGTAGAATTTGTTTCTGAATAATCAGGATTGTTGTTACATTTCTGGTGAATCTATCTTGTGGAAGAGCACTGCACTCTCTTGCTTGTTCGTGCTTTTTAACTTCCAGACAGCGGCCTCCTAAACAGCAGCATTTTCCGTTGTAATCTCTGAGTCGTGCTGCCATGTTTAGGAATCCACACACAAGCCATACCATGATTCTGCATGATGTCCTTACAACTGATGTTTCATGTGTAGCCTGACGTTTTGCTGAGGAATGCAGTATTGCTGGTATATTTCTGGTGATTGTGTGCTGTGGATGAACACTGCACACTGTGGGTCGGTCCTTCCCTCTTAACTTCCCAGCCGGCGGTCTCCTGAACAGCAGCATTTTCCATTCTATTCATTTGGTCGTGTTGCCATGTTCAGGAATCCGCTATCTGGCTACACACATGGAAGGTCAAGATTCAGTATTGGTGCTATTTTCTGGTGATTATATCTTGTAGAGGAGCACTGTGCCCTCTCATTTGTTCTTCGCTCTTATCTATCCTGCCAGTGAAATCTGCCTACAGTGGAATCTGTCATCCTGGTATATTTCTGGTGAAAATGCCCGGTAGGGCAACACGGCACACAATAGGTTGGTTCTTGCCTCTTAACTTATATATTCTTCATACCATGAGCACAAAAAGTTTGTGTTTTCATCTTGTGGGAATAATTTGATGAAGAAGTTCAAAAGGCACTGAAAGTCTCAATTTGCATATTCTAATATTTCAAAGTAGTTTTCTCATGTGGGATATGGATCATGGAACATTCATTTCTAAATTCAACTTCTTTTTTGAAGAACGGGAGAATGCTTGTCTATTTCTGCTCAAATTTTGTTTCAGTATGATAGTAGAGCCTTTGCATTTGGCCGTCTCCCAAAACTTTAGAGTCAGCTGTATCCTGAACATGGGCCTTTTCTGTTGAATTCATTAATCAGTGCATCCATGTTGAGGAGATGACTCTCTGGCTACTCACGTCCTTCTCGGGATGAAGCAGACATCAGAGCAACAATCCCTTCAAACAGAAAAAGAGTTGTCACGGAAAATTTCTTGCATTTCTCCTTTTCAGACTCTCTTACTCAAAAATTTATCTTTGGTATTGGACACTGGTTCACAGGTTTCTTTGTATTAAAACGCACAACAAGGTTGTGAAAGGATAGATTCAATAATGGAAGTTGAGTTTTCGCCCACTTTGTGATATTATTGCTGAACTTAAGTGTTAAGACAAGAAAGTGGGTATTCAAAACTTGCACTTCATAAATTCCAGACTATTGGCATAAAATCTTCTTACTCTGAGCACAAAAATTTTTGCTTCTGTCTTGTGGGAATGATTTCAAGCCGGAGTTCAGAAGAGTCAGTAAAGGTTTGACTTCACATATACAATTTTTCAAAGCAATAGCATGACGAACATGACATCAGATTGGTTAATTCTCAAGAAAATCAGTTTTTGTGAACATTCTCATATTTGTCACGTTGTAGATAATATTACTGTGGAGGACATTTGTGTCTCTGGCTTTGCCCTTGTCCATTGAAAATCCCAGCCAGCGGTATCCTGAACAGCAGCATTTTCCGTTGTATTCACTGATAAGTGCTGCCATGTTCAGGAATCAGCTCTGTGGCTACTATTGATCAAGCTCATGATTCCAAATGATATTATTGCAATGGCCAGTTAATATGTAGGCAGAGGTTTTGCACAGGGAAGCAGTACATGTGCTATCATTTAGAGATGAATCGAAATGGAAATGTTGGTTGTGATCTAATGTTTATATATAATGTGTAGCTTTGATGGAAGATTTAATCTGAATTCTCTCACTAGTCTTAGGCATAACTGAAGTTGGTGGATGTCAAATCAACAAGTTGCATTCCGTTGCATGAAACACTACATGCGAGAACCTAGAGCACGATCATTGCTAATTGGGAAACATGTGTGTACAAATATTTTGACGTCTTAACTTCCATACCTGTAATTTTAATACTTCATATTTAGACACAAAAGAATTGTCTCTAGCACCTTTTGTGAATAATTTGAAGAAGGAATTCAGAAGTTTCAGATCAAATTTCACATTGCACATTTCTGCATTTCAAGGTATTAGTCTGATGAAGGAGTTGTAGACAAAATGGTTACTTCTTGAAGAAAATAATTCTTGTGAACATTCATTAAAATTGGTCAAGGTGTCATTCATATTTCTGTGGAGGATAGTTGTGCTTCTGCACACTGCCTCGTGCATTGAACTCTCCAGCCAGCGGTATCCTGAACTGCAGCATTTTTCCGTTGTATTCACAGGTAATTGCTACCATGTTCAGGAATCCACTCTCTTGTTACTCTCGTTCAAGCTCCTAATTCCTGCAGTTATTCATGCTACTGGCAGTTGATGAGCAGGCAGACATTTCGTTCATGTTTGTAGTACATGTATGATGATGCGGGGGTAAATCTGAATTGAATTGGTGTGTATTATCTGATGTTTCTCTATCATCTAGGCTTGATAAAATGACCAACCTGACCCCTCTGGTTTTCCTTGGCATGATGGACCATGTCGAATCAACAGTATGTATTTGCTTGTATTAAACTATCCCTCCAGTCACCTGTTGCACGATCAATGCCCAACCAGCAACCTGGGTATTCAGTTATTTGCACTTCACAATTTACAGCCTCCTAATATGTGTTTCATTGCACGGGATTCTGAAAGGAAGAGTATATTGTGTAGCTTTCGCTTTGCTGTCTTGGTAGAAACTGAACTGATTGCCATCAGCTTGGATTCGAAAGAAAATGTGGACTGCATGGATCATGCAGCATTCATTTTTAAATTCAACTTCTTTTCCTGAAGAACGAGAAAATGCTCATCTATTTATTCTGAGTTGGTTTTTTTTGCTATACAATAGTGGAGCTCTTGCGTTCGGCCATCTCTCCAAACTTTCCAGTCAGCTGCCTCCTGAACATGGGCATCTTCTGTTGAATTAATTGGAAAGTGCTGCCACGTTTAGGAGATGGCTCTCTGGCTGCTCACATCCATCTGAGGATATAACAGACATCAGAGCAACAATCCCTTCAAAAAGAAAAAGAGTCGTCACTGAAAATTTCCTGCATTTCTCCTTTTCAGCCTCTCTTACTCTGAAATTTCTCCTTGTTATTGGACACTGTTTCACAGGTTTCTTTGTACTGAAACGCACAACAAGGTTGTGAAAAGATAGATTTAAGAATGGAAGTCGAGTTTTCTCCCAATTTTAGATAATATTGCTGAATTGAAGTGTTACGACAAGAAAGTGGGTATTCAAAATTAGCACTTTTTAAATTCCAGACTATTAGAATTGAAACTTCTTACTGTGAGCACAAAAAATTTGTGCTTCTGTCTTGTGGGAATGATTTCAAGACGGAGTTCAGAAGAGTCTGAACAAGTGTGACTGCACCAATACCAATTTTTCAAAGTAATAGCAGGAAGAACATGTCACCAGATTGGATAATTCTTAGGAAAATCAGTTTTTGTGAACATTCTCATATTTGTCACGTTGTAGATAATATTACTGTGGAGGACATTTGTGTCTCTGGCTTTGCCCTTGTCCTTTTAACATTCCATCCAGATTTATCCTGAACAGCAGGATTTTCCGTTGTATTCACTTGTAAGTGCTGCCATGTTCAAGAATCAGCTCTGTGGCTGCTCTCGATCAAGCTCATGATTCCAGCTGATATCCCTGCAATGGCCAGTTATTATGTAGGCAGAGGTTTTGCTCAGGTATGCAGTACATGTGCTATCATTTAGAGATGAATAGGAACTGAAATGTTGGTTGTGATCTAATGTTTATACATAATGTGTAGCTTTGATGGAAGATTTAATCTGAATTCTCTCACTAGTCTGAGGCAATACTGAAGTTGGTGGATGTCAAATCAACAAGTTGCATTCCGTTGCATGAAACACTACATGCGAGAACCTAGAGCACGATCATTGCTAATTGGGAAACATGTGTGTACAAATATTTTGACGTCTTAACTTCCAGACTTGTAATTTTAATACTTCATATTTAGACACAAAAGAATTGGCTCTAGCACCTTTTGTGAATAATTTGAAGAAGGAATTCAGAAGTTTCAGATCAAATTTCACATTGCACATTTCTGCATTTCAAGGTATTAGACTGATGAAGGACTTGTAGACAAAAAGGTTACTTCTTGAAGAAAATAATTCTCGTGAACATTCATTAAAATTGGTCAAGGTGTCATTCATATTTCTGTGGAGGATAGTTGTGCTTCTGCACACTGCCTCGTGCATTGAACACTCCAGCCAGCGGTATCCTGAACTGCAGCATTTTTCCATTGTATTCACAAGTAAGTGCTGCCATGTTCAGGAATCCACTCTCTGGTCACTCTCGTTCAAGCTCCTAATTCCTGCAGTTATTCATGCCACTGGCAGTTCATGAGTAGGCAGACATTTTGTTCATGTTTGTAGTACATGTAGAATGATGTGGGGTGAATCTGAATTGAATTGGTGTGTATTATCTGATGTTTCTCTATCATCTAGGCTTGATAAAATGACCAACCTGACCCCTCTGGTTTTCCTTAGGAATCTTGGCATGATGGACCATGTCAAATGAACAGTATGTATTTGCTTGTATTAAACTATCCCTCCAGTCACCTGTTGTACGATCAATGCCCATCCAGCAACCTGGATATTCAGTTATTTGCATTTCACAATTTACAGCCTCCTAATATGTGTTTCATTGCACGGGATTCTGAAAGGAAGACTATATTGTGTAGCTTTCGCTTTGCTGTCTTGGTAGAAACTGAACTGATTGCCGTCAGCTTGGATTCGAAAGAAAATGTGGACTGCATGGATCATGCAGCATTCATTTTTAAATTCAACTTCTTTTCCTGAAGGATGAGAAAATGCTCATCTATTTATTCTGAGTGGGTTTTTTTGCTATACAATAGTGGAGCTCTTGCTTTCGGCCATCTCTCCAAACTTTCCAGTCAGCTGCCTCCTGAACATGGGCATCTTCTGTTGAATTAATTGGAAAGTGCTGCCACGTTTAGGAGATGGCTCTCTGGCTGCTCACATCCATCTGAGGATATAACAGACATCAGAGCAACAATCCCTTCAAAAAGAAAAAGAGTCGTCACTGAAAATTTCCTGCATTTCTCCTTTTCAGCCTCTCTTACTCTGAAATTTCTCCTTGTTATTGGACACTGGTTCACAGGTCTCTTTGTATTGAAACGCACAACAAGGTTGTGAAAAGATAGATTTAAGAATGGAAGTCGAGTTTTCTCCCAATTTTAGATAATATTGCTGAATTGAAGTGTTACGACAAGAAAGTGGGTATTCAAAATTAGCACTTTTTAAATTCCAGACTATTAGAATTGAAACTTCTTACTGTGAGCACAAAAAATTTGTGCTTCTGTCTTGTGGAAATGATTTCAAGACGGAGTTCTGAAGAGTCTGAACAAGTTTGACTGCACCAATACCAATTTTTCAAAGTAATAGCAGGAAGAACATGTCACCAGATTGGATAATTCTTAGGAAAATCAGTTTTTGTGAACATTCTCATATTTGTCATGTTGTAGATAATATTACTGTGGAGGACATTTGTGTCCCTGGCTTTGCACTTGTCCTTTTAACATTCCATCCAGATTTATCCTGAACAGCAGGATTTTCCGTTGTATTCACTTGTAAGTGCTGCCATGTTCAAGAATCAGCTCTGTGGCTGCTCTCGATCAAGCTCATGATTCCAGCTGATATCCTTGGAATGGCCAGTTATTATGTAGGCAGAGGTTTTGCTCAGGTATGCAGTACATGTGCTATCATTTAGAGATGAATAGGAACGGAAATGTTGGTTGTGATCTAATGTTTATACATAATGTGTAGCTTTGATGGAAGATTTAATCTGAATTCTCTCACTAGTCTTAGGCATTACTGAAGTTGGTGGATGTCAAATCAACAAGTTGCATTCCGTTGCATGTAACACTACATGCGAGAACCTAGAGCACGATCATTGCTAATTGGGGAACATGTGTGTACAAATATTTTGACGTCTTAACTTCCAGACTTGTAATTTTAATACTTCATATTTAGACACAAAAGAATTGGCTCTAGCACCTTTTGTGAATAATTTGAAGAAGGAATTCAGAAGTTTCAGATCAAATTTCACATTGCACATTTCTGCATTTCAAGGTATTAGTCTGATGAAGGACTTGTAGACAAAAAGGTTACTTCTTGAAGAAAATAATTCTCGTGAACATTCATTAAAATTGGCCAAGGTGTCATTCATATTTCTGTGGAGGATAGTTGTACTTCTGCACACTGCCTCGTGCATTGAACACTCCAGCCAGCGGTATCCTGAACTGCAGCATTTTTCCGTTGTATTCACAGGTAATTGCTACCATGTTCAGGAATCCACTCTCTGGTTACTCTCGTTCAAGCTCCTAATTCCTGCAGTTATTCATGCTACAGGCAGTTCATGAGTAGGCAGACATTTTGTTCATGTTTGTAGTACATGTAGAATGATGTGGGGGTGAATCTGAATTGAATTGGTGTGTATTATCTGATGTTTCTCTATCATCTAGGCTTGATAAAATGACCAACCTGACCCCTCTGGTTTTCCTTGGCATGACGGACCATGTCGAATCAACAGTATGTATTTGCTTGTATTAAACTATCCCTCCAGTCACCTGTTGCACGATCAATGCCCAACCAGCAACCTGGGTATTCAGTTATTTGCACTTCACAATTTACAGCCTCCTAACATGTGTTTCAGTGCACTGGATTCTGAAAGGAAGACTATATTGTGTAGCTTTCGCTTTGCTGTCTTGGTAGAAACTGAACTGACTGCCGTCAGCTTGGATTCGAAAGAAAATTTGGACTGCATGGATCATGCAGCATTCATTTTTAAATTCAACTTCTTTTCCTGAAGGATGAGAAAATGCTCATCTATTTATTCTGAGTTGGTTTTTTTGCTATACAATAGTGGAGCTCTTGCTATCGGCCATCTCTCCAAACTTCCCAGTCAGCTGCTTCCTGAACATGGGCATCTTCTGTTGAATTAATTGGAAAGTGCTGCCACGTTTAGGAGATGGCTCTCTGGCTGTTCACATCCATCTGAGGATATAACAGACATCAGAGCGACAATCCCTTCAAAAAGAAAAAGAGTTGTCACAGAAAATTTCCTGCATTTCTCCATTTCAGACTCCCTTATTCGGAAATTTGCCTTTGGTAATGGTCACTGGCTCACAGGATTCTTTGTATTGAAACACACAACAAGGTTGTGAAAGGATAGATTCAATAATGGAAGTCGAGTTTTCGCCCACTTTTAGATAATATTGCTGAATTTAAGTGTTATGACAAGAAAGTGGGTATTCAAAATTTGCACGTTTTAAATTCCAGACCATTAGCATTTAACATTCTTACACTGAGCACAAAAAATTTGTGCTTCTGTCTTGTGGGAATGATTTCAAGACGGAGTTCAGAAGAGTCTGAACAAGTTTGACTGCACAAATACCAATTTTTCAAAGTAATAGCATGAAGAGCATTGCACCAGATTGGAAAATTCACAGGAAAACCAGTTTTTTTGAACATTCTCATATTTGTCACGTTGTAGGTAATATTGTGTCTCTGGCTTTGCCCTTGTCCATTGAAAATTCCAGCCAGCGGTATCCTGAACAGCAGCATTTTCCGTTGTATTCACTGGTAAGTGCTGCCATGTTCAGGATTCAGCTCTGTGGCTACTCTCGATCAAGCTCATGGTTCCAGCAGATACCCTTGCAATGGCCAGTTATTATGTAGGCAGAGGTTTTGCTCAGGTATGCAGTAAATGTGCTATCATTTAGAGATGAATAGGAACGGAAATGTTGGTTGTGATCTAATGTTTATACATAATGTGTAGCTTTGATGGAAGATTTAATCTGAATTCTCTCACTAGTCTTAGGCATTACTGAAGTTGGTGGATGTCAAATCAACAAGTTGCATTCCGTTGCATGAAACACTACATGCGAGAACCCAGAGCACGATCATTGCTAATCGGGAAACATGTGTGTACAAATATTTTGACGTCTTAACTTCCAGACTTGTAATTTTAATAATTCATATTTAGACACAAAAGAATTGTCTCTAGCACCTTTTGTGAATAATTTGAAGAAGGAATTCAGAAGTTTCAGATCAAATTTCACATTGCACATTTCTGCATTTCAAGGTATTAGTCCTGATGAAGGACTTGTAGACAAAAAGGTTACTTCTTGAAGAAAATAATTCTCGTGAACATTCATTAAAATTGGTCAAGGTGTCATTCATATTTCTGTGGAGGATAGTTGTGCTTCTGCACACTGCCTCGTGCATTGAACTCTCCAGCCAGCGGTATCCTGAACTGCAGCATTTTTCCGTTGTATTCACAGGTAATTGCTACCATGTTCAGGAATCCACTCTCTTGTTACTCTCGTTCAAGCTCCTAATTCCTGCAGTTATTCATGCTACTGGCAGTTGATGAGTAGGCAGACATTTCGTTCATGTTTGTAGTACATGTATGATGATGCGGGGGGTAAATCTGAATTGAATTGGTGTGTATTATCTGATGTTTCTCTATCATCTAGGCTTGATAAAATGACCAACCTGACCCCTCTGGTTTTCCTTGGCATGATGGACCATGTCGAATCAACAGTATGTATTTGCTTGTATTAAACTATCCCTCCAGTCACCTGTTGCACGATCAATGCCCAACCAGCAACCTGGGTATTCAGTTATTTGCACTTCACAATTTACAGCCTCCTAACATGTGTTTCATTGCACTGGATTCTGAAAGGAAGACTATATTGTGTAGCTTTCGCTTTGCTGTCTTGGTAGAAACTGAACTGACTGCCGTCAGCTTGGATTCGAAAGAAAATTTGGACTGCAGGTATCATGCAGCATTCATTTTTAAATTCAACTTCTTTTCCTGAAGAACGAGAAAATGCTCATCTATTTATTCTGAGTGGGTTTTTTTGCTATACAATAGTGGAGCTCTTGCTTTCGGCCATCTCTCCAAACTTCCCAGTCAGCTGCCTCCTGAACATGGGCATCTTCTGTTGAATTAATGAGAAAGTGCTGCCACGTTTAGGAGATGGCTCTCTGGCTGCTCACATCCATCTGAGGATATAACAGACATCAGAGCGACAATCCCTTCAAAAAGAAAAAGAGTTGTCACAGAAAATTTCCTGCATTTCTCCATTTCAGACTCCCTTATTCGGAAATTTGCCTTTGGTAATGGTCACTGGCTCACAGGATTCTTTGTATTGAAACACACAACAAGGTTGTGAAAGGATAGATTCAATAATGGAAGTCGAGTTTTCGCCCACTTTTAGATAATATTGCTGAATTTAAGTGTTATGACATGAAAGTGGGTATTCAAAATTTGCACGTTTTAAATTCCAGACCATTAGCATTTAACATTCTTACACTGAGCACAAAAAATTTGTGCTTCTGTCTTGTGGGAATGATTTCAAGACGGAGTTCAGAAGAGTCTGAACAAGTTTGACTGCACAAATACCAATTTTTCAAAGTAATAGCATGAAGAGCATTGCACCAGATTGGAAAATTCACAGGAAAACCAGTTTTTTTGAACATTCTCATATTTGTCACGTTGTAGGTAATATTGTGTCTCTGGCTTTGCCCTTGTCCATTGAAAATTCCAGCCAGCGGTATCCTGAACAGCAGCATTTTCCGTTGTATTCACTGGTAAGTGCTGCCATGTTCAGGGATTCAGCTCTGTGGCTACTCTCGATCAAGCTCATGGTTCCAGCAGATACCCTTGCAATGGCCAGTTATTATGTAGGCAGAGGTTTTGCTCAGGTATGCAGTAAATGTGCTATCATTTAGAGATGAATAGGAACGGAAATGTTGGGTTGTGATCTAATGTTTATACATAATGTGTAGCTTTGATGGAAGATTTAATCTGAATTCTCTCACTAGTCTTAGGCATTACTGAAGTTGGTGGATGTCAAATCAACAAGTTGCATTCCGTTGCATGAAACACTACATGCGAGAACCCAGAGCACGATCATTGCTAATCGGGAAACATGTGTGTACAAATATTTTGACGTCTTAACTTCCAGACTTGTAATTTTAATAATTCATATTTAGACACAAAAGAATTGTCTCTAGCACCTTTTGTGAATAATTTGAAGAAGGAATTCAGAAGTTTCAGATCAAATTTCACATTGCACATTTCTGCATTTCAAGGTATTAGTCTGATGAAGGACTTGTAGACAAAAAGGTTACTTCTTGAAGAAAATAATTCTCGTGAACATTCATTAAAATTGGTCAAGGTGTCATTCATATTTCTGTGGAGGATAGTTGTGCTTCTGCACACTGCCTCGTGCATTGAACTCTCCAGCCAGCGGTATCCTGAACTGCAGCATTTTTCCGTTGTATTCACAGGTAATTGCTACCATGTTCAGGAATCCACTCTCTTGTTACTCTCGTTCAAGCTCCTAATTCCTGCAGTTATTCATGCTACTGGCAGTTGATGAGTAGGCAGACATTTCGTTCATGTTTGTAGTACATGTATGATGATGCGGGGGTAAATCTGAATTGAATTGGTGTGTATTATCTGATGTTTCTCTATCATCTAGGCTTGATAAAATGACCAACCTGACCCCTCTGGTTTTCCTTGGCATGATGGACCATGTCGAATCAACAGTATGTATTTGCTTGTATTAAACTATCCCTCCAGTCACCTGTTGCACGATCAATGCCCAACCAGCAACCTGGGTATTCAGTTATTTGCACTTCACAATTTACAGCCTCCTAACATGTGTTTCATTGCACTGGATTCTGAAAGGAAGACTATATTGTGTAGCTTTCGCTTTGCTGTCTTGGTAGAAACTGAACTGACTGCCGTCAGCTTGGATTCGAAAGAAAATTTGGACTGCAGGTATCATGCAGCATTCATTTTTAAATTCAACTTCTTTTCCTGAAGAACGAGAAAATGCTCATCTATTTATTCTGAGTGGGTTTTTTTGCTATACAATAGTGGAGCTCTTGCTTTCGGCCATCTCTCCAAACTTCCCAGTCAGCTGCCTCCTGAACATGGGCATCTTCTGTTGAATTAATGAGAAAGTGCTGCCACGTTTAGGAGATGGCTCTCTGGCTGCTCACATCCATCTGAGGATATAACAGACATCAGAGCGACAATCCCTTCAAAAAGAAAAAGAGTTGTCACAGAAAATTTCCTGCATTTCTCCATTTCAGTCTCTCTTATTCGGAAATTTGTCTTTGGTAATGGTCACTGGTTCACAGGTTTCTTTGTATTGAAACACACAACAAGGTTGTGAAAGGATAGATTCAATAATGGAAGTCGAGTTTTCGCCCACTTTTAGATAATATTGCTGAATTTAAGTTTTATGACAAGAAAGTGTGTATTCAAAATTTGCACGTTTTAAATTCCGGACCATTAGCATTTAACATTCTTACACTGAGCACAAAAAATTTGTGCTTCTGTCTTGTGGGAATGATTTCAAGACGGAGTTCAGAAGAGTCTGAACAAGTTTGACTGCACAAATACCAATTTTTCAAAGTAATAGCATGAAGAGCATTGCACCAGATTGGAAAATTCACAGGAAAACCAGTTTTTTTGAACATTCTCATATTTGTCACGTTGTAGGTAATATTGTGTCTCTGGCTTTGCCCTTGTCCATTGAAAATTCCAGCCAGCGGTATCCTGAACAGCAGCATTTTCCGTTGTATTCACTGGTAAGTGCTGCCATGTTCAGGATTCAGCTCTGTGGCTACTCTCGATCAAGCTCATGGTTCCAGCAGATACCCTTGCAATGGCCAGTTATTATGTAGGCAGAGGTTTTGCTCAGGTATGCAGTAAATGTGCTATCATTTAGAGATGAATAGGAACGGAAATGTTGGTTGTGATCTAATGTTTATACATAATGTGTAGCTTTGATGGAAGATTTAATCTGAATTCTCTAACTAGTCTTAGGCATTACTGAAGTTGGTGGATGTCAAATCAACAAGTTGCATTCCGTTGCATGAAACACTACATGCGAGAACCCAGAGCACGATCATTGCTAATCGGGAAACATGTGTGTACAGATATTTTGACGTCTTAACTTCCAGACTTGTAATTTTAATAATTCATATTTAGACACAAAAGAATTGTCTCTAGCACCTTTTGTGAATAATTTGAAGAAGGAATTCAGAAGTTTCAGATCAAATTTCACATTGCACATTTCTGCATTTCAAGGTATTAGTCTGATGAAGGACTTGTAGACAAAAAGGTTACTTCTTGAAGAAAATAATTCTCGTGAACATTCATTAAAATTGGTCAAGGTGTCATTCATATTTCTGTGGAGGATAGTTGTGCTTCTGCACACTGCCTCGTGCATTGAACTCTCCAGCCAGCGGTATCCTGAACTGCAGCATTTTTCCGTTGTATTCACAGGTAATTGATACCATGATCAGGAATCCACTCTCTTGTTACTCTCGTTCAAGCTCCTAATTCCTGCAGTTATTCATGCTACTGGCAGTTCATGAGTAGGCAGACATTTCGTTCATGTTTGTAGTACATGTATGATGATGCGGGGGTAAATCTGAATTGAATTGGTGTGTATTATCTGATGTTTCTCTATCATCTAGGCTTGATAAAATGGCCAACCTGACCCCTCTGGTTTTCCTTAGGAATCTTGGCATGATAGACCATGTCAAATGAACAGTATGTATTTGCTTGTATTAAACTATCCCTCCAGTCACCTGTTGCACTATCAATGCCCAACCAGCAACCTGGGTATTCAGTTATTTGCACTTCACAATTTACAGCCTCCTAACATGTGTTTCATTGCACTGGATTCTGAAAGGAAGACTATATTGTGTAGCTTTCGCTTTGCTGTCTGGGTAGAAACTGAACTGACTGCCGTCAGCTTGGATTCGAAACAAAATGTGGACTGCATGGATCATGCAGCATTCATTTTTAAATTCAACTTCTTTTCCTGAAGAACGAGAAAATGCTGATCCATTTATTCTGAGTGGGTTTTTTTTGCTATACAATAGTGGCGCCCTTGCTTTCGGCCATCTCTCCAAACTTCCCAGTCAGCTGCCTCCTGAACATGGGCACCTTCTGTTGAATTAATTGGAAAGTGCTGCCACGTTTAGGAGATGGCTCTCTGGCTGCTCACATCCATCTGAGGATATAACAGACATCGGAGCGACAATCCCTTCAAAAAGAAAAAGAGTTGTCACAGAAAATTTCCTGCATTTCTCCATTTCAGTCTCTCTTATTCGGAAATTTGTCTTTGGTAATGGTCACTGGTTCACAGGTTTCTTTGTATTGAAACACACAACAAGGTTGTGAAAGGATAGATTCAATAATGGAAGTCGAGTTTTCGCCCACTTTTAGATAATATTGCTGAATTTAAGTTTTATGACAAGAAAGTGTGTATTCAAAATTTGCACGTTTTAAATTCCGGACCATTAGCATTTAACATTCTTACACTGAGCACAAAAAATTTGTGCTTCTGTCTTGTGGGAATGATTTCAAGACGGAGTTCAGAAGAGTCTGAACAAGTTTGACTGCACAAATACCAATTTTTCAAAGTAATAGCATGAAGAGCATTGCACCAGATTGGAAAATTCACAGGAAAACCAGTTTTTTTGAACATTCTCATATTTGTCACGTTGTAGGTAATATTGTGTCTCTGGCTTTGCCCTTGTCCATTGAAAATTCCAGCCAGCGGTATCCTGAACAGCAGCATTTTCCGTTGTATTCACTGGTAAGTGCTGCCATGTTCAGGATTCAGCTCTGTGGCTACTCTCGATCAAGCTCATGGTTCCAGCAGATACCCTTGCAATGGCCAGTTATTATGTAGGCAGAGGTTTTGCTCAGGTATGCAGTAAATGTGCTATCATTTAGAGATGAATAGGAACGGAAATGTTGGTTGTGATCTAATGTTTATACATAATGTGTAGCTTTGATGGAAGATTTAATCTGAATTCTCTAACTAGTCTTAGGCATTACTGAAGTTGGTGGATGTCAAATCAACAAGTTGCATTCCGTTGCATGAAACACTACATGCGAGAACCCAGAGCACGATCATTGCTAATCGGGAAACATGTGTGTACAGATATTTTGACGTCTTAACTTCCAGACTTGTAATTTTAATAATTCATATTTAGACACAAAAGAATTGTCTCTAGCACCTTTTGTGAATAATTTGAAGAAGGAATTCAGAAGTTTCAGATCAAATTTCACATTGCACATTTCTGCATTTCAAGGTATTAGTCTGATGAAGGACTTGTAGACAAAAAGGTTACTTCTTGAAGAAAATAATTCTCGTGAACATTCATTAAAATTGGTCAAGGTGTCATTCATATTTCTGTGGAGGATAGTTGTGCTTCTGCACACTGCCTCGTGCATTGAACTCTCCAGCCAGCGGTATCCTGAACTGCAGCATTTTTCCGTTGTATTCACAGGTAATTGATACCATGATCAGGAATCCACTCTCTTGTTACTCTCGTTCAAGCTCCTAATTCCTGCAGTTATTCATGCTACTGGCAGTTCATGAGTAGGCAGACATTTCGTTCATGTTTGTAGTACATGTATGATGATGCGGGGGTAAATCTGAATTGAATTGGTGTGTATTATCTGATGTTTCTCTATCATCTAGGCTTGATAAAATGGCCAACCTGACCCCTCTGGTTTTCCTTAGGAATCTTGGCATGATAGACCATGTCAAATGAACAGTATGTATTTGCTTGTATTAAACTATCCCTCCAGTCACCTGTTGCACTATCAATGCCCAACCAGCAACCTGGGTATTCAGTTATTTGAACTTCACAATTTACAGCCTCCTAACATGTGTTTCATTGCACTGGATTCTGAAAGGAAGAATATATTGTGTAGCTTTCGCTTTGCTGTCTGGGTAGAATCTGAACTGACTGCCGTCAGCTTGGATTCGAAACAAAATGTGGACTGCATGGATCATGCAGCATTCATTTTTAAATTCAACTTCTTTTCCTGAAGAACGAGAAAATGCTCATCTATTTATTCTGAGTGGGTTTTTTTTCTGATACAATAGTGGAGCTCTTGCTTTCGGCCATCTCTCCAAACTTCCCAGTCAGCTGCCTCCTGAACATGGGCACCTTCTGTTGAATTAATTGGAAAGTGCTGCCACGTTTAGGAGATGGCTCTCTGGCTGCTCACATCCATCTGAGGATATAACAGACATCGGAGCGACAATCCCTTCAAAAAGAAAAAGAGTTGTCACAGAAAATTTCCTGCATTTCTCCATTTCAGTCTCTCTTATTCAGAAATTTACCTTTGGTAATGGACACTGGTTCACAGGTTTCTTTGTATTGAAACACACAACAAGGTTGTGAAAGGATAGATTCAATAATGGAAGTCGAGTTTTCGCCCACTTTTAGATAATATTGCTGAATTTAAGTGTTATGACAAGAAAGTGGGTATTCAAAATTTGCACGTTTTAAATTCCAGACCATTAGCATTTAACATTCTTACACTGAGCACAAAGAATTTGTGCTTCTGTCTTGTGGGAATGATTTCAAGATGGAGTTCAGAAGAGTCTGAACAAGTTTGACTGCACAAATACCAATTTTTCAAAGTAATAGCATGAAGAGCATTGCACCAGATTGGAAAATTCACAGGAAAACCAGTTTTTTTGAACATTCTCATATTTGTCACGTTGTAGGTAATATTGTGTCTCTGGCTTTGCCCTTGTCCATTGAAAATTCCAGCCAGCGGTATCCTGAACAGCAGCATTTTCCGTTGTATTCACTGGTAAGTGCTGCCATGTTCAGGATTCAGCTCTGTGGCTACTCTCGATCAAGCTCATGGTTCCAGCAGATACCCTTGCAATGGCCAGTTATTATGTAGGCAGAGGTTTTGCTCAGGTATGCAGTAAATGTGCTATCATTTAGAGATGAATAGGAACGGAAATGTTGGTTGTGATCTAATGTTTATACATAATGTGTAGCTTTGATGGAAGATTTAATCTGAATTCTCTCACTAGTCTTAGGCATTACTGAAGTTGGTGGATGTCAAATCAACAAGTTGCATTCCGTTGCATGAAACACTACATGCGAGAACCCAGAGCACGATCATTGCTAATCGGGAAACATGTGTGTACAAATATTTTGACGTCTTAACTTCCAGACTTGTAATTTTAATAATTCATATTTAGACACAAAAGAATTGTCTCTAGCACCTTTTGTGAATAATTTGAAGAAGGAATTCAGAAGTTTCAGATCAAATTTCACATTGCACATTTCTGCATTTCAAGGTATTAGTCTGATGAAGGACTTGTAGACAAAAAGGTTACTTCTTGAAGAAAATAATTCTCGTGAACATTCATTAAAATTGGTCAAGGTGTCATTCATATTTCTGTGGAGGATAGTTGTGCTTCTGCACACTGCCTCGTGCATTGAACTCTCCAGCCAGCGGTATCCTGAACTGCAGCATTTTTCCGTTGTATTCACAGGTAATTGCTACCATGTTCAGGAATCCACTCTCTTGTTACTCTCGTTCAAGCTCCTAATTCCTGCAGTTATTCATGCTACTGGCAGTTGATGAGTAGGCAGACATTTCGTTCATGTTTGTAGTACATGTATGATGATGCGGGGGTAAATCTGAATTGAATTGGTGTGTATTATCTGATGTTTCTCTATCATCTAGGCTTGATAAAATGACCAACCTGACCCCTCTGGTTTTCCTTGGCATGATGGACCATGTCGAATCAACAGTATGTATTTGCTTGTATTAAACTATCCCTCCAGTCACCTGTTGCACGATCAATGCCCAACCAGCAACCTGGGTATTCAGTTATTTGCACTTCACAATTTACAGCCTCCTAACATGTGTTTCATTGCACTGGATTCTGAAAGGAAGACTATATTGTGTAGCTTTCGCTTTGCTGTCTTGGTAGAAACTGAACTGACTGCCGTCAGCTTGGATTCGAAAGAAAATTTGGACTGCAGGTATCATGCAGCATTCATTTTTAAATTCAACTTCTTTTCCTGAAGAACGAGAAAATGCTCATCTATTTATTCTGAGTGGGTTTTTTTGCTATACAATAGTGGAGCTCTTGCTTTCGGCCATCTCTCCAAACTTCCCAGTCAGCTGCCTCCTGAACATGGGCATCTTCTGTTGAATTAATGAGAAAGTGCTGCCACGTTTAGGAGATGGCTCTCTGGCTGCTCACATCCATCTGAGGATATAACAGACATCAGAGCGACAATCCCTTCAAAAAGAAAAAGAGTTGTCACAGAAAATTTCCTGCATTTCTCCATTTCAGTCTCTCTTATTCGGAAATTTGTCTTTGGTAATGGTCACTGGTTCACAGGTTTCTTTGTATTGAAACACACAACAAGGTTGTGAAAGGATAGATTCAATAATGGAAGTCGAGTTTTCGCCCACTTTTAGATAATATTGCTGAATTTAAGTTTTATGACAAGAAAGTGTGTATTCAAAATTTGCACGTTTTAAATTCCGGACCATTAGCATTTAACATTCTTACACTGAGCACAAAAAATTTGTGCTTCTGTCTTGTGGGAATGATTTCAAGACGGAGTTCAGAAGAGTCTGAACAAGTTTGACTGCACAAATACCAATTTTTCAAAGTAATAGCATGAAGAGCATTGCACCAGATTGGAAAATTCACAGGAAAACCAGTTTTTTTGAACATTCTCATATTTGTCACGTTGTAGGTAATATTGTGTCTCTGGCTTTGCCCTTGTCCATTGAAAATTCCAGCCAGCGGTATCCTGAACAGCAGCATTTTCCGTTGTATTCACTGGTAAGTGCTGCCATGTTCAGGATTCAGCTCTGTGGCTACTCTCGATCAAGCTCATGGTTCCAGCAGATACCCTTGCAATGGCCAGTTATTATGTAGGCAGAGGTTTTGCTCAGGTATGCAGTAAATGTGCTATCATTTAGAGATGAATAGGAACGGAAATGTTGGTTGTGATCTAATGTTTATACATAATGTGTAGCTTTGATGGAAGATTTAATCTGAATTCTCTCACTAGTCTTAGGCATTACTGAAGTTGGTGGATGTCAAATCAACAAGTTGCATTCCGTTGCATGAAACACTACATGCGAGAACCCAGAGCACGATCATTGCTAATCGGGAAACATGTGTGTACAAATATTTTGACGTCTTAACTTCCAGACTTGTAATTTTAATAATTCATATTTAGACACAAAAGAATTGTCTCTAGCACCTTTTGTGAATAATTTGAAGAAGGAATTCAGAAGTTTCAGATCAAATTTCACATTGCACATTTCTGCATTTCAAGGTATTAGTCTGATGAAGGACTTGTAGACAAAAAGGTTACTTCTTGAAGAAAATAATTCTCGTGAACATTCATTAAAATTGGTCAAGGTGTCATTCATATTTCTGTGGAGGATAGTTGTGCTTCTGCACACTGCCTCGTGCATTGAACTCTCCAGCCAGCGGTATCCTGAACTGCAGCATTTTTCCGTTGTATTCACAGGTAATTGCTACCATGTTCAGGAATCCACTCTCTTGTTACTCTCGTTCAAGCTCCTAATTCCTGCAGTTATTCATGCTACTGGCAGTTGATGAGTAGGCAGACATTTCGTTCATGTTTGTAGTACATGTATGATGATGCGGGGGTAAATCTGAATTGAATTGGTGTGTATTATCTGATGTTTCTCTATCATCTAGGCTTGATAAAATGACCAACCTGACCCCTCTGGTTTTCCTTGGCATGATGGACCATGTCGAATCAACAGTATGTATTTGCTTGTATTAAACTATCCCTCCAGTCACCTGTTGCACGATCAATGCCCAACCAGCAACCTGGGTATTCAGTTATTTGCACTTCACAATTTACAGCCTCCTAACATGTGTTTCATTGCACTGGATTCTGAAAGGAAGACTATATTGTGTAGCTTTCGCTTTGCTGTCTTGGTAGAAACTGAACTGACTGCCGTCAGCTTGGATTCGAAAGAAAATTTGGACTGCAGGTATCATGCAGCATTCATTTTTAAATTCAACTTCTTTTCCTGAAGAACGAGAAAATGCTCATCTATTTATTCTGAGTGGGTTTTTTTGCTATACAATAGTGGAGCTCTTGCTTTCGGCCATCTCTCCAAACTTCCCAGTCAGCTGCCTCCTGAACATGGGCATCTTCTGTTGAATTAATGAGAAAGTGCTGCCACGTTTAGGAGATGGCTCTCTGGCTGCTCACATCCATCTGAGGATATAACAGACATCAGAGCGACAATCCCTTCAAAAAGAAAAAGAGTTGTCACAGAAAATTTCCTGCATTTCTCCATTTCAGTCTCTCTTATTCGGAAATTTGTCTTTGGTAATGGTCACTGGTTCACAGGTTTCTTTGTATTGAAACACACAACAAGGTTGTGAAAGGATAGATTCAATAATGGAAGTCGAGTTTTCGCCCACTTTTAGATAATATTGCTGAATTTAAGTTTTATGACAAGAAAGTGTGTATTCAAAATTTGCACGTTTTAAATTCCGGACCATTAGCATTTAACATTCTTACACTGAGCACAAAAAATTTGTGCTTCTGTCTTGTGGGAATGATTTCAAGACGGAGTTCAGAAGAGTCTGAACAAGTTTGACTGCACAAATACCAATTTTTCAAAGTAATAGCATGAAGAGCATTGCACCAGATTGGAAAATTCACAGGAAAACCAGTTTTTTTGAACATTCTCATATTTGTCACGTTGTAGGTAATATTGTGTCTCTGGCTTTGCCCTTGTCCATTGAAAATTCCAGCCAGCGGTATCCTGAACAGCAGCATTTTCCGTTGTATTCACTGGTAAGTGCTGCCATGTTCAGGATTCAGCTCTGTGGCTACTCTCGATCAAGCTCATGGTTCCAGCAGATACCCTTGCAATGGCCAGTTATTATGTAGGCAGAGGTTTTGCTCAGGTATGCAGTAAATGTGCTATCATTTAGAGATGAATAGGAACGGAAATGTTGGTTGTGATCTAATGTTTATACATAATGTGTAGCTTTGATGGAAGATTTAATCTGAATTCTCTAACTAGTCTTAGGCATTACTGAAGTTGGTGGATGTCAAATCAACAAGTTGCATTCCGTTGCATGAAACACTACATGCGAGAACCCAGAGCACGATCATTGCTAATCGGGAAACATGTGTGTACAGATATTTTGACGTCTTAACTTCCAGACTTGTAATTTTAATAATTCATATTTAGACACAAAAGAATTGTCTCTAGCACCTTTTGTGAATAATTTGAAGAAGGAATTCAGAAGTTTCAGATCAAATTTCACATTGCACATTTCTGCATTTCAAGGTATTAGTCTGATGAAGGACTTGTAGACAAAAAGGTTACTTCTTGAAGAAAATAATTCTCGTGAACATTCATTAAAATTGGTCAAGGTGTCATTCATATTTCTGTGGAGGATAGTTGTGCTTCTGCACACTGCCTCGTGCATTGAACTCTCCAGCCAGCGGTATCCTGAACTGCAGCATTTTTCCGTTGTATTCACAGGTAATTGATACCATGATCAGGAATCCACTCTCTTGTTACTCTCGTTCAAGCTCCTAATTCCTGCAGTTATTCATGCTACTGGCAGTTCATGAGTAGGCAGACATTTCGTTCATGTTTGTAGTACATGTATGATGATGCGGGGGTAAATCTGAATTGAATTGGTGTGTATTATCTGATGTTTCTCTATCATCTAGGCTTGATAAAATGGCCAACCTGACCCCTCTGGTTTTCCTTAGGAATCTTGGCATGATAGACCATGTCAAATGAACAGTATGTATTTGCTTGTATTAAACTATCCCTCCAGTCACCTGTTGCACTATCAATGCCCAACCAGCAACCTGGGTATTCAGTTATTTGCACTTCACAATTTACAGCCTCCTAACATGTGTTTCATTGCACTGGATTCTGAAAGGAAGACTATATTGTGTAGCTTTCGCTTTGCTGTCTGGGTAGAAACTGAACTGACTGCCGTCAGCTTGGATTCGAAACAAAATGTGGACTGCATGGATCATGCAGCATTCATTTTTAAATTCAACTTCTTTTCCTGAAGAACGAGAAAATGCTCATCCATTTATTCTGAGTGGGTTTTTTTTGCTATACAATAGTGGCGCCCTTGCTTTCGGCCATCTCTCCAAACTTCCCAGTCAGCTGCCTCCTGAACATGGGCACCTTCTGTTGAATTAATTGGAAAGTGCTGCCACGTTTAGGAGATGGCTATCTGGCTGCTCACATCCATCTGAGGATATAACAGACATCGGAGCGACAATCCCTTCAAAAAGAAAAAGAGTTGTCACAGAAAATTTCCTGCATTTCTCCATTTCAGTCTCTCTTATTCGGAAATTTGTCTTTGGTAATGGTCACTGGTTCACAGGTTTCTTTGTATTGAAACACACAACAAGGTTGTGAAAGGATAGATTCAATAATGGAAGTCGAGTTTTCGCCCACTTTTAGATAATATTGCTGAATTTAAGTTTTATGACAAGAAAGTGTGTATTCAAAATTTGCACGTTTTAAATTCCGGACCATTAGCATTTAACATTCTTACACTGAGCACAAAAAATTTGTGCTTCTGTCTTGTGGGAATGATTTCAAGACGGAGTTCAGAAGAGTCTGAACAAGTTTGACTGCACAAATACCAATTTTTCAAAGTAATAGCATGAAGAGCATTGCACCAGATTGGAAAATTCACAGGAAAACCAGTTTTTTTGAACATTCTCATATTTGTCACGTTGTAGGTAATATTGTGTCTCTGGCTTTGCCCTTGTCCATTGAAAATTCCAGCCAGCGGTATCCTGAACAGCAGCATTTTCCGTTGTATTCACTGGTAAGTGCTGCCATGTTCAGGATTCAGCTCTGTGGCTACTCTCGATCAAGCTCATGGTTCCAGCAGATACCCTTGCAATGGCCAGTTATTATGTAGGCAGAGGTTTTGCTCAGGTATGCAGTAAATGTGCTATAATTTAGAGATGAATAGGAACGGAAATGTTGGTTGTGATCTAATGTTTATACATAATGTGTAGCTTTGATGGAAGATTTAATCTGAATTCTCTAACTAGTCTTAGGCATTACTGAAGTTGGTGGATGTCAAATCAACAAGTTGCATTCCGTTGCATGAAACACTACATGCGAGAACCCAGAGCACGATCATTGCTAATCGGGAAACATGTGTGTACAGATATTTTGACGTCTTAACTTCCAGACTTGTAATTTTAATAATTCATATTTAGACACAAAAGAATTGTCTCTAGCACCTTTTGTGAATAATTTGAAGAAGGAATTCAGAAGTTTCAGATCAAATTTCACATTGCACATTTCTGCATTTCAAGGTATTAGTCTGATGAAGGACTTGTAGACAAAAAGGTTACTTCTTGAAGAAAATAATTCTCGTGAACATTCATTAAAATTGGTCAAGGTGTCATTCATATTTCTGTGGAGGATAGTTGTGCTTCTGCACACTGCCTCGTGCATTGAACTCTCCAGCCAGCGGTATCCTGAACTGCAGCATTTTTCCGTTGTATTCACAGGTAATTGATACCATGATCAGGAATACACTCTCTTGTTACTCTCGTTCAAGCTCCTAATTCCTGCAGTTATTCATGCTACTGGCAGTTCATGAGTAGGCAGACATTTCGTTCATGTTTGTAGTACATGTATGATGATGCGGGGGTAAATCTGAATTGAATTGGTGTGTATTATCTGATGTTTCTCTATCATCTAGGCTTGATAAAATGGCCAACCTGACCCCTCTGGTTTTCCTTAGGAATCTTGGCATGATAGACCATGTCAAATGAACAGTATGTATTTGCTTGTATTAAACTATCCCTCCAGTCACCTGTTGCACTATCAATGCCCAACCAGCAACCTGGGTATTCAGTTATTTGAACTTCACAATTTACAGCCTCCTAACATGTGTTTCATTGCACTGGATTCTGAAAGGAAGAATATATTGTGTAGCTTTCGCTTTGCTGTCTGGGTAGAATCTGAACTGACTGCCGTCAGCTTGGATTCGAAACAAAATGTGGACTGCATGGATCATGCAGCATTCATTTTTAAATTCAACTTCTTTTCCTGAAGAACGAGAAAATGCTCATCTATTTATTCTGAGTGGGTTTTTTTTCTGATACAATAGTGGAGCTCTTGCTTTCGGCCATCTCTCCAAACTTCCCAGTCAGCTGCCTCCTGAACATGGGCACCTTCTGTTGAATTAATTGGAAAGTGCTGCCACGTTTAGGAGATGGCTCTCTGGCTGCTCACATCCATCTGAGGATATAACAGACATCGGAGCGACAATCCCTTCAAAAAGAAAAAGAGTTGTCACAGAAAATTTCCTGCATTTCTCCATTTCAGTCTCTCTTATTCAGAAATTTACCTTTGGTAATGGACACTGGTTCACAGGTTTCTTTGTATTGAAACACACAACAAGGTTGTGAAAGGATAGATTCAATAATGGAAGTCGAGTTTTCGCCCACTTTTAGATAATATTGCTGAATTTAAGTGTTATGACAAGAAAGTGGGTATTCAAAATTTGCACGTTTTAAATTCCAGACCATTAGCATTTAACATTCTTACACTGAGCACAAAGAATTTGTGCTTCTGTCTTGTGGGAATGATTTCAAGATGGAGTTCAGAAGAGTCTGAACAAGTTTGACTGCACAAATACCAATTTTTCAAAGTAATAGCATGAAGAGCATTGCACCAGATTGGAAAATTCACAGGAAAACCAGTTTTTTTGAACATTCTCATATTTGTCACGTTGTAGGTAATATTGTGTCTCTGGCTTTGCCCTTGTCCATTGAAAATTCCAGCCAGCGGTATCCTGAACAGCAGCATTTTCCGTTGTATTCACTGGTAAGTGCTGCCATGTTCAGGATTCAGCTCTGTGGCTACTCTCGATCAAGCTCATGGTTCCAGCAGATACCCTTGCAATGGCCAGTTATTATGTAGGCAGAGGTTTTGCTCAGGTATGCAGTAAATGTGCTATCATTTAGAGATGAATAGGAACGGAAATGTTGGTTGTGATCTAATGTTTATACATAATGTGTAGCTTTGATGGAAGATTTAATCTGAATTCTCTCACTAGTCTTAGGCATTACTGAAGTTGGTGGATGTCAAATCAACAAGTTGCATTCCGTTGCATGAAACACTACATGCGAGAACCCAGAGCACGATCATTGCTAATCGGGAAACATGTGTGTACAAATATTTTGACGTCTTAACTTCCAGACTTGTAATTTTAATAATTCATATTTAGACACAAAAGAATTGTCTCTAGCACCTTTTGTGAATAATTTGAAGAAGGAATTCAGAAGTTTCAGATCAAATTTCACATTGCACATTTCTGCATTTCAAGGTATTAGTCTGATGAAGGACTTGTAGACAAAAAGGTTACTTCTTGAAGAAAATAATTCTCGTGAACATTCATTAAAATTGGTCAAGGTGTCATTCATATTTCTGTGGAGGATAGTTGTGCTTCTGCACACTGCCTCGTGCATTGAACTCTCCAGCCAGCGGTATCCTGAACTGCAGCATTTTTCCGTTGTATTCACAGGTAATTGATACCATGATCAGGAATCCACTCTCTTGTTACTCTCGTTCAAGCTCCTAATTCCTGCAGTTATTCATGCTACTGGCAGTTCATGAGTAGGCAGACATTTCGTTCATGTTTGTAGTACATGTATGATGATGCGGGGGTAAATCTGAATTGAATTGGTGTGTATTATCTGATGTTTCTCTATCATCTAGGCTTGATAAAATGGCCAACCTGACCCCTCTGGTTTTCCTTAGGAATCTTGGCATGATAGACCATGTCAAATGAACAGTATGTATTTGCTTGTATTAAACTATCCCTCCAGTCACCTGTTGCACTATCAATGCCCAACCAGCAACCTGGGTATTCAGTTATTTGAACTTCACAATTTACAGCCTCCTAACATGTGTTTCATTGCACTGGATTCTGAAAGGAAGAATATATTGTGTAGCTTTCGCTTTGCTGTCTGGGTAGAATCTGAACTGACTGCCGTCAGCTTGGATTCGAAACAAAATGTGGACTGCATGGATCATGCAGCATTCATTTTTAAATTCAACTTCTTTTCCTGAAGAACGAGAAAATGCTCATCTATTTATTCTGAGTGGGTTTTTTTTCTGATACAATAGTGGAGCTCTTGCTTTCGGCCATCTCTCCAAACTTCCCAGTCAGCTGCCTCCTGAACATGGGCACCTTCTGTTGAATTAATTGGAAAGTGCTGCCACGTTTAGGAGATGGCTCTCTGGCTGCTCACATCCATCTGAGGATATAACAGACATCGGAGCGACAATCCCTTCAAAAAGAAAAAGAGTTGTCACAGAAAATTTCCTGCATTTCTCCATTTCAGTCTCTCTTATTCAGAAATTTACCTTTGGTAATGGACACTGGTTCACAGGTTTCTTTGTATTGAAACACACAACAAGGTTGTGAAAGGATAGATTCAATAATGGAAGTCGAGTTTTCGCCCACTTTTAGATAATATTGCTGAATTTAAGTGTTATGACAAGAAAGTGGGTATTCAAAATTTGCACGTTTTAAATTCCAGACCATTAGCATTTCACATTCTTACACTGAGCACAAAGAATTTGTGCTTCTGTCTTGTGGGAATGATTTCAAGATGGAGTTCAGAAGAGTCTGAACAAGTTTGACTGCACAAATACCAATTTTTCAAAGTAATAGCATGAAGAGCATTGCACCAGATTGGAAAATTCACAGGAAAACCAGTTTTTTTGAACATTCTCATATTTGTCACGTTGTAGGTAATATTGTGTCTCTGGCTTTGCCCTTGTCCATTGAAAATTCCAGCCAGCGGTATCCTGAACAGCAGCATTTTCCGTTGTATTCACTGGTAAGTGCTGCCATGTTCAGGATTCAGCTCTGTGGCTACTCTCGATCAAGCTCATGATTCCAGCAGATACCCTTGCAATGGCCAGTTATTATGTAGGCAGAGGTTTTGCTCAGGTATGCAGTAAATGTGCTATCATTTAGAGATGAATAGGAACGGAAATGTTGGTTGTGATCTAATGTTTGTACATAATGTGTAGCTTTGATGGAAGATTTAATCTGAATTCTCTCACTAGTCTTAGGCATTACTGAAGTTGGTGGATGTCAAATCAACAAGTTGCATTCCGTTGCATGAAACACTACATGCGAGAACCCAGAGCACGATCATTGCTAATCGGGAAACATGTGTGTACAAATATTTTGACGTCTTAACTTCCAGACTTGTAATTTTAATAATTCATATTTAGACACAAAAGAATTGTCTCTAGCACCTTTTGTGAATAATTTGAAGAAGGAATTCAGAAGTTTCAGATCAAATTTCACATTGCACATTTCTGCATTTCAAGGTATTAGTCTGATGAAGGACTTGTAGACAAAAAGGTTACTTCTTGAAGAAAATAATTCTCGTGAACATTCATTAAAATTGGTCAAGGTGTCATTCATATTTCTGTGGAGGATAGTTGTGCTTCTGCACACTGCCTCGTGCATTGAACTCTCCAGCGAGCGGTATCCTGAACTGCAGCATTTTTCCGTTGTATTCACAGGTAATTGCTACCATGTTCAGGAATCCACTCTCTTGTTACTCGTTCAAGCTCCTAATTCCTGCAGTTATTCATGCTACTGGCAGTTCATGAGTAGGCAGACATTTCGTTCATGTTTGTAGTACATGTATGATGATGCGGGGGTAAATCTGAATTGAATTGGTGTGTATTATCTGATGTTTCTCTATCATCTAGGCTTGATAAAATGGCCAACCTGACCCCTCTGGTTTTCCTTAGGAATCTTGGCATGATAGACCATGTCAAATGAACAGTATGTATTTGCTTGTATTAAACAATCCCTCCAGTCACCTGTTGCACGATCAATGCCCAACCAGCAACCTGGGTATTCAGTTATTTGCACTTCACAATTTACAGCCTCCTAACATGTGTTTCATTGCACTGGATTCTGAAAGGAAGACTATATTGTGTAGCTTTCGCTTTGCTGTCTTGGTAGAAACTGAACTGACTGCCGTCAGCTTGGATTCGAAACAAAATGTGGACTGCATGGATCATGCAGCATTCATTTTTAAATTCAACTTCTTTTCCTGAAGAACGAGAAAATGCTCATCCATTTATTCTGAGTGGGTTTTTTTTGCTATACAATAGTGGAGCCCTTGCTTTCGGCCATCTCTCCAAACTTCCCAGTCAGCTGCCTCCTGAACATGGGCATCTTCTGTTGAATTAATTGGAAAGTGCTGCCACGTTTAGGAGATGGCTCTCTGGCTGCTCACATCCATCTGAGGATATAACAGACATCGGAGCGACAATCCCTTCAAAAAGAAAAAGAGTTGTCACAGTAAATTTCCTGCATTTCTCCATTTCAGTCTCTCTTATTCAGAAATTTACCTTTGGTAATGGACACTGGTTCACAGGTTTCTTTGTATTGAAACACACAACAAGGTTGTGAAAGGATAGATTCAATAATGGAAGTCGAGTTTTCGCCCACTTTTAGATAATATTGCTGAATTTAAGTGTTATGACAAGAAAGTGGGTATTCAAAATTTGCACGTTTTAAATTCCAGACCATTAGCATTTAACATTCTTACACTGAGCACAAAAAATTTGTGCTTCTGTCTTGTGGGAATGATTTCAAGATGGAGTTCAGAAGAGTCTGAAAAAGTTTGACTGCACAAATACCAATTTTTCAAAGTAATAGTATGAAGAGCATTGCACCAGATTGGAAAATTCACAGGAAAACCAGTTTTTTTGAACATTCTCATATTTGTCACGTTGTAGGTAATATTGTGTCTCTGGCTTTGCCCTTGTCCATTGAAAATTCCAGCCAGCGGTATCCTGAACAGCAGCATTTTCCGTTGTATTCACTGGTAAGTGCTGCCATGTTCAGGATTCAGCTCTGTGGCTACTCTCGATCAAGCTCATGGTTCCAGCAGATACCCTTGCAATGGCCAGTTGTTATGTAGGCAGAGGTTTTGCTCAGGTATGCAGTAAATGTGCTATCATTTAGAGATGAATAGGAACGGAAATGTTGGTTGTGATCTAATGTTTATACATAATGTGTAGCTCTGATGGAAGATTTAATCTGAATTCTCTCACTAGTCTTAGGCATTACTGAAGTTGGTGGATGTCAAATCAACAAGTTGCAGTCCGTTGCATGAAACACTACATGCGAGAACCCAGAGCACGATCATTGCTAATCGGGAAACATGTGTGTACAAATATTTTGACGTCTTAACTTCCAGACTTGTAATTTTAATAATTCATATTTAGACACAAAAGAATTGTCTCTAGCAGCTTTTGTGAATAATTTGAAGAAGGAATTCAGAAGTTTCAGATCAAATTTCACATTGCACATTTCTGCATTTCAAGGTATTAGTCTGATGAAGGACTTGTAGACAAAAAGGTTACTTCTTGAAGAAAATAATTCTCGTGAACATTCATTAAAATTGGTCAAGGTGTCATTCATATTTCTGTGGAGGATAGTTGTGCTTCTGCACACTGCCTCGTGCATTGAACTCTCCAGCCAGCGGTATCCTGAACTGCAGCATTTTTCCGTTGTATTCACAGGTAATTGCTACCATGTTCAGGAATCCACTCTCTTGTTACTCTCGTTCAAGCTCCTAATTCCTGCAGTTATTCATGCTACTGGCAGTTCATGAGTAGGCAGACATTTTGTTCATGTTTGTAGTACATGTATGATGATGCGGGGGTAAATCTGAATTGAATTGGTGTGTATTATCTGATGTTTCTCTATCATCTAGGCTTGATAAAATGGCCAACATGACCCCTCTGGTTTTCCTTAGGAATCTTGGCATGATAGACCATGTCAAATGAACAGTATGTATTTGCTTGTATTAAACTATCCCTCCAGTCACCTGTTGCACGATCAATGCCCAACCAGCAACCTGGGTATTCAGTTATTTGAACTTCACAATTTACAGCCTCCTAACATGTGTTTCATTGCACTGGATTCTGAAAGGAAGACTATATTGTGTAGCTTTCGCTTTGCTGTCTGGGTAGAATCTGAACTGACTGCCGTCAGCTTGGATTCGAAACAAAATGTGGACTGCATGGATCATGCAGCATTCATTTTTAAATTCAACTTCTTTTCCTGAAGAACGAGAAAATGCTCATCTATTTATTCTGAGTGGGTTTTTTTTCTGATACAATAGTGGAGCTCTTGCTTTCGGCCATCTCTCCAAACTTCCCAGTCAGCTGCCTCCTGAACATGGGCACCTTCTGTTGAATTAATTGGAAAGTGCTGCCACGTTTAGGAGATGGCTCTCTGGCTGCTCACATCCATCTGAGGATATAACAGACATCGGAGTGACAATCCCTTCAAAAAGAAAAAGAGTTGTCACAGAAAATTTCCTGCATTTCTCCATTTCAGTCTCTCTTATTCAGAAATTTACCTTTGGTAATGGACACTGGTTCACAGGTTTCTTTGTATTGAAACACACAACAAGGTTGTGAAAGGATAGATTCAATAATGGAAGTCGAGTTTTCGCCCACTTTTAGATAATATTGCTGAATTTAAGTGTTATGACAAGAAAGTGGGTATTCAAAATTTGCACGTTTTAAATTCCAGACCATTAGCATTTAACATTCTTACACTGAGCACAAAAAATTTGTGCTTCTGTCTTGTGGGAATGATTTCAAGATGGAGTTCAGAAGAGTCTGAACAAGTTTGACTGCACAAATACCAATTTTTCAAAGTAATAGCATGAAGAGCATTGCACCAGATTGGAAAATTCACAGGAAAACCAGTTTTTTTGAACATTCTCATATTTGTCACGTTGTAGGTAATATTGTGTCTCTGGCTTTGCCCTTGTCCATTGAAAATTCCAGCCAGCGGTATCCTGAACAGCAGCATTTTCCGTTGTATTCACTGCTAAGTGCTGCCATGTTCAGGATTCAGCTCTGTGGCTACTCTCGATCAAGCTCATGGTTCCAGCACTTACCCTTGCAATGGCCAGTTATTATGTAGGCAGAGGTTTTGCTCAGGTATGCAGTAAATGTGCTATCATTTAGAGATGAATAGGAACGGAAATGTTGGTTGTGATCTAATGTTTATACATAATGTGTAGCTTTGATGGAAGATTTAATCTGAATTCTCTCACTAGTCTTAGGCATTACTGAAGTTGGTGGATGTCAAATCAACAAGTTGCATTCCGTTGCATGAAACACTACATGCGAGAACCCAGAGCACGATCATTGCTAATCGGGAAACATGTGTGTACAAATATTTTGACGTCTTAACTTCCAGACTTGTAATTTTAATAATTCATATTTAGACACAAAAGAATTGTCTCTAGCACCTTTTGTGAATAATTTGAAGAAGGAATTCAGAAGTTTCAGATCAAATTTCACATTGCACATTTCTGCATTTCAAGGTATTAGTCTGATGAAGGACTTGTAGACAAAAAGGTTACTTCTTGAAGAAAATAATTCTCGTGAACATTCATTAAAATTGGTCAAGGTGTCATTCATATTTCTGTGGAGGATAGTTGTGCTTCTGCACACTGCCTCGTGCATTGAACTCTCCAGCCAGCGGTATCCTGAACTGCAGCATTTTTCCGTTGTATTCACAGGTAATTGCTACCATGTTCAGGAATCCACTCTCTTGTTACTCTCGTTCAAGCTCCTAATTCCTGCAGTTATTCATGCTACTGGCAGTTCATGAGTAGGCAGACATTTTGTTCATGTTTGTAGTACATGTATGATGATGCGGGGGTAAATCTGAATTGAATTGGTGTGTATTATCTGATGTTTCTCTATCATCTAGGCTTGATAAAATGGCCAACCTGACCCCTCTGGTTTTCCTTAGGAATCTTGGCATGATAGACCATGTCAAATGAACAGTATGTATTTGCTTGTATTAAACTATCCCTCCAGTCACCTGTTGCACGATCAATGCCCAACCAGCAACCTGGGTATTCAGTTATTTGAACTTCACAATTTACAGCCTCCTAACATGTGTTTCATTGCACTGGATTCTGAAAGGAAGACTATATTGTGTAGCTTTCGCTTTGCTGTCTGGGTAGAATCTGAACTGACTGCCGTCAGCTTGGATTCGAAACAAAATGTGGACTGCATGGATCATGCAGCATTCATTTTTAAATTCAACTTCTTTTCCTGAAGAACGAGAAAATGCTCATCTATTTATTCTGAGTGGGTTTTTTTTCTGATACAATAGTGGAGCTCTTGCTTTCGGCCATCTCTCCAAACTTCCCAGTCAGCTGCCTCCTGAACATGGGCATCTTCTGTTGAATTAATTGGAAAGTGCTGCCACGTTTAGGAGATGGCTCTCTGGCTGCTCACATCCATCTGAGGATATAACAGACATCGGAGCGACAATCCCTTCAAAAAGAAAAAGAGTTGTCACAGTAAATTTCCTGCATTTCTCCATTTCAGTCTCTCTTATTCAGAAATTTACCTTTGGTAATGGACACTGGTTCACAGGTTTCTTTGTATTGAAACACACAACAAGGTTGTGAAAGGATAGATTCAATAATGGAAGTCGAGTTTTCGCCCACTTTTAGATAATATTGCTGAATTTAAGTGTTATGACAAGAAAGTGGGTATTCAAAATTTGCACGTTTTAAATTCCAGACCATTAGCATTTAACATTCTTACACTGAGCACAAAAAATTTGTGCTTCTGTCTTGTGGGAATGATTTCAAGATGGAGTTCAGAAGAGTCTGAACAAGTTTGACTGCACAAATACCAATTTTTCAAAGTAATAGCATGAAGAGCATTGCACCAGATTGGAAAATTCACAGGAAAACCAGTTTTTTTGAACATTCTCATATTTGTCACGTTGTAGGTAATATTGTGTCTCTGGCTTTGCCCTTGTCCATTGAAAATTCCAGCCAGCGGTATCCTGAACAGCAGCATTTTCCGTTGTATTCACTGGTAAGTGCTGCCATGTTCAGGATTCAGCTCTGTGGCTACTCTCGATCAAGCTCATGGTTCCAGCAGATACCCTTGCAATGGCCAGTTATTATGTAGGCAGAGGTTTTGCTCAGGTATGCAGTAAATGTGCTATCATTTAGAGATGAATAGGAACGGAAATGTTGGTTGTGATCTAATGTTTATACATAATGTGTAGCTTTGATGGAAGATTTAATCTGAATTCTCTCACTAGTCTTAGGCATTACTGAAGTTGGTGGATGTCAAATCAACAAGTTGCATTCCGTTGCATGAAACACTACATGCGAGAACCCAGAGCACGATCATTGCTAATCGGGAAACATGTGTGTACAAATATTTTGACGTCTTAACTTCCAGACTTGTAATTTTAATAATTCATATTTAGACACAAAAGAATTGTCTCTAGCACCTTTTGTGAATAATTTGAAGAAGGAATTCAGAAGTTTCAGATCAAATTTCACATTGCACATTTCTGCATTTCAAGGTATTAGTCTGATGAAGGACTTGTAGACAAAAAGGTTACTTCTTGAAGAAAATAATTCTCGTGAACATTCATTAAAATTGGTCAAGGTGTCATTCATATTTCTGTGGAGGATAGTTGTGCTTCTGCACACTGCCTTGTGCATTGAACTCTCCAGCCAGCGGTATCCTGAACTGCAGCATTTTTCCGTTGTATTCACAGGTAATTGCTACCATGTTCAGGAATCCACTCTCTTGTTACTCTCGTTCAAGCTCCTAATTCCTGCAGTTATTCATGCTACTGGCAGTTCATGAGTAGGCAGACATTTTGTTCATGTTTGTAGTACATGTATGATGATGCGGGGGTAAATCTGAATTGAATTGGTGTGTATTATCTGATGTTTCTCTATCATCTAGGCTTGATAAAATGGCCAACCTGACCCCTCTGGTTTTCCTTAGGAATCTTGGCATGATAGACCATGTCAAATGAACAGTATGTATTTGCTTGTATTAAACTATCCCTCCAGTCACCTGTTGCACGATCAATGCCCAACCAGCAACCTGGGTATTCAGTTATTTGAACTTCACAATTTACAGCCTCCTAACATGTGTTTCATTGCACTGGATTCTGAAAGGAAGACTATATAGTGTAGCTTTCGCTTTGCTGTCTGGGTAGAATCTGAACTGACTGCCGTCAGCTTGGATTCAAAACAAAATGTGGACTGCATGGATCATGCAGCATTCATTTTTAATTTCAACTTCTTTTCCTGAAGAACGAGAAAATGCTCATCTATTTATTCTGAGTGGGTTTTTTTTCTGATACAATAGTGGAGCTCTTGCTTTCGGCCATCTCTCCAAACTTCCCAGTCAGCTGCCTCCTGAACATGGGCACCTTCTGTTGAATTAATTGGAAAGTGCTGCCACGTTTAGGAGATGGCTCTCTGGCTGCTCACATCCATCTGAGGATATAACAGACATCGGAGCGACAATCCCTTCAAAAATAAAAAGAGTTGTCACAGAAAATTTCCTGCATTTCTCCATTTCAGTCTCTCTTATTCAGAAATTTACCTTTGGTAATGGACACTGGTTCACAGGTTTCTTTGTATTGAAACACACAACAAGGTTGTGAAAGAATAGATTCAATAATGGAAGTCGAGTTTTCGCCCACTTTTAGATAATATTGCTGAATTTAAGTGTTATGACAAGAAAGTGGGTATTCAAAATTTGCACGTTTTAAATTCCAGACCATTAGCATTTAACATTCTTACACTGAGCACAAAAAATTTGTGCTTCTGTCTTGTGGGAATGATTTCAAGATGGAGTTCAGAAGAGTCTGAACAAGTTTGACTGCACAAATACCAATTTTTCAAAGTAATAGCATGAAGAGCATTGCACCAGATTGGAAAATTCACAGGAAAACCAGTTTTTTTGAACATTCTCATATTTGTCACGTTGTAGGTAATATTGTGTCTCTGGCTTTGCCCTTGTCCATTGAAAATTCCAGCCAGCGGTATCCTGAACAGCAGCATTTTCCGTTGTATTCACTGGTAAGTGCTGCCATGTTCAGGATTCAGCTCTGTGGCTACTCTCGATCAAGCTCATGGTTCCAGCAGATACCCTTGCAATGGCCAGTTATTATGTAGGCAGAGGTTTTGCTCAGGTATGCAGTAAATGTGCTATCATTTAGAGATGAATAGGAACGGAAATGTTGGTTGTGATCTAATGTTTATACATAATGTGTAGCTTTGATGGAAGATTTAATCTGAATTCTCTCACTAGTCTTAGGCATTACTGAAGTTGGTGGATGTCAAATCAACAAGTTGCATTCCGTTGCATGAAACACTACATGCGAGAACCCAGAGCACGATCATTGCTAATCGGGAAACATGTGTGTACAAATATTTTGACGTCTTAACTTCCAGACTTGTAATTTTAATAATTCATATTTAGACACAAAAGAATTGTCTCTAGCACCTTTTGTGAATAATTTGAAGAAGGAATTCAGAAGTTTCAGATCAAATTTCACATTGCACATTTCTGCATTTCAAGGTATTAGTCTGATGAAGGACTTGTAGACAAAAAGGTTACTTCTTGAAGAAAATAATTCTCGTGAACATTCATTAAAATTGGTCAAGGTGTCATTCATATTTCTGTGGAGGATAGTTGTGCTTCTGCACACTGCCTCGTGCATTGAACTCTCCAGCCAGCGGTATCCTGAACTGCAGCATTTTTCCGTTGTATTCACAGGTAATTGCTACCATGTTCAGGAATCCACTCTCTTGTTACTCTCGTTCAAGCTCCTAATTCCTGCAGTTATTCATGCTACTGGCAGTTCATGAGTAGGCAGACATTTTGTTCATGTTTGTAGTACATGTATGATGATGCGGGGGTAAATCTGAATTGAATTGGTGTGTATTATCTGATGTTTCTCTATCATCTAGGCTTGATAAAATGGCCAACCTGACCCCTCTGGTTTTCCTTAGGAATCTTGGCATGATAGACCATGTCAAATGAACAGTATGTATTTGCTTGTATTAAACTATCCCTCCAGTCACCTGTTGCACGATCAATGCCCAACCAGCAACCTGGGTATTCAGTTATTTGAACTTCACAATTTACAGCCTCCTAACATGTGTTTCATTGCACTGGATTCTGAAAGGAAGACTATATTGTGTAGCTTTCGCTTTGCTGTCTGGGTAGAATCTGAACTGACTGCCGTCAGCTTGGATTCGAAAGAAAATGTGGACTGCATGGATCATGCAGCATTCATTTTTAAATTCAACTTCTTTTCCTGAAGAACGAGAAAATGCTCATCTATTTATTCTGAGTGGGTTTTTTTTCTGATACAATAGTGGAGCTCTTGCTTTCGGCCATCTCTCCAAACTTCCCAGTCAGCTGCCTCCTGAACATGGGCATCTTCTGTTGAATTAATTGGAAAGTGCTGCCACGTTTAGGAGATGGCTCTCTGGCTGCTCACATCCATCTGAGGATATAACAGACATCGGAGCGACAATCCCTTCAAAAAGAAAAAGAGTTGTCACAGTAAATTTCCTGCATTTCTCCATTTCAGTCTCTCTTATTCAGAAATTTACCTTTGGTAATGGACACTGGTTCACAGGTTTCTTTGTATTGAAACACACAACAAGGTTGTGAAAGGATAGATTCAATAATGGAAGTCGAGTTTTCGCCCACTTTTAGATAATATTGCTGAATTTAAGTGTTATGACAAGAAAGTGGGTATTCAAAATTTGCACGTTTTAAATTCCAGACCATTAGCATTTAACATTCTTACACTGAGCACAAAAAATTTGTGCTTCTGTCTTGTGGGAATGATTTCAAGATGGAGTTCAGAAGAGTCTGAACAAGTTTGACTGCACAAATACCAATTTTTCAAAGTAATAGCATGAAGAGCATTGCACCAGATTGGAAAATTCACAGGAAAACCAGTTTTTTTGAACATTCTCATATTTGTCACGTTGTAGGTAATATTGTGTCTCTGGCTTTGCCCTTGTCCATTGAAAATTCCAGCCAGCGGTATCCTGAACAGCAGCATTTTCCGTTGTATTCACTGGTAAGTGCTGCCATGTTCAGGATTCAGCTCTGTGGCTACTCTCGATCAAGCTCATGGTTCCAGCAGATACCCTTGCAATGGCCAGTTATTATGTAGGCAGAGGTTTTGCTCAGGTATGCAGTAAATGTGCTATCATTTAGAGATGAATAGGAACGGAAATGTTGGTTGTGATCTAATGTTTATACATAATGTGTAGCTTTGGTGGAAGATTTAATCTGAATTCTCTCACTAGTCTTAGGCATTACTGAAGTTGGTGGATGTCAAATCAACAAGTTGCATTCCGTTGCATGAAACACTACATGCGAGAACCCAGAGCACGATCATTGCTAATCGGGAAACATGTGTGTACAAATATTTTGACGTCTTAACTTCCAGACTTGTAATTTTAATAATTCATATTTAGACACAAAAGAATTGTCTCTAGCACCTTTTGTGAATAATTTGAAGAAGGAATTCAGAAGTTTCAGATCAAATTTCACATTGCACATTTCTGCATTTCAAGGTATTAGTCTGATGAAGGAGTTGTAGACAAAAAGGTTACTTCTTGAAGAAAATAATTCTCGTGAACATTCATTAAAATTGGTAAAGGTGTCATTCATTTTTCTGTGGAGGATAGTTGTGCTTCTGCACACTGCCTCGTGCATTGAACTCTCCAGCCAGCGGTATCCTGAACTGCAGCATTTTTCCGTTGTATTCACAGGTAATTGCTACCATGTTCAGGAATCCACTCTCTTGTTACTCTCGTTCAAGCTCCTAATTCCTGCAGTTATTCATGCTACTGGCAGTTCATGAGTAGGCAGACATTTCGTTCATGTTTGTAGTACATGTATGATGATGCGGGGGTAAATCTGAATTGAATTGGTGTGTATTATCTGATGTTTCTCTATCATCTAGGCTTGATAAAATGACCAACCTGACCCCTCTGGTTTTCCTTAGGAATCTTGGCATGATAGACCATGTCAAATGAACAGTATGTATTTGCTTGTATTAAACTATCCCTCCAGTCACCTGTTGCACGATCAATGCCCAACCAGCAACCTGGGTATTCAGTTATTTGCACTTCACAATTTACAGCCTCCTAACATGTGTTTCATTGCACTGGATTCTGAAAGGAAGACTATATTGTGTAGCTTTCGCTTTGCTGTCTGGGTAGAATCTGAACTGACTGCCGTCAGCTTGGATTCGAAAGAAAATGTGGACTGCATGGATCATGCAGCATTCATTTTTAAATTCAACTTCTTTTCCTGAAGAACGAGAAAATGCTGATCTATTTATTCTGAGTGGGTTTTTTTTGCTATACAATAGTGGAGCTCTTGCTTTCGGCCATCTCTCCAAACTTCCCAGTCAGCTGCCTCCTGAACATGGGCATCTTCTGTTGAATTAATTGGAAAGTGCTGCCACGTTTAGGAGATGGCTCTCTGGCTGCTCACATCCATCTGAGGATATAACAGACATCAGAGCGACAATCCCTTCAAAAAGAAAAAGAGTTGTCACAGAAAATTTCCTGCATTTCTCCATTTCAGTCTCTCTTATTCAGAAATTTACCTTTGGTAATGGACACTGGTTCACAGGTTTCTTTGTATTGAAACACACAACAAGGTTGTGAAAGGATAGAGTCAATAATGGAAGTCGAGTTTTCGCCCACTTTTAGATAATATTGCTGAATTTAAGTGTTATGACAAGAAAGTGGGTATTCAAAATTTGCACGTTTTAAATTCCAGACCATTAGCATTTAACATTCTTACACTGAGCACAAAAAATTTGTGCTTCTGTCTTGTGGGAATGATTTCAAGATGGAGTTCAGAAGAGTCTGAACAAGTTTGACTGCACAAATACCAATTTTTCAAAGTAATAGCATGAAGAGCATTGCACCAGATTGGAAAATTCACAGGAAAACCAGTTTTTTTGAACATTCTCATATTTGTCACGTTGTAGGTAATATTGTGTCTCTGGCTTTGCCCTTGTCCATTGAAAATTCCAGCCAGCGGTATCCTGAACAGCAGCATTTTCCGTTGTATTCACTGGTAAGTGCTGCCATGTTCAGGATTCAGCTCTGTGGCTACTCTCGATCAAGCTCATGGTTCCAGCAGATACCCTTGCAATGGCCAGTTATTATGTAGGCAGAGGTTTTGCTCAGGTATGCAGTAAATGTGCTATCATTTAGAGATGAATAGGAACGGAAATGTTGGTTGTGATCTAATGTTTATACATAATGTGTAGCTTTGGTGGAAGATTTAATCTGAATTCTCTCACTAGTCTTAGGCATTACTGAAGTTGGTGGATGTCAAATCAACAAGTTGCATTCCGTTGCATGAAACACTACATGCGAGAACCCAGAGCACGATCATTGCTAATCGGGAAACATGTGTGTACAAATATTTTGACGTCTTAACTTCCAGACTTGTAATTTTAATAATTCATATTTAGACACAAAAGAATTGTCTCTAGCACCTTTTGTGAATAATTTGAAGAAGGAATTCAGAAGTTTCAGATCAAATTTCACATTGCACATTTCTGCATTTCAAGGTATTAGTCTGATGAAGGACTTGTAGACAAAAAGGTTACTTCTTGAAGAAAATAATTCTCGTGAACATTCATTAAAATTGGTCAAGGTGTCATTCATATTTCTGTGGAGGATAGTTGTGCTTCTGCACACTGCCTCGTGCATTGAACTCTCCAGCCAGCGGTAACCTGAACTGCAGCATTTTTCCGTTGTATTCACAGGTAATTGCTACCATGTTCAGGAATCCACTCTCTTGTTACTCTCGTTCAAGCTCCTAATTCCTGCAGTTATTCATGCTACTGGCAGTTCATGAGTAGGCAGACATTTTGTTCATGTTTGTAGTACATGTATGATGATGCGGGGGTAAATCTGAATTGAATTGGTGTGTATTATCTGATGTTTCTCTATCATCTAGGCTTGATAAAATGGCCAACCTGACCCCTCTGGTTTTCCTTAGGAATCTTGGCATGATAGACCATGTCAAATGAACAGTATGTATTTGCTTGTATTAAACTATCCCTCCAGTCACCTGTTGCACGATCAATGCCCAACCAGCAACCTGGGTATTCAGTTATTTGCACTTCACAATTTACAGCCTCCTAACATGTGTTTCATTGCACTGGATTCTGAAAGGAAGACTATATTGTGTAGCTTTCGCTTTGCTGTCTTGGTAGAAACTGAACTGACTGCCGTCAGCTTGGATTCGAAAGAAAATGTGGACTGCATGGATCATGCAGCATTCATTTTTAAATTCAACTTCTTTTCCTGAAGAACGAGAAAATGCTGATCTATTTATTCTGAGTGGGTTTTTTTTGCTATACAATAGTGGAGCTCTTGCTTTCGGCCATCTCTCCAAACTTCCCAGTCAGCTGCCTCCTGAACATGGGCATCTTCTGTTGAATTAATTGGAAAGTGCTGCCACGTTTAGGAGATGGCTCTCTGGCTGCTCACATCCATCTGAGGATATAACAGACATCAGAGCGACAATCCCTTCAAAAAGAAAAAGAGTTGTCACAGAAAATTTCCTGTATTTCTCCATTTCAGTCTCTCTTATTCGGAAATTTGCCTTTGGTAATGGACACTGGTTCACAGGTTTCTTTGTATTGAAACACACAACAAGGTTGTGAAAGGATAGATTCATTAATGGAAGTCGAGTTTCCCCCCACTTTTAGATAATATTGCTGAATTTAAGTGTTATGACAAGAAAGTGAGTATTCAAAATTTGCACGTTTTAAATTCCAGACCATTAGCATTTAACATTCTTACACTGAGCACAAAAAATTTGTGCTTCTGTCTTGTGGGAATGATTTCAAGACGGAGTTCAGAAGAGTCTGAACAAGTTTGACTGCACAAATACCAATTTTTCAACGTAATAGCATGAAGAGCATTGCACCAGATTGGAAAATTCACAGGAAAACCAGTTTTTTTGAACATTCTCATATTTGTCACGTTGTAGGTAATATTGTGTCTCTGGCTTTGCCCTTGTCCATTGAAAATTCCAGCCAGCGGTATCCTGAACAGCAGCATTTTCCGTTGTATTCACTGGTAAGTGCTGCCATGTTCAGGATTCAACTCTGTGGCTACTCTCGATCAAGCTCATGGTTCCAGCAGATACCCTTGCAATGGCCAGTTATTATGTAGGCAGAGGTTTTGCTCAGGTATGCAGTAAATGTGCTATCATTTAGAGATGAATAGGAACGGAAATGTTGGTTGTGATCTAATGTTTATACATAATGTGTAGCTTTGATGGAAGATTTAATCTGAATTCTCTCACTAGTCTTAGGCATTACTGAAGTTGGTGGATGTCAAATCAACAAGTTGCATTCCGTTGCATGAAACACTACATGCGAGAACCCAGAGCACGATCATTGCTAATCGGGAAACATGTGTGTACAAATATTTTGACGTCTTAACTTCCAGACTTGTAATTTTAATAATTCATATTTAGACACAAAAGAATTGTCTCTAGCACCTTTTGTGAATAATTTGAAGAAGGAATTCAGAAGTTTCAGATCAAATTTCACATTGCACATTTCTGCATTTCAAGGTATTAGTCTGATGAAGGAGTTGTAGACAAAATGGTTACTTCTTGAAGAAAATAATTCTTGTGAACATTCATTAAAATTGGTCAAGGTGTCATTCATATTTCTGTGGAGGATAGTTGTGCTTCTGCACACTGCCTCGTGCATTGAACTCTCCAGCCAGCGGTATCCTGAACTGCAGCATTTTTCCGTTGTATTCACAGGTAATTGCTACCATGTTCAGGAATCCACTCTCTTGTTACTCTCGTTCAAGCTCCTAATTCCTGCAGTTATTCATGCTACTGGCAGTTCATGAGTAGGCAGACATTTTGTTCATGTTTGTAGTACATTTATGATGATGCGGGGGTAAATCTGAATTGAATTGGTGTGTATTATCTGATGTTTCTCTATCATCTAGGCTTGACAAAATGGCCAACCTGACCCCTCTGGTTTTCCTTAGGAATCTTGGCATGATAGACCATGTCAAATGAACAGTATGTATTTGCTTGTATTAAACAATCCCTCCAGTCACCTGTTGCACGATCAATGCCCAACCAGCAACCTGGGTATTCAGTTATTTGCACTTCACAATTTACAGCCTCCTAACATGTGTTTCATTGCACTGGATTCTGAAAGGAAGACTATATTGTGTAGCTTTCGCTTTGCTGTCTTGGTAGAAACTGAACTGACTGCCGTCAGCTTGGATTCGAAACAAAATGTGGACTGCATGGATCATGCAGCATTCATTTTTAAATTCAACTTCTTTTCCTGAAGAACGAGAAAATGCTCATCTATTTATTCTGAGTGGGTTTTTTTGCTATACAATAGTGGAGCTCTTGCTTTCGGCCATCTCTCCAAACTTCCCAGTCAGCTGCCTCCTGAACATGGGCATCTTCTGTTGAATTAATGAGAAAGTGCTGCCACGTTTAGGAGATGGCTCTCTGGCTGCTCACATCCATCTGAGGATATAACAGACATCAGAGCGACAATCCCTTCAAAAAGAAAAAGAGTTGTCACAGAAAATTTCCTGCATTTCTCCATTTCAGTCTCTCTTATTCGGAAATTTGCCTTTGGTAATGGTCACTGGTTCACAGGTTTCTTTGTATTGAAACACACAACAAGGTTGTTAAAGGGTAGATTCAATAATGGAAGTCGAGTTTTCGCCCACTTTTAGATAATATTGCTGAATTTAAGTGTTATGACAAGAAAGTGTGTATTCAAAATTTGCACGTTTTAAATTCCGGACCATTAGCATTTAACATTCTTACACTGAGCACAAAAAATTTGTGCTTCTGTCTTGTGGGAATGATTTCAAGACGGAGTTCAGAAGAGTCTGAACAAGTTTGACTGCACAAATACCAATTTTTCAAAGTAATAGCATGAAGAGCATTGCACCAGATTGGAAAATTCACAGGAAAACCAGTTTTTTGGAACATTCTCATATTTGTCACGTTGTAGGTAATATTGTGTCTCTGGCTTTGCCCTTGTCCATTGAAAATTCCAGCCAGCGGTATCCTGAACAGCAGCATTTTCCGTTGTATTCACTGGTAAGTGCTGCCATGTTCAGGATTCAACTCTGTGGCTACTCTCGATCAAGCTCATGGTTCCAGCAGATACCCTTGCAATGGCCAGTTATTATGTAGGCAGAGGTTTTGCTCAGGTATGCAGTAAATGTGCTATCATTTAGAGATGAATAGGAACAGAAATGTTGGTTGTGATCTAATGTTTATACATAATGTGTAGCTTTGGTGGAAGATTTAATCTGAATTCTCTCACTAGTCTTAGGCATTACTGAAGTTGGTGGATGTCAAATCAACAAGTTGCATTCCGTTGCATGAAACACTACATGCGAGAACCCAGAGCACGATCATTGCTAATCGGGAAACATGTGTGTACAAATATTTTGACGTCTTAACTTCCAGACTTGTAATTTTAATAATTCATATTTAGACACAAAAGAATTGTCTCTAGCACCTTTTGTGAATAATTTGAAGAAGGAATTCAGAAGTTTCAGATCAAATTTCACATTGCACATTTCTGCATTTCAAGGTATTAGTCTGATGAAGGAGTTGTAGACAAAAAGGTTACTTCTTGAAGAAAATAATTCTCGTGAACATTCATTAAAATTGGTAAAGGTGTCATTCATTTTTCTGTGGAGGATAGTTGTGCTTCTGCACACTGCCTCGTGCATTGAACTCTCCAGCCAGCGGTATCCTGAACTGCAGCATTTTTCCGTTGTATTCACAGGTAATTGCTACCATGTTCAGGAATCCACTCTCTTGTTACTCTCGTTCAAGCTCCTAATTCCTGCAGTTATTCATGCTACTGGCAGTTCATGAGTAGGCAGACATTTCGTTCATGTTTGTAGTACATGTATGATGATGCGGGGGTAAATCTGAATTGAATTGGTGTGTATTATCTGATGTTTCTCTATCATCTAGGCTTGATAAAATGACCAACCTGACCCCTCTGGTTTTCCTTAGGAATCTTGGCATGATAGACCATGTCAAATGAACAGTATGTATTTGCTTGTATTAAACTATCCCTCCAGTCACCTGTTGCACGATCAATGCCCAACCAGCAACCTGGGTATTCAGTTATTTGCACTTCACAATTTACAGCCTCCTAACATGTGTTTCATTGCACTGGATTCTGAAAGGAAGACTATATTGTGTAGCTTTCGCTTTGCTGTCTGGGTAGAATCTGAACTGACTGCCGTCAGCTTGGATTCGAAACAAAATGTGGACTGCATGGATCATGCAGCATTCATTTATAAATTCAACTTCTTTTCCTGAAGAACGAGAAAATGCTCATCTATTTATTCTGAGTGGGTTTTTTTTCTGATACAATAGTGGAGCTCTTGCTTTCGGCCATCTCTCCAAACTTCCCAGTCAGCTGCCTCCTGAACATGGGCATCTTCTGTTGAATTAATGAGAAAGTGCTGCCACGTTTAGGAGATGGCTCTCTGGCTGCTCACATCCATCTGAGGATATAACAGACATCAGAGCGACAATCCCTTCAAAAAGAAAAAGAGTTGTCACAGAAAATTTCCTGCATTTCTCCATTTCAGTCTCTCTTATTCGGAAATTTGCCTTTGGTAATGGTCACTGGTTCACAGGTTTCTTTGTATTGAAACACACAACAAGGTTGTTAAAGGGTAGATTCAATAATGGAAGTCGAGTTTTCGCCCACTTTTAGATAATATTGCTGAATTTAAGTGTTATGACAAGAAAGTGTGTATTCAAAATTTGCACGTTTTAAATTCCGGACCATTAGCATTTAACATTCTTACACTGAGCACAAAAAATTTGTGCTTCTGTCTTGTGGGAATGATTTCAAGACGGAGTTCAGAAGAGTCTGAACAAGTTTGACTGCACAAATACCAATTTTTCAAAGTAATAGCATGAAGAGCATTGCACCAGATTGGAAAATTCACAGGAAAACCAGTTTTTTGGAACATTCTCATATTTGTCACGTTGTAGGTAATATTGTGTCTCTGGCTTTGCCCTTGTCCATTGAAAATTCCAGCCAGCGGTATCCTGAACAGCAGCATTTTCCGTTGTATTCACTGGTAAGTGCTGCCATGTTCAGGATTCAACTCTGTGGCTACTCTCGATCAAGCTCATGGTTCCAGCAGATACCCTTGCAATGGCCAGTTATTATGTAGGCAGAGGTTTTGCTCAGGTATGCAGTAAATGTGCTATCATTTAGAGATGAATAGGAACAGAAATGTTGGTTGTGATCTAATGTTTATACATAATGTGTAGCTTTGGTGGAAGATTTAATCTGAATTCTCTCACTAGTCTTAGGCATTACTGAAGTTGGTGGATGTCAAATCAACAAGTTGCATTCCGTTGCATGAAACACTACATGCGAGAACCCAGAGCACGATCATTGCTAATCGGGAAACATGTGTGTACAAATATTTTGACGTCTTAACTTCCAGACTTGTAATTTTAATAATTCATATTTAGACACAAAAGAATTGTCTCTAGCACCTTTTGTGAATAATTTGAAGAAGGAATTCAGAAGTTTCAGATCAAATTTCACATTGCACATTTCTGCATTTCAAGGTATTAGTCTGATGAAGGAGTTGTAGACAAAAAGGTTACTTCTTGAAGAAAATAATTCTCGTGAACATTCATTAAAATTGGTAAAGGTGTCATTCATTTTTCTGTGGAGGATAGTTGTGCTTCTGCACACTGCCTCGTGCATTGAACTCTCCAGCCAGCGGTATCCTGAACTGCAGCATTTTTCCGTTGTATTCACAGGTAATTGCTACCATGTTCAGGAATCCACTCTCTTGTTACTCTCGTTCAAGCTCCTAATTCCTGCAGTTATTCATGCTACTGGCAGTTCATGAGTAGGCAGACATTTCGTTCATGTTTGTAGTACATGTATGATGATGCGGGGGTAAATCTGAATTGAATTGGTGTGTATTATCTGATGTTTCTCTATCATCTAGGCTTGATAAAATGACCAACCTGACCCCTCTGGTTTTCCTTAGGAATCTTGGCATGATAGACCATGTCAAATGAACAGTATGTATTTGCTTGTATTAAACTATCCCTCCAGTCACCTGTTGCACGATCAATGCCCAACCAGCAACCTGGGTATTCAGTTATTTGCACTTCACAATTTACAGCCTCCTAACATGTGTTTCATTGCACTGGATTCTGAAAGGAAGACTATATTGTGTAGCTTTCGCTTTGCTGTCTGGGTAGAATCTGAACTGACTGCCGTCAGCTTGGATTCGAAACAAAATGTGGACTGCATGGATCATGCAGCATTCATTTATAAATTCAACTTCTTTTCCTGAAGAACGAGAAAATGCTCATCTATTTATTCTGAGTGGGTTTTTTTTCTGATACAATAGTGGAGCTCTTGCTTTCGGCCATCTCTCCAAACTTCCCAGTCAGCTGCCTCCTGAACATGGGCATCTTCTGTTGAATTAATTGGAAAGTGCTGCCACGTTTAGGAGATGGCTCTCTGGCTGCTCACATCCATCTGAGGATATAACAGACATCGGAGCGACAATCCCTTCAAAAAGAAAAAGAGTTGTCACAGAAAATTTCCTGCATTTCTCCATTTCAGTCTCTCTTATTCGGAAATTTGCCTTTGGTAATGGTCACTGGTTCACAGGTTTCTTTGTATTGAAACACACAACAAGGTTGTTAAAGGGTAGATTCAATAATGGAAGTCGAGTTTTCGCCCACTTTTAGATAATATTGCTGAATTTAAGTGTTATGACAAGAAAGTGTGTATTCAAAATTTGCACGTTTTAAATTCCGGACCATTAGCATTTAACATTCTTACACTGAGCACAAAAAATTTGTGCTTCTGTCTTGTGGGAATGATTTCAAGACGGAGTTCAGAAGAGTCTGAACAAGTTTGACTGCACAAATACCAATTTTTCAAAGTAATAGCATGAAGAGCATTGCACCAGATTGGAAAATTCACAGGAAAACCAGTTTTTTGGAACATTCTCATATTTGTCACGTTGTAGGTAATATTGTGTCTCTGGCTTTGCCCTTGTCCATTGAAAATTCCAGCCAGCGGTATCCTGAACAGCAGCATTTTCCGTTGTATTCACTGGTAAGTGCTGCCATGTTCAGGATTCAACTCTGTGGCTACTCTCGATCAAGCTCATGGTTCCAGCAGATACCCTTGCAATGGCCAGTTATTATGTAGGCAGAGGTTTTGCTCAGGTATGCAGTAAATGTGCTATCATTTAGAGATGAATAGGAACAGAAATGTTGGTTGTGATCTAATGTTTATACATAATGTGTAGCTTTGGTGGAAGATTTAATCTGAATTCTCTCACTAGTCTTAGGCATTACTGAAGTTGGTGGATGTCAAATCAACAAGTTGCATTCCGTTGCATGAAACACTACATGCGAGAACCCAGAGCACGATCATTGCTAATCGGGAAACATGTGTGTACAAATATTTTGACGTCTTAACTTCCAGACTTGTAATTTTAATAATTCATATTTAGACACAAAAGAATTGTCTCTAGCACCTTTTGTGAATAATTTGAAGAAGGAATTCAGAAGTTTCAGATCAAATTTCACATTGCACATTTCTGCATTTCAAGGTATTAGTCTGATGAAGGAGTTGTAGACAAAAAGGTTACTTCTTGAAGAAAATAATTCTCGTGAACATTCATTAAAATTGGTAAAGGTGTCATTCATTTTTCTGTGGAGGATAGTTGTGCTTCTGCACACTGCCTCGTGCATTGAACTCTCCAGCCAGCGGTATCCTGAACTGCAGCATTTTTCCGTTGTATTCACAGGTAATTGCTACCATGTTCAGGAATCCACTCTCTTGTTACTCTCGTTCAAGCTCCTAATTCCTGCAGTTATTCATGCTACTGGCAGTTCATGAGTAGGCAGACATTTCGTTCATGTTTGTAGTACATGTATGATGATGCGGGGGTAAATCTGAATTGAATTGGTGTGTATTATCTGATGTTTCTCTATCATCTAGGCTTGATAAAATGACCAACCTGACCCCTCTGGTTTTCCTTAGGAATCTTGGCATGATAGACCATGTCAAATGAACAGTATGTATTTGCTTGTATTAAACTATCCCTCCAGTCACCTGTTGCACGATCAATGCCCAACCAGCAACCTGGGTATTCAGTTATTTGCACTTCACAATTTACAGCCTCCTAACATGTGTTTCATTGCACTGGATTCTGAAAGGAAGACTATATTGTGTAGCTTTCGCTTTGCTGTCTGGGTAGAATCTGAACTGACTGCCGTCAGCTTGGATTCGAAACAAAATGTGGACTGCATGGATCATGCAGCATTCATTTATAAATTCAACTTCTTTTCCTGAAGAACGAGAAAATGCTCATCTATTTATTCTGAGTGGGTTTTTTTTCTGATACAATAGTGGAGCTCTTGCTTTCGGCCATCTCTCCAAACTTCCCAGTCAGCTGCCTCCTGAACATGGGCATCTTCTGTTGAATTAATTGGAAAGTGCTGCCACGTTTAGGAGATGGCTCTCTGGCTGCTCACATCCATCTGAGGATATAACAGACATCGGAGCGACAATCCCTTCAAAAAGAAAAAGAGTTGTCACAGAAAATTTCCTGCATTTCTCCATTTCAGTCTCTCTTATTCGGAAATTTGCCTTTGGTAATGGTCACTGGTTCACAGGGTTCTTTGTATTGAAACACACAACAAGGTTGTTAAAGGGTAGATTCAATAATGGAAGTCGAGTTTTCGCCCACTTTTAGATAATATTGCTGAATTTAAGTGTTATGACAAGAAAGTGTGTATTCAAAATTTGCACGTTTTAAATTCCGGACCATTAGCATTTAACATTCTTACACTGAGCACAAAAAATTTGTGCTTCTGTCTTGTGGGAATGATTTCAAGACGGAGTTCAGAAGAGTCTGAACAAGTTTGACTGCACAAATACCAATTTTTCAAAGTAATAGCATGAAGAGCATTGCACCAGATTGGAAAATTCACAGGAAAACCAGTTTTTTGGAACATTCTCATATTTGTCACGTTGTAGGTAATATTGTGTCTCTGGCTTTGCCCTTGTCCATTGAAAATTCCAGCCAGCGGTATCCTGAACAGCAGCATTTTCCGTTGTATTCACTGGTAAGTGCTGCCATGTTCAGGATTCAACTCTGTGGCTACTCTCGATCAAGCTCATGGTTCCAGCAGATACCCTTGCAATGGCCAGTTATTATGTAGGCAGAGGTTTTGCTCAGGTATGCAGTAAATGTGCTATCATTTAGAGATGAATAGGAACAGAAATGTTGGTTGTGATCTAATGTTTATACATAATGTGTAGCTTTGGTGGAAGATTTAATCTGAATTCTCTCACTAGTCTTAGGCATTACTGAAGTTGGTGGATGTCAAATCAACAAGTTGCATTCCGTTGCATGAAACACTACATGCGAGAACCCAGAGCACGATCATTGCTAATCGGGAAACATGTGTGTACAAATATTTTGACGTCTTAACTTCCAGACTTGTAATTTTAATAATTCATATTTAGACACAAAAGAATTGTCTCTAGCACCTTTTGTGAATAATTTGAAGAAGGAATTCAGAAGTTTCAGATCAAATTTCACATTGCACATTTCTGCATTTCAAGGTATTAGTCTGATGAAGGAGTTGTAGACAAAAAGGTTACTTCTTGAAGAAAATAATTCTCGTGAACATTCATTAAAATTGGTAAAGGTGTCATTCATTTTTCTGTGGAGGATAGTTGTGCTTCTGCACACTGCCTCGTGCATTGAACTCTCCAGCCAGCGGTATCCTGAACTGCAGCATTTTTCCGTTGTATTCACAGGTAATTGCTACCATGTTCAGGAATCCACTCTCTTGTTACTCTCGTTCAAGCTCCTAATTCCTGCAGTTATTCATGCTACTGGCAGTTCATGAGTAGGCAGACATTTCGTTCATGTTTGTAGTACATGTATGATGATGCGGGGGTAAATCTGAATTGAATTGGTGTGTATTATCTGATGTTTCTCTATCATCTAGGCTTGATAAAATGACCAACCTGACCCCTCTGGTTTTCCTTAGGAATCTTGGCATGATAGACCATGTCAAATGAACAGTATGTATTTGCTTGTATTAAACTATCCCTCCAGTCACCTGTTGCACGATCAATGCCCAACCAGCAACCTGGGTATTCAGTTATTTGCACTTCACAATTTACAGCCTCCTAACATGTGTTTCATTGCACTGGATTCTGAAAGGAAGACTATATTGTGTAGCTTTCGCTTTGCTGTCTGGGTAGAATCTGAACTGACTGCCGTCAGCTTGGATTCGAAACAAAATGTGGACTGCATGGATCATGCAGCATTCATTTATAAATTCAACTTCTTTTCCTGAAGAACGAGAAAATGCTCATCTATTTATTCTGAGTGGGTTTTTTTTCTGATACAATAGTGGAGCTCTTGCTTTCGGCCATCTCTCCAAACTTCCCAGTCAGCTGCCTCCTGAACATGGGCATCTTCTGTTGAATTAATTGGAAAGTGCTGCCACGTTTAGGAGATGGCTCTCTGGCTGCTCACATCCATCTGAGGATATAACAGACATCGGAGCGACAATCCCTTCAAAAAGAAAAAGAGTTGTCACAGAAAATTTCCTGCATTTCTCCATTTCAGTCTCTCTTATTCAGAAATTTACCTTTGGTAATGGACACTGGTTCACAGGTTTCTTTGTATTGAAACACACAACAAGGTTGTGAAAGGATAGATTCAATAATGGAAGTCGAGTTTTCGCCCACTTTTAGATAATATTGCTGAATTTAAGTGTTATGACAAGAAAGTGGGTATTCAAAATTTGCACGTTTTAAATTCCAGACCATTAGCATTTAACATTCTTACACTGAGCACAAAAAATTTGTGCTTCTGTCTTGTGGGAATGATTTCAAGATGGAGTTCAGAAGAGTCTGAACAAGTTTGACTGCACAAATACCAATTTTTCAAAGTAATAGCATGAAGAGCATTGCACCAGATTGGAAAATTCACAGGAAAACCAGTTTTTTTGAACATTCTCATATTTGTCACGTTGTAGGTAATATTGTGTCTCTGGCTTTGCCCTTGTCCATTGAAAATTCCAGCCAGCGGTATCCTGAACAGCAGCATTTTCCGTTGTATTCACTGGTAAGTGCTGCCATGTTCAGGATTCAGCTCTGTGGCTACTCTCGATCAAGCTCATGGTTCCAGCAGATACCCTTGCAATGGCCAGTTATTATGTAGGCAGAGGTTTTGCTCAGGTATGCAGTAAATGTGCTATCATTTAGAGATGAATAGGAACAGAAATGTTGGTTGTGATCTAATGTTTATACATAATGTGTAGCTTTGGTGGAAGATTTAATCTGAATTCTCTCACTAGTCTTAGGCATTACTGAAGTTGGTGGATGTCAAATCAACAAGTTGCATTCCGTTGCATGAAACTCTACATGCGAGAACCCAGAGCACGATCATTGCTAATCGGGAAACATGTGTGTACAAATATTTTGACGTCTTAACTTCCAGACTTGTAATTTTAATAATTCATATTTAGACACAAAAGAATTGTCTCTAGCACCTTTTGTGAATAATTTGAAGAAGGAATTCAGAAGTTTCAGATCAAATTTCACATTGCACATTTCTGCATTTCAAGGTATTAGTCTGATGAAGGAGTTGTAGACAAAAAGGTTACTTCTTGAAGAAAATAATTCTCGTGAACATTCATTAAAATTGGTAAAGGTGTCATTCATTTTTCTGTGGAGGATAGTTGTGCTTCTGCACACTGCCTCGTGCATTGAACTCTCCAGCCAGCGGTATCCTGAACTGCAGCATTTTTCCGTTGTATTCACAGGTAATTGCTACCATGTTCAGGAATCCACTCTCTTGTTACTCTCGTTCAAGCTCCTAATTCCTGCAGTTATTCATGCTACTGGCAGTTCATGAGTAGGCAGACATTTCGTTCATGTTTGTAGTACATGTATGATGATGCGGGGGTAAATCTGAATTGAATTGGTGTGTATTATCTGATGTTTCTCTATCATCTAGGCTTGATAAAATGACCAACCTGACCCCTCTGGTTTTCCTTAGGAATCTTGGCATGATAGACCATGTCAAATGAACAGTATGTATTTGCTTGTATTAAACTATCCCTCCAGTCACCTGTTGCACGATCAATGCCCAACCAGCAACCTGGGTATTCAGTTATTTGCACTTCACAATTTACAGCCTCTTAACATGTGTTTCATTGCACTGGATTCTGAAAGGAAGACTATATTGTGTAGCTTTCGCTTTGCTGTCTGGGTAGAATCTGAACTGACTGCCGTCAGCTTGGATTCGAAACAAAATGTGGACTGCATGGATCATGCAGCATTCATTTATAAATTCAACTTCTTTTCCTGAAGAACGAGAAAATGCTCATCTATTTATTCTGAGTGGGTTTTTTTTCTGATACAATAGTGGAGCTCTTGCTTTCGGCCATCTCTCCAAACTTCCCAGTCAGCTGCCTCCTGAACATGGGCATCTTCTGTTGAATTAATTGGAAAGTGCTGCCACGTTTAGGAGATGGCTCTCTGGCTGCTCACATCCATCTGAGGATATAACAGACATCGGAGCGACAATCCCTTCAAAAAGAAAAAGAGTTGTCACAGAAAATTTCCTGCATTTCTCCATTTCAGTCTCTCTTATTCAGAAATTTACCTTTGGTAATGGACACTGGTTCACAGGTTTCTTTGTATTGAAACACACAACAAGGTTGTGAAAGGATAGATTCAATAATGGAAGTCGAGTTTTCGCCCACTTTTAGATAATATTGCTGAATTTAAGTGTTATGACAAGAAAGTGGGTATTCAAAATTTGCACGTTTTAAATTCCAGACCATTAGCATTTAACATTCTTACACTGAGCACAAAAAATTTGTGCTTCTGTCTTGTGGGAATGATTTCAAGATGGAGTTCAGAAGAGTCTGAACAAGTTTGACTGCACAAATACCAATTTTTCAAAGTAATAGCATGAAGAGCATTGCACCAGATTGGAAAATTCACAGGAAAACCAGTTTTTTTGAACATTCTCATATTTGTCACGTTGTAGGTAATATTGTGTCTCTGGCTTTGCCCTTGTCCATTGAAAATTCCAGCCAGCGGTATCCTGAACAGCAGCATTTTCCGTTGTATTCACTGGTAAGTGCTGCCATGTTCAGGATTCAGCTCTGTGGCTACTCTCGATCAAGCTCATGGTTCCAGCAGATACCCTTGCAATGGCCAGTTATTATGTAGGCAGAGGTTTTGCTCAGGTATGCAGTAAATGTGCTATCATTTAGAGATGAATAGGAACAGAAATGTTGGTTGTGATCTAATGTTTATACATAATGTGTAGCTTTGGTGGAAGATTTAATCTGAATTCTCTCACTAGTCTTAGGCATTACTGAAGTTGGTGGATGTCAAATCAACAAGTTGCATTCGGTTGCATGAAACTCTACATGCGAGAACCCAGAGCACGATCATTGCTAATCGGGAAACATGTGTGTACAAATATTTTGACGTCTTAACTTCCAGACTTGTAATTTTAATAATTCATATTTAGACACAAAAGAATTGTCTCTAGCACCTTTTGTGAATAATTTGAAGAAGGAATTCAGAAGTTTCAGATCAAATTTCACATTGCACATTTCTGCATTTCAAGGTATTAGTCTGATGAAGGAGTTGTAGACAAAAAGGTTACTTCTTGAAGAAAATAATTCTCGTGAACATTCATTAAAATTGGTAAAGGTGTCATTCATTTTTCTGTGGAGGATAGTTGTGCTTCTGCACACTGCCTCGTGCATTGAACTCTCCAGCCAGCGGTATCCTGAACTGCAGCATTTTTCCGTTGTATTCACAGGTAATTGCTACCATGTTCAGGAATCCACTCTCTTGTTACTCTCGTTCAAGCTCCTAATTCCTGCAGTTATTCATGCTACTGGCAGTTCATGAGTAGGCAGACATTTCGTTCATGTTTGTAGTACATGTATGATGATGCGGGGGTAAATCTGAATTGAATTGGTGTGTATTATCTGATGTTTCTCTATCATCTAGGCTTGATAAAATGACCAACCTGACCCCTCTGGTTTTCCTTAGGAATCTTGGCATGATAGACCATGTCAAATGAACAGTATGTATTTGCTTGTATTAAACTATCCCTCCAGTCACCTGTTGCACGATCAATGCCCAACCAGCAACCTGGGTATTCAGTTATTTGCACTTCACAATTTACAGCCTCCTAACATGTGTTTCATTGCACTGGATTCTGAAAGGAAGACTATATTGTGTAGCTTTCGCTTTGCTGTCTGGGTAGAATCTGAACTGACTGCCGTCAGCTTGGATTCGAAAGAAAATGTGGACTGCATGGATCATGCAGCATTCATTTTTAAATTCAACTTCTTTTCCTGAAGAACGAGAAAATGCTCATCTATTTATTCTGAGTGGGTTTTTTTTGCTATACAATAGTGGAGCTCTTGCTTTCGGCCATCTCTCCAAACTTCCCAGTCAGCTGCCTCCTGAACATGGGCATCTTCTGTTGAATTAATTGGAAAGTGCTGCCACGTTTAGGAGATGGCTCTCTGGCTGCTCACATCCATCTGAGGATATAACAGACATCAGAGCGACAATCCCTTCAAAAAGAAAAAGAGTTGTCACAGAAAATTTCCTGCATTTCTCCATTTCAGTCTCTCTTATTCGGAAATTTGCCTTTGGTAATGGACACTGGTTCACAGGTTTCTTTGTATTGAAACACACAACAAGGTTGTGAAAGGATAGATTCATTAATGGAAGTCGAGTTTCCCCCCACTTTTAGATAATATTGCTGAATTTAAGTGTTATGACAAGAAAGTGAGTATTCAAAATTTGCACGTTTTAAATTCCAGACCATTAGCATTTAACATTCTTACACTGAGCACAAAAAATTTGTGCTTCTGTCTTGTGGGAATGATTTCAAGACGGAGTTCAGAAGAGTCTGAACAAGTTTGACTGCACAAATACCAATTTTTCAACGTAATAGCATGAAGAGCATTGCACCAGATTGGAAAATTCACAGGAAAACCAGTTTTTTTGAACATTCTCATATTTGTCACGTTGTAGGTAATATTGTGTCTCTGGCTTTGCCCTTGTCCATTGAAAATTCCAGCCAGCGGTATCCTGAACAGCAGCATTTTCCGTTGTATTCACTGGTAAGTGCTGCCATGTTCAGGATTCAACTCTGTGGCTACTCTCGATCAAGCTCATGGTTCCAGCAGATACCCTTGCAATGGCCAGTTATTATGTAGGCAGAGGTTTTGCTCAGGTATGCAGTAAATGTGCTATCATTTAGAGATGAATAGGAACGGAAATGTTGGTTGTGATCTAATGTTTATACATAATGTGTAGCTTTGATGGAAGATTTAATCTGAATTCTCTCACTAGTCTTAGGCATTACTGAAGTTGGTGGATGTCAAATCAACAAGTTGCATTCCGTTGCATGAAACACTACATGCGAGAACCCAGAGCACGATCATTGCTAATCGGGAAACATGTGTGTACAAATATTTTGACGTCTTAACTTCCAGACTTGTAATTTTAATAATTCATATTTAGACACAAAAGAATTGTCTCTAGCACCTTTTGTGAATAATTTGAAGAAGGAATTCAGAAGTTTCAGATCAAATTTCACATTGCACATTTCTGCATTTCAAGGTATTAGTCTGATGAAGGAGTTGTAGACAAAATGGTTACTTCTTGAAGAAAATAATTCTTGTGAACATTCATTAAAATTGGTCAAGGTGTCATTCATATTTCTGTGGAGGATAGTTGTGCTTCTGCACACTGCCTCGTGCATTGAACTCTCCAGCCAGCGGTATCCTGAACTGCAGCATTTTTCCGTTGTATTCACAGGTAATTGCTACCATGTTCAGGAATCCACTCTCTTGTTACTCTCGTTCAAGCTCCTAATTCCTGCAGTTATTCATGCTACTGGCAGTTCATGAGTAGGCAGACATTTTGTTCATGTTTGTAGTACATTTATGATGATGCGGGGGTAAATCTGAATTGAATTGGTGTGTATTATCTGATGTTTCTCTATCATCTAGGCTTGACAAAATGGCCAACCTGACCCCTCTGGTTTTCCTTAGGAATCTTGGCATGATAGACCATGTCAAATGAACAGTATGTATTTGCTTGTATTAAACAATCCCTCCAGTCACCTGTTGCACGATCAATGCCCAACCAGCAACCTGGGTATTCAGTTATTTGCACTTCACAATTTACAGCCTCCTAACATGTGTTTCATTGCACTGGATTCTGAAAGGAAGACTATATTGTGTAGCTTTCGCTTTGCTGTCTTGGTAGAAACTGAACTGACTGCCGTCAGCTTGGATTCGAAACAAAATGTGGACTGCATGGATCATGCAGCATTCATTTTTAAATTCAACTTCTTTTCCTGAAGAACGAGAAAATGCTCATCTATTTATTCTGAGTGGGTTTTTTTGCTATACAATAGTGGAGCTCTTGCTTTCGGCCATCTCTCCAAACTTCCCAGTCAGCTGCCTCCTGAACATGGGCATCTTCTGTTGAATTAATGAGAAAGTGCTGCCACGTTTAGGAGATGGCTCTCTGGCTGCTCACATCCATCTGAGGATATAACAGACATCAGAGCGACAATCCCTTCAAAAAGAAAAAGAGTTGTCACAGAAAATTTCCTGCATTTCTCCATTTCAGTCTCTCTTATTCGGAAATTTGCCTTTGGTAATGGTCACTGGTTCACAGGTTTCTTTGTATTGAAACACACAACAAGGTTGTTAAAGGGTAGATTCAATAATGGAAGTCGAGTTTTCGCCCACTTTTAGATAATATTGCTGAATTTAAGTGTTATGACAAGAAAGTGTGTATTCAAAATTTGCACGTTTTAAATTCCGGACCATTAGCATTTAACATTCTTACACTGAGCACAAAAAATTTGTGCTTCTGTCTTGTGGGAATGATTTCAAGACGGAGTTCAGAAGAGTCTGAACAAGTTTGACTGCACAAATACCAATTTTTCAAAGTAATAGCATGAAGAGCATTGCACCAGATTGGAAAATTCACAGGAAAACCAGTTTTTTGGAACATTCTCATATTTGTCACGTTGTAGGTAATATTGTGTCTCTGGCTTTGCCCTTGTCCATTGAAAATTCCAGCCAGCGGTATCCTGAACAGCAGCATTTTCCGTTGTATTCACTGGTAAGTGCTGCCATGTTCAGGATTCAACTCTGTGGCTACTCTCGATCAAGCTCATGGTTCCAGCAGATACCCTTGCAATGGCCAGTTATTATGTAGGCAGAGGTTTTGCTCAGGTATGCAGTAAATGTGCTATCATTTAGAGATGAATAGGAACAGAAATGTTGGTTGTGATCTAATGTTTATACATAATGTGTAGCTTTGGTGGAAGATTTAATCTGAATTCTCTCACTAGTCTTAGGCATTACTGAAGTTGGTGGATGTCAAATCAACAAGTTGCATTCCGTTGCATGAAACACTACATGCGAGAACCCAGAGCACGATCATTGCTAATCGGGAAACATGTGTGTACAAATATTTTGACGTCTTAACTTCCAGACTTGTAATTTTAATAATTCATATTTAGACACAAAAGAATTGTCTCTAGCACCTTTTGTGAATAATTTGAAGAAGGAATTCAGAAGTTTCAGATCAAATTTCACATTGCACATTTCTGCATTTCAAGGTATTAGTCTGATGAAGGAGTTGTAGACAAAAAGGTTACTTCTTGAAGAAAATAATTCTCGTGAACATTCATTAAAATTGGTAAAGGTGTCATTCATTTTTCTGTGGAGGATAGTTGTGCTTCTGCACACTGCCTCGTGCATTGAACTCTCCAGCCAGCGGTATCCTGAACTGCAGCATTTTTCCGTTGTATTCACAGGTAATTGCTACCATGTTCAGGAATCCACTCTCTTGTTACTCTCGTTCAAGCTCCTAATTCCTGCAGTTATTCATGCTACTGGCAGTTCATGAGTAGGCAGACATTTCGTTCATGTTTGTAGTACATGTATGATGTTGCGGGGGTAAATCTGAATTGAATTGGTGTGTATTATCTGATGTTTCTCTATCATCTAGGCTTGATAAAATGACCAACCTGACCCCTCTGGTTTTCCTTAGGAATCTTGGCATGATAGACCATGTCAAATGAACAGTATGTATTTGCTTGTATTAAACTATCCCTCCAGTCACCTGTTGCACGATCAATGCCCAACCAGCAACCTGGGTATTCAGTTATTTGCACTTCACAATTTACAGCCTCCTAACATGTGTTTCATTGCACTGGATTCTGAAAGGAAGACTATATTGTGTAGCTTTCGCTTTGCTGTCTGGGTAGAATCTGAACTGACTGCCGTCAGCTTGGATTCGAAACAAAATGTGGACTGCATGGATCATGCAGCATTCATTTATAAATTCAACTTCTTTTCCTGAAGAACGAGAAAATGCTCATCTATTTATTCTGAGTGGGTTTTTTTTCTGATACAATAGTGGAGCTCTTGCTTTCGGCCATCTCTCCAAACTTCCCAGTCAGCTGCCTCCTGAACATGGGCATCTTCTGTTGAATTAATTGGAAAGTGCTGCCACGTTTAGGAGATGGCTCTCTGGCTGCTCACATCCATCTGAGGATATAACAGACATCGGAGCGACAATCCCTTCAAAAAGAAAAAGAGTTGTCACAGAAAATTTCCTGCATTTCTCCATTTCAGTCTCTCTTATTCAGAAATTTACCTTTGGTAATGGACACTGGTTCACAGGTTTCTTTGTATTGAAACACACAACAAGGTTGTGAAAGGATAGATTCAATAATGGAAGTCGAGTTTTCGCCCACTTTTAGATAATATTGCTGAATTTAAGTGTTATGACAAGAAAGTGGGTATTCAAAATTTGCACGTTTTAAATTCCAGACCATTAGCATTTAACATTCTTACACTGAGCACAAAAAATTTGTGCTTCTGTCTTGTGGGAATGATTTCAAGATGGAGTTCAGAAGAGTCTGAACAAGTTTGACTGCACAAATACCAATTTTTCAAAGTAATAGCATGAAGAGCATTGCACCAGATTGGAAAATTCACAGGAAAACCAGTTTTTTTGAACATTCTCATATTTGTCACGTTGTAGGTAATATTGTGTCTCTGGCTTTGCCCTTGTCCATTGAAAATTCCAGCCAGCGGTATCCTGAACAGCAGCATTTTCCGTTGTATTCACTGGTAAGTGCTGCCATGTTCAGGATTCAGCTCTGTGGCTACTCTCGATCAAGCTCATGGTTCCAGCAGATACCCTTGCAATGGCCAGTTATTATGTAGGCAGAGGTTTTGCTCAGGTATGCAGTAAATGTGCTATCATTTAGAGATGAATAGGAACAGAAATGTTGGTTGTGATCTAATGTTTATACATAATGTGTAGCTTTGGTGGAAGATTTAATCTGAATTCTCTCACTAGTCTTAGGCATTACTGAAGTTGGTGGATGTCAAATCAACAAGTTGCATTCCGTTGCATGAAACACTACATGCGAGAACCCAGAGCACGATCATTGCTAATCGGGAAACATGTGTGTACAAATATTTTGACGTCTTAACTTCCAGACTTGTAATTTTATTAATTCATATTTAGACACAAAAGAATTGTCTCTAGCACCTTTTGTGAATAATTTGAAGAAGGAATTCAGAAGTTTCAGATCAAATTTCACATTGCACATTTCTGCATTTCAAGGTATTAGTCTGATGAAGGAGTTGTAGACAAAAAGGTTACTTCTTGAAGAAAATAATTCTCGTGAACATTCATTAAAATTGGTCAAGGTGTCATTCATTTTTCTGTGGAGGATAGTTGTGCTTCTGCACACTGCCTCGTGCATTGAACTCTCCAGCCAGCGGTATCCTGAACTGCAGCATTTTTCCGTTGTATTCACAGGTAATTGCTACCATGTTCAGGAATCCACTCTCTTGTTACTCTCGTTCAAGCTCCTAATTCCTGCAGTTATTCATGCTACTGGCAGTTCATGAGTAGGCAGACATTTCGTTCATGTTTGTAGTACATGTATGATGATGCGGGGGTAAATCTGAATTGAATTGGTGTGTATTATCTGATGTTTCTCTATCATCTAGGCTTGATAAAATGACCAACCTGACCCCTCTGGTTTTCCTTAGGAATCTTGGCATGATAGACCATGTCAAATGAACAGTATGTATTTGCTTGTATTAAACTATCCCTCCAGTCACCTGTTGCACGATCAATGCCCAACCAGCAACCTGGGTATTCAGTTATTTGCACTTCACAATTTACAGCCTCCTAACATGTGTTTCATTGCACTGGATTCTGAAAGGAAGACTATATTGTGTAGCTTTCGCTTTGCTGTCTGGGTAGAATCTGAACTGACTGCCGTCAGCTTGGATTCGAAAGAAAATGTGGACTGCATGGATCATGCAGCATTCATTTTTAAATTCAACTTCTTTTCCTGAAGAACGAGAAAATGCTCATCTATTTATTCTGAGTGGGTTTTTTTTGCTATACAATAGTGGAGCTCTTGCTTTCGGCCATCTCTCCAAACTTCCCAGTCAGCTGCCTCCTGAACATGGGCATCTTCTGTTGAATTAATTGGAAAGTGCTGCCACGTTTAGGAGATGGCTCTCTGGCTGCTCACATCCATCTGAGGATATAACAGACATCAGAGCGACAATCCCTTCAAAAAGAAAAAGAGTTGTCACAGAAAATTTCCTGCATTTCTCCATTTCAGTCTCTCTTATTCGGAAATTTGCCTTTGGTAATGGACACTGGTTCACAGGTTTCTTTGTATTGAAACACACAACAAGGTTGTGAAAGGATAGATTCATTAATGGAAGTCGAGTTTCCCCCCACTTTTAGATAATATTGCTGAATTTAAGTGTTATGACAAGAAAGTGAGTATTCAAAATTTGCACGTTTTAAATTCCAGACCATTAGCATTTAACATTCTTACACTGAGCACAAAAAATTTGTGCTTCTGTCTTGTGGGAATGATTTCAAGACGGAGTTCAGAAGAGTCTGAACAAGTTTGACTGCACAAATACCAATTTTTCAACGTAATAGCATGAAGAGCATTGCACCAGATTGGAAAATTCACAGGAAAACCAGTTTTTTTGAACATTCTCATATTTGTCACGTTGTAGGTAATATTGTGTCTCTGGCTTTGCCCTTGTCCATTGAAAATTCCAGCCAGCGGTATCCTGAACAGCAGCATTTTCCGTTGTATTCACTGGTAAGTGCTGCCATGTTCAGGATTCAACTCTGTGGCTACTCTCGATCAAGCTCATGGTTCCAGCAGATACCCTTGCAATGGCCAGTTATTATGTAGGCAGAGGTTTTGCTCAGGTATGCAGTAAATGTGCTATCATTTAGAGATGAATAGGAACGGAAATGTTGGTTGTGATCTAATGTTTATACATAATGTGTAGCTTTGATGGAAGATTTAATCTGAATTCTCTCACTAGTCTTAGGCATTACTGAAGTTGGTGGATGTCAAATCAACAAGTTGCATTCCGTTGCATGAAACACTACATGCGAGAACCCAGAGCACGATCATTGCTAATCGGGAAACATGTGTGTACAAATATTTTGACGTCTTAACTTCCAGACTTGTAATTTTAATAATTCATATTTAGACACAAAAGAATTGTCTCTAGCACCTTTTGTGAATAATTTGAAGAAGGAATTCAGAAGTTTCAGATCAAATTTCACATTGCACATTTCTGCATTTCAAGGTATTAGTCTGATGAAGGAGTTGTAGACAAAAAGGTTACTTCTTGAAGAAAATAATTCTCGTGAACATTCATTAAAATTGGTAAAGGTGTCATTCATTTTTCTGTGGAGGATAGTTGTGCTTCTGCACACTGCCTCGTGCATTGAACTCTCCAGCCAGCGGTATCCTGAACTGCAGCATTTTTCCGTTGTATTCACAGGTAATTGCTACCATGTTCAGGAATCCACTCTCTTGTTACTCTCGTTCAAGCTCCTAATTCCTGCAGTTATTCATGCTACTGGCAGTTCATGAGTAGGCAGACATTTCGTTCATGTTTGTAGTACATGTATGATGTTGCGGGGGTAAATCTGAATTGAATTGGTGTGTATTATCTGATGTTTCTCTATCATCTAGGCTTGATAAAATGACCAACCTGACCCCTCTGGTTTTCCTTAGGAATCTTGGCATGATAGACCATGTCAAATGAACAGTATGTATTTGCTTGTATTAAACTATCCCTCCAGTCACCTGTTGCACGATCAATGCCCAACCAGCAACCTGGGTATTCAGTTATTTGCACTTCACAATTTACAGCCTCCTAACATGTGTTTCATTGCACTGGATTCTGAAAGGAAGACTATATTGTGTAGCTTTCGCTTTGCTGTCTGGGTAGAATCTGAACTGACTGCCGTCAGCTTGGATTCGAAACAAAATGTGGACTGCATGGATCATGCAGCATTCATTTATAAATTCAACTTCTTTTCCTGAAGAACGAGAAAATGCTCATCTATTTATTCTGAGTGGGTTTTTTTTCTGATACAATAGTGGAGCTCTTGCTTTCGGCCATCTCTCCAAACTTCCCAGTCAGCTGCCTCCTGAACATGGGCATCTTCTGTTGAATTAATTGGAAAGTGCTGCCACGTTTAGGAGATGGCTCTCTGGCTGCTCACATCCATCTGAGGATATAACAGACATCGGAGCGACAATCCCTTCAAAAAGAAAAAGAGTTGTCACAGAAAATTTCCTGCATTTCTCCATTTCAGTCTCTCTTATTCAGAAATTTACCTTTGGTAATGGACACTGGTTCACAGGTTTCTTTGTATTGAAACACACAACAAGGTTGTGAAAGGATAGATTCAATAATGGAAGTCGAGTTTTCGCCCACTTTTAGATAATATTGCTGAATTTAAGTGTTATGACAAGAAAGTGGGTATTCAAAATTTGCACGTTTTAAATTCCAGACCATTAGCATTTAACATTCTTACACTGAGCACAAAAAATTTGTGCTTCTGTCTTGTGGGAATGATTTCAAGATGGAGTTCAGAAGAGTCTGAACAAGTTTGACTGCACAAATACCAATTTTTCAAAGTAATAGCATGAAGAGCATTGCACCAGATTGGAAAATTCACAGGAAAACCAGTTTTTTTGAACATTCTCATATTTGTCACGTTGTAGGTAATATTGTGTCTCTGGCTTTGCCCTTGTCCATTGAAAATTCCAGCCAGCGGTATCCTGAACAGCAGCATTTTCCGTTGTATTCACTGGTAAGTGCTGCCATGTTCAGGATTCAGCTCTGTGGCTACTCTCGATCAAGCTCATGGTTCCAGCAGATACCCTTGCAATGGCCAGTTATTATGTAGGCAGAGGTTTTGCTCAGGTATGCAGTAAATGTGCTATCATTTAGAGATGAATAGGAACAGAAATGTTGGTTGTGATCTAATGTTTATACATAATGTGTAGCTTTGGTGGAAGATTTAATCTGAATTCTCTCACTAGTCTTAGGCATTACTGAAGTTGGTGGATGTCAAATCAACAAGTTGCATTCCGTTGCATGAAACACTACATGCGAGAACCCAGAGCACGATCATTGCTAATCGGGAAACATGTGTGTACAAATATTTTGACGTCTTAACTTCCAGACTTGTAATTTTATTAATTCATATTTAGACACAAAAGAATTGTCTCTAGCACCTTTTGTGAATAATTTGAAGAAGGAATTCAGAAGTTTCAGATCAAATTTCACATTGCACATTTCTGCATTTCAAGGTATTAGTCTGATGAAGGAGTTGTAGACAAAAAGGTTACTTCTTGAAGAAAATAATTCTCGTGAACATTCATTAAAATTGGTCAAGGTGTCATTCATTTTTCTGTGGAGGATAGTTGTGCTTCTGCACACTGCCTCGTGCATTGAACTCTCCAGCCAGCGGTATCCTGAACTGCAGCATTTTTCCGTTGTATTCACAGGTAATTGCTACCATGTTCAGGAATCCACTCTCTTGTTACTCTCGTTCAAGCTCCTAATTCCTGCAGTTATTCATGCTACTGGCAGTTCATGAGTAGGCAGACATTTCGTTCATGTTTGTAGTACATGTATGATGATGCGGGGGTAAATCTGAATTGAATTGGTGTGTATTATCTGATGTTTCTCTATCATCTAGGCTTGATAAAATGACCAACCTGACCCCTCTGGTTTTCCTTAGGAATCTTGGCATGATAGACCATGTCAAATGAACAGTATGTATTTGCTTGTATTAAACTATCCCTCCAGTCACCTGTTGCACGATCAATGCCCAACCAGCAACCTGGGTATTCAGTTATTTGCACTTCACAATTTACAGCCTCCTAACATGTGTTTCATTGCACTGGATTCTGAAAGGAAGACTATATTGTGTAGCTTTCGCTTTGCTGTCTGGGTAGAATCTGAACTGACTGCCGTCAGCTTGGATTCGAAAGAAAATGTGGACTGCATGGATCATGCAGCATTCATTTTTAAATTCAACTTCTTTTCCTGAAGAACGAGAAAATGCTCATCTATTTATTCTGAGTGGGTTTTTTTTGCTATACAATAGTGGAGCTCTTGCTTTCGGCCATCTCTCCAAACTTCCCAGTCAGCTGCCTCCTGAACATGGGCATCTTCTGTTGAATTAATTGGAAAGTGCTGCCACGTTTAGGAGATGGCTCTCTGGCTGCTCACATCCATCTGAGGATATAACAGACATCAGAGCGACAATCCCTTCAAAAAGAAAAAGAGTTGTCACAGAAAATTTCCTGCATTTCTCCATTTCAGTCTCTCTTATTCGGAAATTTGCCTTTGGTAATGGACACTGGTTCACAGGTTTCTTTGTATTGAAACACACAACAAGGTTGTGAAAGGATAGATTCATTAATGGAAGTCGAGTTTCCCCCCACTTTTAGATAATATTGCTGAATTTAAGTGTTATGACAAGAAAGTGAGTATTCAAAATTTGCACGTTTTAAATTCCAGACCATTAGCATTTAACATTCTTACACTGAGCACAAAAAATTTGTGCTTCTGTCTTGTGGGAATGATTTCAAGACGGAGTTCAGAAGAGTCTGAACAAGTTTGACTGCACAAATACCAATTTTTCAACGTAATAGCATGAAGAGCATTGCACCAGATTGGAAAATTCACAGGAAAACCAGTTTTTTTGAACATTCTCATATTTGTCACGTTGTAGGTAATATTGTGTCTCTGGCTTTGCCCTTGTCCATTGAAAATTCCAGCCAGCGGTATCCTGAACAGCAGCATTTTCCGTTGTATTCACTGGTAAGTGCTGCCATGTTCAGGATTCAACTCTGTGGCTACTCTCGATCAAGCTCATGGTTCCAGCAGATACCCTTGCAATGGCCAGTTATTATGTAGGCAGAGGTTTTGCTCAGGTATGCAGTAAATGTGCTATCATTTAGAGATGAATAGGAACGGAAATGTTGGTTGTGATCTAATGTTTATACATAATGTGTAGCTTTGATGGAAGATTTAATCTGAATTCTCTCACTAGTCTTAGGCATTACTGAAGTTGGTGGATGTCAAATCAACAAGTTGCATTCCGTTGCATGAAACACTACATGCGAGAACCCAGAGCACGATCATTGCTAATCGGGAAACATGTGTGTACAAATATTTTGACGTCTTAACTTCCAGACTTGTAATTTTAATAATTCATATTTAGACACAAAAGAATTGTCTCTAGCACCTTTTGTGAATAATTTGAAGAAGGAATTCAGAAGTTTCAGATCAAATTTCACATTGCACATTTCTGCATTTCAAGGTATTAGTCTGATGAAGGAGTTGTAGACAAAATGGTTACTTCTTGAAGAAAATAATTCTTGTGAACATTCATTAAAATTGGTCAAGGTGTCATTCATATTTCTGTGGAGGATAGTTGTGCTTCTGCACACTGCCTCGTGCATTGAACTCTCCAGCCAGCGGTATCCTGAACTGCAGCATTTTTCCGTTGTATTCACAGGTAATTGCTACCATGTTCAGGAATCCACTCTCTTGTTACTCTCGTTCAAGCTCCTAATTCCTGCAGTTATTCATGCTACTGGCAGTTCATGAGTAGGCAGACATTTTGTTCATGTTTGTAGTACATTTATGATGATGCGGGGGTAAATCTGAATTGAATTGGTGTGTATTATCTGATGTTTCTCTATCATCTAGGCTTGACAAAATGGCCAACCTGACCCCTCTGGTTTTCCTTAGGAATCTTGGCATGATAGACCATGTCAAATGAACAGTATGTATTTGCTTGTATTAAACAATCCCTCCAGTCACCTGTTGCACGATCAATGCCCAACCAGCAACCTGGGTATTCAGTTATTTGCACTTCACAATTTACAGCCTCCTAACATGTGTTTCATTGCACTGGATTCTGAAAGGAAGACTATATTGTGTAGCTTTCGCTTTGCTGTCTTGGTAGAAACTGAACTGACTGCCGTCAGCTTGGATTCGAAACAAAATGTGGACTGCATGGATCATGCAGCATTCATTTTTAAATTCAACTTCTTTTCCTGAAGAACGAGAAAATGCTCATCTATTTATTCTGAGTGGGTTTTTTTGCTATACAATAGTGGAGCTCTTGCTTTCGGCCATCTCTCCAAACTTCCCAGTCAGCTGCCTCCTGAACATGGGCATCTTCTGTTGAATTAATGAGAAAGTGCTGCCACGTTTAGGAGATGGCTCTCTGGCTGCTCACATCCATCTGAGGATATAACAGACATCAGAGCGACAATCCCTTCAAAAAGAAAAAGAGTTGTCACAGAAAATTTCCTGCATTTCTCCATTTCAGTCTCTCTTATTCGGAAATTTGCCTTTGGTAATGGTCACTGGTTCACAGGTTTCTTTGTATTGAAACACACAACAAGGTTGTTAAAGGGTAGATTCAATAATGGAAGTCGAGTTTTCGCCCACTTTTAGATAATATTGCTGAATTTAAGTGTTATGACAAGAAAGTGTGTATTCAAAATTTGCACGTTTTAAATTCCGGACCATTAGCATTTAACATTCTTACACTGAGCACAAAAAATTTGTGCTTCTGTCTTGTGGGAATGATTTCAAGACGGAGTTCAGAAGAGTCTGAACAAGTTTGACTGCACAAATACCAATTTTTCAAAGTAATAGCATGAAGAGCATTGCACCAGATTGGAAAATTCACAGGAAAACCAGTTTTTTGGAACATTCTCATATTTGTCACGTTGTAGGTAATATTGTGTCTCTGGCTTTGCCCTTGTCCATTGAAAATTCCAGCCAGCGGTATCCTGAACAGCAGCATTTTCCGTTGTATTCACTGGTAAGTGCTGCCATGTTCAGGATTCAACTCTGTGGCTACTCTCGATCAAGCTCATGGTTCCAGCAGATACCCTTGCAATGGCCAGTTATTATGTAGGCAGAGGTTTTGCTCAGGTATGCAGTAAATGTGCTATCATTTAGAGATGAATAGGAACAGAAATGTTGGTTGTGATCTAATGTTTATACATAATGTGTAGCTTTGGTGGAAGATTTAATCTGAATTCTCTCACTAGTCTTAGGCATTACTGAAGTTGGTGGATGTCAAATCAACAAGTTGCATTCCGTTGCATGAAACACTACATGCGAGAACCCAGAGCACGATCATTGCTAATCGGGAAACATGTGTGTACAAATATTTTGACGTCTTAACTTCCAGACTTGTAATTTTAATAATTCATATTTAGACACAAAAGAATTGTCTCTAGCACCTTTTGTGAATAATTTGAAGAAGGAATTCAGAAGTTTCAGATCAAATTTCACATTGCACATTTCTGCATTTCAAGGTATTAGTCTGATGAAGGAGTTGTAGACAAAAAGGTTACTTCTTGAAGAAAATAATTCTCGTGAACATTCATTAAAATTGGTAAAGGTGTCATTCATTTTTCTGTGGAGGATAGTTGTGCTTCTGCACACTGCCTCGTGCATTGAACTCTCCAGCCAGCGGTATCCTGAACTGCAGCATTTTTCCGTTGTATTCACAGGTAATTGCTACCATGTTCAGGAATCCACTCTCTTGTTACTCTCGTTCAAGCTCCTAATTCCTGCAGTTATTCATGCTACTGGCAGTTCATGAGTAGGCAGACATTTCGTTCATGTTTGTAGTACATGTATGATGTTGCGGGGGTAAATCTGAATTGAATTGGTGTGTATTATCTGATGTTTCTCTATCATCTAGGCTTGATAAAATGACCAACCTGACCCCTCTGGTTTTCCTTAGGAATCTTGGCATGATAGACCATGTCAAATGAACAGTATGTATTTGCTTGTATTAAACTATCCCTCCAGTCACCTGTTGCACGATCAATGCCCAACCAGCAACCTGGGTATTCAGTTATTTGCACTTCACAATTTACAGCCTCCTAACATGTGTTTCATTGCACTGGATTCTGAAAGGAAGACTATATTGTGTAGCTTTCGCTTTGCTGTCTGGGTAGAATCTGAACTGACTGCCGTCAGCTTGGATTCGAAACAAAATGTGGACTGCATGGATCATGCAGCATTCATTTATAAATTCAACTTCTTTTCCTGAAGAACGAGAAAATGCTCATCTATTTATTCTGAGTGGGTTTTTTTTCTGATACAATAGTGGAGCTCTTGCTTTCGGCCATCTCTCCAAACTTCCCAGTCAGCTGCCTCCTGAACATGGGCATCTTCTGTTGAATTAATTGGAAAGTGCTGCCACGTTTAGGAGATGGCTCTCTGGCTGCTCACATCCATCTGAGGATATAACAGACATCGGAGCGACAATCCCTTCAAAAAGAAAAAGAGTTGTCACAGAAAATTTCCTGCATTTCTCCATTTCAGTCTCTCTTATTCAGAAATTTACCTTTGGTAATGGACACTGGTTCACAGGTTTCTTTGTATTGAAACACACAACAAGGTTGTGAAAGGATAGATTCAATAATGGAAGTCGAGTTTTCGCCCACTTTTAGATAATATTGCTGAATTTAAGTGTTATGACAAGAAAGTGGGTATTCAAAATTTGCACGTTTTAAATTCCAGACCATTAGCATTTAACATTCTTACACTGAGCACAAAAAATTTGTGCTTCTGTCTTGTGGGAATGATTTCAAGATGGAGTTCAGAAGAGTCTGAACAAGTTTGACTGCACAAATACCAATTTTTCAAAGTAATAGCATGAAGAGCATTGCACCAGATTGGAAAATTCACAGGAAAACCAGTTTTTTTGAACATTCTCATATTTGTCACGTTGTAGGTAATATTGTGTCTCTGGCTTTGCCCTTGTCCATTGAAAATTCCAGCCAGCGGTATCCTGAACAGCAGCATTTTCCGTTGTATTCACTGGTAAGTGCTGCCATGTTCAGGATTCAGCTCTGTGGCTACTCTCGATCAAGCTCATGGTTCCAGCAGATACCCTTGCAATGGCCAGTTATTATGTAGGCAGAGGTTTTGCTCAGGTATGCAGTAAATGTGCTATCATTTAGAGATGAATAGGAACGGAAATGTTGGTTGTGATCTAATGTTTATACATAATGTGTAGCTTTGGTGGAAGATTTAATCTGAATTCTCTCACTAGTCTTAGGCATTACTGAAGTTGGTGGATGTCAAATCAACAAGTTGCATTCCGTTGCATGAAACACTACATGCGAGAACCCAGAGCACGATCATTGCTAATCGGGAAACATGTGTGTACAAATATTTTGACGTCTTAACTTCCAGACTTGTAATTTTATTAATTCATATTTAGACACAAAAGAATTGTCTCTAGCACCTTTTGTGAATAATTTGAAGAAGGAATTCAGAAGTTTCAGATCAAATTTCACATTGCACATTTCTGCATTTCAAGGTATTAGTCTGATGAAGGAGTTGTAGACAAAAAGGTTACTTCTTGAAGAAAATAATTCTCGTGAACATTCATTAAAATTGGTCAAGGTGTCATTCATTTTTCTGTGGAGGATAGTTGTGCTTCTGCACACTGCCTCGTGCATTGAACTCTCCAGCCAGCGGTATCCTGAACTGCAGCATTTTTCCGTTGTATTCACAGGTAATTGCTACCATGTTCAGGAATCCACTCTCTTGTTACTCTCGTTCAAGCTCCTAATTCCTGCAGTTATTCATGCTACTGGCAGTTCATGAGTAGGCAGACATTTCGTTCATGTTTGTAGTACATGTATGATGATGCGGGGGTAAATCTGAATTGAATTGGTGTGTATTATCTGATGTTTCTCTATCATCTAGGCTTGATAAAATGACCAACCTGACCCCTCTGGTTTTCCTTAGGAATCTTGGCATGATAGACCATGTCAAATGAACAGTATGTATTTGCTTGTATTAAACTATCCCTCCAGTCACCTGTTGCACGATCAATGCCCAACCAGCAACCTGGGTATTCAGTTATTTGCACTTCACAATTTACAGCCTCCTAACATGTGTTTCATTGCACTGGATTCTGAAAGGAAGACTATATTGTGTAGCTTTCGCTTTGCTGTCTGGGTAGAATCTGAACTGACTGCCGTCAGCTTGGATTCGAAAGAAAATGTGGACTGCATGGATCATGCAGCATTCATTTTTAAATTCAACTTCTTTTCCTGAAGAACGAGAAAATGCTCATCTATTTATTCTGAGTGGGTTTTTTTTGCTATACAATAGTGGAGCTCTTGCTTTCGGCCATCTCTCCAAACTTCCCAGTCAGCTGCCTCCTGAACATGGGCATCTTCTGTTGAATTAATTGGAAAGTGCTGCCACGTTTAGGAGATGGCTCTCTGGCTGCTCACATCCATCTGAGGATATAACAGACATCAGAGCGACAATCCCTTCAAAAAGAAAAAGAGTTGTCACAGAAAATTTCCTGCATTTCTCCATTTCAGTCTCTCTTATTCGGAAATTTGCCTTTGGTAATGGACACTGGTTCACAGGTTTCTTTGTATTGAAACACACAACAAGGTTGTGAAAGGATAGATTCATTAATGGAAGTCGAGTTTCCCCCCACTTTTAGATAATATTGCTGAATTTAAGTGTTATGACAAGAAAGTGAGTATTCAAAATTTGCACGTTTTAAATTCCAGACCATTAGCATTTAACATTCTTACACTGAGCACAAAAAATTTGTGCTTCTGTCTTGTGGGAATGATTTCAAGACGGAGTTCAGAAGAGTCTGAACAAGTTTGACTGCACAAATACCAATTTTTCAACGTAATAGCATGAAGAGCATTGCACCAGATTGGAAAATTCACAGGAAAACCAGTTTTTTTGAACATTCTCATATTTGTCACGTTGTAGGTAATATTGTGTCTCTGGCTTTGCCCTTGTCCATTGAAAATTCCAGCCAGCGGTATCCTGAACAGCAGCATTTTCCGTTGTATTCACTGGTAAGTGCTGCCATGTTCAGGATTCAACTCTGTGGCTACTCTCGATCAAGCTCATGGTTCCAGCAGATACCCTTGCAATGGCCAGTTATTATGTAGGCAGAGGTTTTGCTCAGGTATGCAGTAAATGTGCTATCATTTAGAGATGAATAGGAACGGAAATGTTGGTTGTGATCTAATGTTTATACATAATGTGTAGCTTTGATGGAAGATTTAATCTGAATTCTCTCACTAGTCTTAGGCATTACTGAAGTTGGTGGATGTCAAATCAACAAGTTGCATTCCGTTGCATGAAACACTACATGCGAGAACCCAGAGCACGATCATTGCTAATCGGGAAACATGTGTGTACAAATATTTTGACGTCTTAACTTCCAGACTTGTAATTTTAATAATTCATATTTAGACACAAAAGAATTGTCTCTAGCACCTTTTGTGAATAATTTGAAGAAGGAATTCAGAAGTTTCAGATCAAATTTCACATTGCACATTTCTGCATTTCAAGGTATTAGTCTGATGAAGGAGTTGTAGACAAAATGGTTACTTCTTGAAGAAAATAATTCTTGTGAACATTCATTAAAATTGGTCAAGGTGTCATTCATATTTCTGTGGAGGATAGTTGTGCTTCTGCACACTGCCTCGTGCATTGAACTCTCCAGCCAGCGGTATCCTGAACTGCAGCATTTTTCCGTTGTATTCACAGGTAATTGCTACCATGTTCAGGAATCCACTCTCTTGTTACTCTCGTTCAAGCTCCTAATTCCTGCAGTTATTCATGCTACTGGCAGTTCATGAGTAGGCAGACATTTTGTTCATGTTTGTAGTACATTTATGATGATGCGGGGGTAAATCTGAATTGAATTGGTGTGTATTATCTGATGTTTCTCTATCATCTAGGCTTGACAAAATGGCCAACCTGACCCCTCTGGTTTTCCTTAGGAATCTTGGCATGATAGACCATGTCAAATGAACAGTATGTATTTGCTTGTATTAAACAATCCCTCCAGTCACCTGTTGCACGATCAATGCCCAACCAGCAACCTGGGTATTCAGTTATTTGCACTTCACAATTTACAGCCTCCTAACATGTGTTTCATTGCACTGGATTCTGAAAGGAAGACTATATTGTGTAGCTTTCGCTTTGCTGTCTTGGTAGAAACTGAACTGACTGCCGTCAGCTTGGATTCGAAACAAAATGTGGACTGCATGGATCATGCAGCATTCATTTTTAAATTCAACTTCTTTTCCTGAAGAACGAGAAAATGCTCATCTATTTATTCTGAGTGGGTTTTTTTGCTATACAATAGTGGAGCTCTTGCTTTCGGCCATCTCTCCAAACTTCCCAGTCAGCTGCCTCCTGAACATGGGCATCTTCTGTTGAATTAATGAGAAAGTGCTGCCACGTTTAGGAGATGGCTCTCTGGCTGCTCACATCCATCTGAGGATATAACAGACATCAGAGCGACAATCCCTTCAAAAAGAAAAAGAGTTGTCACAGAAAATTTCCTGCATTTCTCCATTTCAGTCTCTCTTATTCGGAAATTTGCCTTTGGTAATGGTCACTGGTTCACAGGTTTCTTTGTATTGAAACACACAACAAGGTTGTTAAAGGGTAGATTCAATAATGGAAGTCGAGTTTTCGCCCACTTTTAGATAATATTGCTGAATTTAAGTGTTATGACAAGAAAGTGTGTATTCAAAATTTGCACGTTTTAAATTCCGGACCATTAGCATTTAACATTCTTACACTGAGCACAAAAAATTTGTGCTTCTGTCTTGTGGGAATGATTTCAAGACGGAGTTCAGAAGAGTCTGAACAAGTTTGACTGCACAAATACCAATTTTTCAAAGTAATAGCATGAAGAGCATTGCACCAGATTGGAAAATTCACAGGAAAACCAGTTTTTTGGAACATTCTCATATTTGTCACGTTGTAGGTAATATTGTGTCTCTGGCTTTGCCCTTGTCCATTGAAAATTCCAGCCAGCGGTATCCTGAACAGCAGCATTTTCCGTTGTATTCACTGGTAAGTGCTGCCATGTTCAGGATTCAACTCTGTGGCTACTCTCGATCAAGCTCATGGTTCCAGCAGATACCCTTGCAATGGCCAGTTATTATGTAGGCAGAGGTTTTGCTCAGGTATGCAGTAAATGTGCTATCATTTAGAGATGAATAGGAACAGAAATGTTGGTTGTGATCTAATGTTTATACATAATGTGTAGCTTTGGTGGAAGATTTAATCTGAATTCTCTCACTAGTCTTAGGCATTACTGAAGTTGGTGGATGTCAAATCAACAAGTTGCATTCCGTTGCATGAAACACTACATGCGAGAACCCAGAGCACGATCATTGCTAATCGGGAAACATGTGTGTACAAATATTTTGACGTCTTAACTTCCAGACTTGTAATTTTAATAATTCATATTTAGACACAAAAGAATTGTCTCTAGCACCTTTTGTGAATAATTTGAAGAAGGAATTCAGAAGTTTCAGATCAAATTTCACATTGCACATTTCTGCATTTCAAGGTATTAGTCTGATGAAGGAGTTGTAGACAAAAAGGTTACTTCTTGAAGAAAATAATTCTCGTGAACATTCATTAAAATTGGTAAAGGTGTCATTCATTTTTCTGTGGAGGATAGTTGTGCTTCTGCACACTGCCTCGTGCATTGAACTCTCCAGCCAGCGGTATCCTGAACTGCAGCATTTTTCCGTTGTATTCACAGGTAATTGCTACCATGTTCAGGAATCCACTCTCTTGTTACTCTCGTTCAAGCTCCTAATTCCTGCAGTTATTCATGCTACTGGCAGTTCATGAGTAGGCAGACATTTCGTTCATGTTTGTAGTACATGTATGATGATGCGGGGGTAAATCTGAATTGAATTGGTGTGTATTATCTGATGTTTCTCTATCATCTAGGCTTGATAAAATGACCAACCTGACCCCTCTGGTTTTCCTTAGGAATCTTGGCATGATAGACCATGTCAAATGAACAGTATGTATTTGCTTGTATTAAACTATCCCTCCAGTCACCTGTTGCACGATCAATGCCCAACCAGCAACCTGGGTATTCAGTTATTTGCACTTCACAATTTACAGCCTCCTAACATGTGTTTCATTGCACTGGATTCTGAAAGGAAGACTATATTGTGTAGCTTTCGCTTTGCTGTCTGGGTAGAATCTGAACTGACTGCCGTCAGCTTGGATTCGAAACAAAATGTGGACTGCATGGATCATGCAGCATTCATTTATAAATTCAACTTCTTTTCCTGAAGAACGAGAAAATGCTCATCTATTTATTCTGAGTGGGTTTTTTTTCTGATACAATAGTGGAGCTCTTGCTTTCGGCCATCTCTCCAAACTTCCCAGTCAGCTGCCTCCTGAACATGGGCATCTTCTGTTGAATTAATTGGAAAGTGCTGCCACGTTTAGGAGATGGCTCTCTGGCTGCTCACATCCATCTGAGGATATAACAGACATCGGAGCGACAATCCCTTCAAAAAGAAAAAGAGTTGTCACAGAAAATTTCCTGCATTTCTCCATTTCAGTCTCTCTTATTCAGAAATTTACCTTTGGTAATGGACACTGGTTCACAGGTTTCTTTGTATTGAAACACACAACAAGGTTGTGAAAGGATAGATTCAATAATGGAAGTCGAGTTTTCGCCCACTTTTAGATAATATTGCTGAATTTAAGTGTTATGACAAGAAAGTGGGTATTCAAAATTTGCACGTTTTAAATTCCAGACCATTAGCATTTAACATTCTTACACTGAGCACAAAAAATTTGTGCTTCTGTCTTGTGGGAATGATTTCAAGATGGAGTTCAGAAGAGTCTGAACAAGTTTGACTGCACAAATACCAATTTTTCAAAGTAATAGCATGAAGAGCATTGCACCAGATTGGAAAATTCACAGGAAAACCAGTTTTTTTGAACATTCTCATATTTGTCACGTTGTAGGTAATATTGTGTCTCTGGCTTTGCCCTTGTCCATTGAAAATTCCAGCCAGCGGTATCCTGAACAGCAGCATTTTCCGTTGTATTCACTGGTAAGTGCTGCCATGTTCAGGATTCAGCTCTGTGGCTACTCTCGATCAAGCTCATGGTTCCAGCAGATACCCTTGCAATGGCCAGTTATTATGTAGGCAGAGGTTTTGCTCAGGTATGCAGTAAATGTGCTATCATTTAGAGATGAATAGGAACGGAAATGTTGGTTGTGATCTAATGTTTATACATAATGTGTAGCTTTGGTGGAAGATTTAATCTGAATTCTCTCACTAGTCTTAGGCATTACTGAAGTTGGTGGATGTCAAATCAACAAGTTGCATTCCGTTGCATGAAACACTACATGCGAGAACCCAGAGCACGATCATTGCTAATCGGGAAACATGTGTGTACAAATATTTTGACGTCTTAACTTCCAGACTTGTAATTTTATTAATTCATATTTAGACACAAAAGAATTGTCTCTAGCACCTTTTGTGAATAATTTGAAGAAGGAATTCAGAAGTTTCAGATCAAATTTCACATTGCACATTTCTGCATTTCAAGGTATTAGTCTGATGAAGGAGTTGTAGACAAAAAGGTTACTTCTTGAAGAAAATAATTCTCGTGAACATTCATTAAAATTGGTCAAGGTGTCATTCATTTTTCTGTGGAGGATAGTTGTGCTTCTGCACACTGCCTCGTGCATTGAACTCTCCAGCCAGCGGTATCCTGAACTGCAGCATTTTTCCGTTGTATTCACAGGTAATTGCTACCATGTTCAGGAATCCACTCTCTTGTTACTCTCGTTCAAGCTCCTAATTCCTGCAGTTATTCATGCTACTGGCAGTTCATGAGTAGGCAGACATTTCGTTCATGTTTGTAGTACATGTATGATGATGCGGGGGTAAATCTGAATTGAATTGGTGTGTATTATCTGATGTTTCTCTATCATCTAGGCTTGATAAAATGACCAACCTGACCCCTCTGGTTTTCCTTAGGAATCTTGGCATGATAGACCATGTCAAATGAACAGTATGTATTTGCTTGTATTAAACTATCCCTCCAGTCACCTGTTGCACGATCAATGCCCAACCAGCAACCTGGGTATTCAGTTATTTGCACTTCACAATTTACAGCCTCCTAACATGTGTTTCATTGCACTGGATTCTGAAAGGAAGACTATATTGTGTAGCTTTCGCTTTGCTGTCTGGGTAGAATCTGAACTGACTGCCGTCAGCTTGGATTCGAAACAAAATGTGGACTGCATGGATCATGCAGCATTCATTTATAAATTCAACTTCTTTTCCTGAAGAACGAGAAAATGCTCATCTATTTATTCTGAGTGGGTTTTTTTTCTGATACAATAGTGGAGCTCTTGCTTTCGGCCATCTCTCCAAACTTCCCAGTCAGCTGCCTCCTGAACATGGGCATCTTCTGTTGAATTAATTGGAAAGTGCTGCCACGTTTAGGAGATGGCTCTCTGGCTGCTCACATCCATCTGAGGATATAACAGACATCGGAGCGACAATCCCTTCAAAAAGAAAAAGAGTTGTCACAGAAAATTTCCTGCATTTCTCCATTTCAGTCTCTCTTATTCAGAAATTTACCTTTGGTAATGGACACTGGTTCACAGGTTTCTTTGTATTGAAACACACAACAAGGTTGTGAAAGGATAGATTCAATAATGGAAGTCGAGTTTTCGCCCACTTTTAGATAATATTGCTGAATTTAAGTGTTATGACAAGAAAGTGGGTATTCAAAATTTGCACGTTTTAAATTCCAGACCATTAGCATTTAACATTCTTACACTGAGCACAAAAAATTTGTGCTTCTGTCTTGTGGGAATGATTTCAAGACGGAGTTCAGAAGAGTCTGAACAAGTTTGTCTGCACAAATACCAATTTTTCAACGTAATAGCATGAAGAGCATTGCACCAGATTGGAAAATTCACAGGAAAACCAGTTTTTTTGAACATTCTCATATTTGTCACGTTGTAGGTAATATTGTGTCTCTGGCTTTGCCCTTGTCCATTGAAAATTCCAGCCAGCGGTATCCTGAACAGCAGCATTTTCCGTTGTATTCACTGGTAAGTGCTGCCATGTTCAGGATTCAGCTCTGTGGCTACTCTCGATCAAGCTCATGGTTCCAGCAGATACCCTTGCAATGGCCAGTTATTATGTAGGCAGAGGTTTTGCTCAGGTATGCAGTAAATGTGCTATCATTTAGAGATGAATAGGAACGGAAATGTTGGTTGTGATCTAATGTTTATACATAATGTGTAGCTTTGGTGGAAGATTTAATCTGAATTCTCTCACTAGTCTTAGGCATTACTGAAGTTGGTGGATGTCAAATCAACAAGTTGCATTCCGTTGCATGAAACACTACATGCGAGAACCCAGAGCACGATCATTGCTAATCGGGAAACATGTGTGTACAAATATTTTGACGTCTTAACTTCCAGACTTGTAATTTTATTAATTCATATTTAGACACAAAAGAATTGTCTCTAGCACCTTTTGTGAATAATTTGAAGAAGGAATTCAGAAGTTTCAGATCAAATTTCACATTGCACATTTCTGCATTTCAAGGTATTAGTCTGATGAAGGAGTTGTAGACAAAAAGGTTACTTCTTGAAGAAAATAATTCTCGTGAACATTCATTAAAATTGGTCAAGGTGTCATTCATTTTTCTGTGGAGGATAGTTGTGCTTCTGCACACTGCCTCGTGCATTGAACTCTCCAGCCAGCGGTATCCTGAACTGCAGCATTTTTCCGTTGTATTCACAGGTAATTGCTACCATGTTCAGGAATCCACTCTCTTGTTACTCTCGTTCAAGCTCCTAATTCCTGCAGTTATTCATGCTACTGGCAGTTCATGAGTAGGCAGACATTTCGTTCATGTTTGTAGTACATGTATGATGATGCGGGGGTAAATCTGAATTGAATTGGTGTGTATTATCTGATGTTTCTCTATCATCTAGGCTTGATAAAATGACCAACCTGACCCCTCTGGTTTTCCTTAGGAATCTTGGCATGATAGACCATGTCAAATGAACAGTATGTATTTGCTTGTATTAAACTATCCCTCCAGTCACCTGTTGCACGATCAATGCCCAACCAGCAACCTGGGTATTCAGTTATTTGCACTTCACAATTTACAGCCTCCTAACATGTGTTTCATTGCACTGGATTCTGAAAGGAAGACTATATTGTGTAGCTTTCGCTTTGCTGTCTGGGTAGAATCTGAACTGACTGCCGTCAGCTTGGATTCGAAAGAAAATGTGGACTGCATGGATCATGCAGCATTCATTTTTAAATTCAACTTCTTTTCCTGAAGAACGAGAAAATGCTCATCTATTTATTCTGAGTGGGTTTTTTTTGCTATACAATAGTGGAGCTCTTGCTTTCGGCCATCTCTCCAAACTTCCCAGTCAGCTGCCTCCTGAACATGGGCATCTTCTGTTGAATTAATTGGAAAGTGCTGCCACGTTTAGGAGATGGCTCTCTGGCTGCTCACATCCATCTGAGGATATAACAGACATCAGAGCGACAATCCCTTCAAAAAGAAAAAGAGTTGTCACAGAAAATTTCCTGCATTTCTCCATTTCAGTCTCTCTTATTCGGAAATTTGCCTTTGGTAATGGACACTGGTTCACAGGTTTCTTTGTATTGAAACACACAACAAGGTTGTGAAAGGATAGATTCATTAATGGAAGTCGAGTTTCCCCCCACTTTTAGATAATATTGCTGAATTTAAGTGTTATGACAAGAAAGTGAGTATTCAAAATTTGCACGTTTTAAATTCCAGACCATTAGCATTTAACATTCTTACACTGAGCACAAAAAATTTGTGCTTCTGTCTTGTGGGAATGATTTCAAGACGGAGTTCAGAAGAGTCTGAACAAGTTTGACTGCACAAATACCAATTTTTCAACGTAATAGCATGAAGAGCATTGCACCAGATTGGAAAATTCACAGGAAAACCAGTTTTTTTGAACATTCTCATATTTGTCACGTTGTAGGTAATATTGTGTCTCTGGCTTTGCCCTTGTCCATTGAAAATTCCAGCCAGCGGTATCCTGAACAGCAGCATTTTCCGTTGTATTCACTGGTAAGTGCTGCCATGTTCAGGATTCAACTCTGTGGCTACTCTCGATCAAGCTCATGGTTCCAGCAGATACCCTTGCAATGGCCAGTTATTATGTAGGCAGAGGTTTTGCTCAGGTATGCAGTAAATGTGCTATCATTTAGAGATGAATAGGAACGGAAATGTTGGTTGTGATCTAATGTTTATACATAATGTGTAGCTTTGATGGAAGATTTAATCTGAATTCTCTCACTAGTCTTAGGCATTACTGAAGTTGGTGGATGTCAAATCAACAAGTTGCATTCCGTTGCATGAAACACTACATGCGAGAACCCAGAGCACGATCATTGCTAATCGGGAAACATGTGTGTACAAATATTTTGACGTCTTAACTTCCAGACTTGTAATTTTAATAATTCATATTTAGACACAAAAGAATTGTCTCTAGCACCTTTTGTGAATAATTTGAAGAAGGAATTCAGAAGTTTCAGATCAAATTTCACATTGCACATTTCTGCATTTCAAGGTATTAGTCTGATGAAGGAGTTGTAGACAAAATGGTTACTTCTTGAAGAAAATAATTCTTGTGAACATTCATTAAAATTGGTCAAGGTGTCATTCATATTTCTGTGGAGGATAGTTGTGCTTCTGCACACTGCCTCGTGCATTGAACTCTCCAGCCAGCGGTATCCTGAACTGCAGCATTTTTCCGTTGTATTCACAGGTAATTGCTACCATGTTCAGGAATCCACTCTCTTGTTACTCTCGTTCAAGCTCCTAATTCCTGCAGTTATTCATGCTACTGGCAGTTCATGAGTAGGCAGACATTTTGTTCATGTTTGTAGTACATTTATGATGATGCGGGGGTAAATCTGAATTGAATTGGTGTGTATTATCTGATGTTTCTCTATCATCTAGGCTTGACAAAATGGCCAACCTGACCCCTCTGGTTTTCCTTAGGAATCTTGGCATGATAGACCATGTCAAATGAACAGTATGTATTTGCTTGTATTAAACAATCCCTCCAGTCACCTGTTGCACGATCAATGCCCAACCAGCAACCTGGGTATTCAGTTATTTGCACTTCACAATTTACAGCCTCCTAACATGTGTTTCATTGCACTGGATTCTGAAAGGAAGACTATATTGTGTAGCTTTCGCTTTGCTGTCTTGGTAGAAACTGAACTGACTGCCGTCAGCTTGGATTCGAAACAAAATGTGGACTGCATGGATCATGCAGCATTCATTTTTAAATTCAACTTCTTTTCCTGAAGAACGAGAAAATGCTCATCTATTTATTCTGAGTGGGTTTTTTTGCTATACAATAGTGGAGCTCTTGCTTTCGGCCATCTCTCCAAACTTCCCAGTCAGCTGCCTCCTGAACATGGGCATCTTCTGTTGAATTAATGAGAAAGTGCTGCCACGTTTAGGAGATGGCTCTCTGGCTGCTCACATCCATCTGAGGATATAACAGACATCAGAGCGACAATCCCTTCAAAAAGAAAAAGAGTTGTCACAGAAAATTTCCTGCATTTCTCCATTTCAGTCTCTCTTATTCGGAAATTTGCCTTTGGTAATGGTCACTGGTTCACAGGTTTCTTTGTATTGAAACACACAACAAGGTTGTTAAAGGGTAGATTCAATAATGGAAGTCGAGTTTTCGCCCACTTTTAGATAATATTGCTGAATTTAAGTGTTATGACAAGAAAGTGTGTATTCAAAATTTGCACGTTTTAAATTCCGGACCATTAGCATTTAACATTCTTACACTGAGCACAAAAAATTTGTGCTTCTGTCTTGTGGGAATGATTTCAAGACGGAGTTCAGAAGAGTCTGAACAAGTTTGACTGCACAAATACCAATTTTTCAAAGTAATAGCATGAAGAGCATTGCACCAGATTGGAAAATTCACAGGAAAACCAGTTTTTTTGAACATTCTCATATTTGTCACGTTGTAGGTAATATTGTGTCTCTGGCTTTGCCCTTGTCCATTGAAAATTCCAGCCAGCGGTATCCTGAACAGCAGCATTTTCCGTTGTATTCACTGGTAAGTGCTGCCATGTTCAGGATTCAACTCTGTGGCTACTCTCGATCAAGCTCATGGTTCCAGCAGATACCCTTGCAATGGCCAGTTATTATGTAGGCAGAGGTTTTGCTCAGGTATGCAGTAAATGTGCTATCATTTAGAGATGAATAGGAACAGAAATGTTGGTTGTGATCTAATGTTTATACATAATGTGTAGCTTTGGTGGAAGATTTAATCTGAATTCTCTCACTAGTCTTAGGCATTACTGAAGTTGGTGGATGTCAAATCAACAAGTTGCATTCCGTTGCATGAAACACTACATGCGAGAACCCAGAGCACGATCATTGCTAATCGGGAAACATGTGTGTACAAATATTTTGACGTCTTAACTTCCAGACTTGTAATTTTAATAATTCATATTTAGACACAAAAGAATTGTCTCTAGCACCTTTTGTGAATAATTTGAAGAAGGAATTCAGAAGTTTCAGATCAAATTTCACATTGCACATTTCTGCATTTCAAGGTATTAGTCTGATGAAGGAGTTGTAGACAAAAAGGTTACTTCTTGAAGAAAATAATTCTCGTGAACATTCATTAAAATTGGTAAAGGTGTCATTCATTTTTCTGTGGAGGATAGTTGTGCTTCTGCACACTGCCTCGTGCATTGAACTCTCCAGCCAGCGGTATCCTGAACTGCAGCATTTTTCCGTTGTATTCACAGGTAATTGCTACCATGTTCAGGAATCCACTCTCTTGTTACTCTCGTTCAAGCTCCTAATTCCTGCAGTTATTCATGCTACTGGCAGTTCATGAGTAGGCAGACATTTCGTTCATGTTTGTAGTACATGTATGATGATGCGGGGGTAAATCTGAATTGAATTGGTGTGTATTATCTGATGTTTCTCTATCATCTAGGCTTGATAAAATGACCAACCTGACCCCTCTGGTTTTCCTTAGGAATCTTGGCATGATAGACCATGTCAAATGAACAGTATGTATTTGCTTGTATTAAACTATCCCTCCAGTCACCTGTTGCACGATCAATGCCCAACCAGCAACCTGGGTATTCAGTTATTTGCACTTCACAATTTACAGCCTCCTAACATGTGTTTCATTGCACTGGATTCTGAAAGGAAGACTATATTGTGTAGCTTTCGCTTTGCTGTCTGGGTAGAATCTGAACTGACTGCCGTCAGCTTGGATTCGAAACAAAATGTGGACTGCATGGATCATGCAGCATTCATTTATAAATTCAACTTCTTTTCCTGAAGAACGAGAAAATGCTCATCTATTTATTCTGAGTGGGTTTTTTTTCTGATACAATAGTGGAGCTCTTGCTTTCGGCCATCTCTCCAAACTTCCCAGTCAGCTGCCTCCTGAACATGGGCATCTTCTGTTGAATTAATTGGAAAGTGCTGCCACGTTTAGGAGATGGCTCTCTGGCTGCTCACATCCATCTGAGGATATAACAGACATCGGAGCGACAATCCCTTCAAAAAGAAAAAGAGTTGTCACAGAAAATTTCCTGCATTTCTCCATTTCAGTCTCTCTTATTCAGAAATTTACCTTTGGTAATGGACACTGGTTCACAGGTTTCTTTGTATTGAAACACACAACAAGGTTGTGAAAGGATAGATTCAATAATGGAAGTCGAGTTTTCGCCCACTTTTAGATAATATTGCTGAATTTAAGTGTTATGACAAGAAAGTGGGTATTCAAAATTTGCACGTTTTAAATTCCAGACCATTAGCATTTAACATTCTTACACTGAGCACAAAAAATTTGTGCTTCTGTCTTGTGGGAATGATTTCAAGATGGAGTTCAGAAGAGTCTGAACAAGTTTGACTGCACAAATACCAATTTTTCAAAGTAATAGCATGAAGAGCATTGCACCAGATTGGAAAATTCACAGGAAAACCAGTTTTTTTGAACATTCTCATATTTGTCACGTTGTAGGTAATATTGTGTCTCTGGCTTTGCCCTTGTCCATTGAAAATTCCAGCCAGCGGTATCCTGAACAGCAGCATTTTCCGTTGTATTCACTGGTAAGTGCTGCCATGTTCAGGATTCAGCTCTGTGGCTACTCTCGATCAAGCTCATGGTTCCAGCAGATACCCTTGCAATGGCCAGTTATTATGTAGGCAGAGGTTTTGCTCAGGTATGCAGTAAATGTGCTATCATTTAGAGATGAATAGGAACGGAAATGTTGGTTGTGATCTAATGTTTATACATAATGTGTAGCTTTGGTGGAAGATTTAATCTGAATTCTCTCACTAGTCTTAGGCATTACTGAAGTTGGTGGATGTCAAATCAACAAGTTGCATTCCGTTGCATGAAACACTACATGCGAGAACCCAGAGCACGATCATTGCTAATCGGGAAACATGTGTGTACAAATATTTTGACGTCTTAACTTCCAGACTTGTAATTTTATTAATTCATATTTAGACACAAAAGAATTGTCTCTAGCACCTTTTGTGAATAATTTGAAGAAGGAATTCAGAAGTTTCAGATCAAATTTCACATTGCACATTTCTGCATTTCAAGGTATTAGTCTGATGAAGGAGTTGTAGACAAAAAGGTTACTTCTTGAAGAAAATAATTCTCGTGAACATTCATTAAAATTGGTCAAGGTGTCATTCATTTTTCTGTGGAGGATAGTTGTGCTTCTGCACACTGCCTCGTGCATTGAACTCTCCAGCCAGCGGTATCCTGAACTGCAGCATTTTTCCGTTGTATTCACAGGTAATTGCTACCATGTTCAGGAATCCACTCTCTTGTTACTCTCGTTCAAGCTCCTAATTCCTGCAGTTATTCATGCTACTGGCAGTTCATGAGTAGGCAGACATTTCGTTCATGTTTGTAGTACATGTATGATGATGCGGGGGTAAATCTGAATTGAATTGGTGTGTATTATCTGATGTTTCTCTATCATCTAGGCTTGATAAAATGACCAACCTGACCCCTCTGGTTTTCCTTAGGAATCTTGGCATGATAGACCATGTCAAATGAACAGTATGTATTTGCTTGTATTAAACTATCCCTCCAGTCACCTGTTGCACGATCAATGCCCAACCAGCAACCTGGGTATTCAGTTATTTGCACTTCACAATTTACAGCCTCCTAACATGTGTTTCATTGCACTGGATTCTGAAAGGAAGACTATATTGTGTAGCTTTCGCTTTGCTGTCTGGGTAGAATCTGAACTGACTGCCGTCAGCTTGGATTCGAAACAAAATGTGGACTGCATGGATCATGCAGCATTCATTTATAAATTCAACTTCTTTTCCTGAAGAACGAGAAAATGCTCATCTATTTATTCTGAGTGGGTTTTTTTTCTGATACAATAGTGGAGCTCTTGCTTTCGGCCATCTCTCCAAACTTCCCAGTCAGCTGCCTCCTGAACATGGGCATCTTCTGTTGAATTAATTGGAAAGTGCTGCCACGTTTAGGAGATGGCTCTCTGGCTGCTCACATCCATCTGAGGATATAACAGACATCGGAGCGACAATCCCTTCAAAAAGAAAAAGAGTTGTCACAGAAAATTTCCTGCATTTCTCCATTTCAGTCTCTCTTATTCAGAAATTTACCTTTGGTAATGGACACTGGTTCACAGGTTTCTTTGTATTGAAACACACAACAAGGTTGTGAAAGGATAGATTCAATAATGGAAGTCGAGTTTTCGCCCACTTTTAGATAATATTGCTGAATTTAAGTGTTATGACAAGAAAGTGGGTATTCAAAATTTGCACGTTTTAAATTCCAGACCATTAGCATTTAACATTCTTACACTGAGCACAAAAAATTTGTGCTTCTGTCTTGTGGGAATGATTTCAAGACGGAGTTCAGAAGAGTCTGAACAAGTTTGTCTGCACAAATACCAATTTTTCAACGTAATAGCATGAAGAGCATTGCACCAGATTGGAAAATTCACAGGAAAACCAGTTTTTTTGAACATTCTCATATTTGTCACGTTGTAGGTAATATTGTGTCTCTGGCTTTGCCCTTGTCCATTGAAAATTCCAGCCAGCGGTATCCTGAACAGCAGCATTTTCCGTTGTATTCACTGGTAAGTGCTGCCATGTTCAGGATTCAGCTCTGTGGCTACTCTCGATCAAGCTCATGGTTCCAGCAGATACCCTTGCAATGGCCAGTTATTATGTAGGCAGAGGTTTTGCTCAGGTATGCAGTAAATGTGCTATCATTTAGAGATGAATAGGAACGGAAATGTTGGTTGTGATCTAATGTTTATACATAATGTGTAGCTTTGGTGGAAGATTTAATCTGAATTCTCTCACTAGTCTTAGGCATTACTGAAGTTGGTGGATGTCAAATCAACAAGTTGCATTCCGTTGCATGAAACACTACATGCGAGAACCCAGAGCACGATCATTGCTAATCGGGAAACATGTGTGTACAAATATTTTGACGTCTTAACTTCCAGACTTGTAATTTTATTAATTCATATTTAGACACAAAAGAATTGTCTCTAGCACCTTTTGTGAATAATTTGAAGAAGGAATTCAGAAGTTTCAGATCAAATTTCACATTGCACATTTCTGCATTTCAAGGTATTAGTCTGATGAAGGAGTTGTAGACAAAAAGGTTACTTCTTGAAGAAAATAATTCTCGTGAACATTCATTAAAATTGGTCAAGGTGTCATTCATTTTTCTGTGGAGGATAGTTGTGCTTCTGCACACTGCCTCGTGCATTGAACTCTCCAGCCAGCGGTATCCTGAACTGCAGCATTTTTCCGTTGTATTCACAGGTAATTGCTACCATGTTCAGGAATCCACTCTCTTGTTACTCTCGTTCAAGCTCCTAATTCCTGCAGTTATTCATGCTACTGGCAGTTCATGAGTAGGCAGACATTTCGTTCATGTTTGTAGTACATGTATGATGATGCGGGGGTAAATCTGAATTGAATTGGTGTGTATTATCTGATGTTTCTCTATCATCTAGGCTTGATAAAATGACCAACCTGACCCCTCTGGTTTTCCTTAGGAATCTTGGCATGATAGACCATGTCAAATGAACAGTATGTATTTGCTTGTATTAAACTATCCCTCCAGTCACCTGTTGCACGATCAATGCCCAACCAGCAACCTGGGTATTCAGTTATTTGCACTTCACAATTTACAGCCTCCTAACATGTGTTTCATTGCACTGGATTCTGAAAGGAAGACTATATTGTGTAGCTTTCGCTTTGCTGTCTTGGTAGAAACTGAACTGACTGCCGTCAGCTTGGATTCGAAAGAAAATGTGGACTGCATGGATCATGCAGCATTCATTTTTAAATTCAACTTCTTTTCCTGAAGAACGAGAAAATGCTCATCTATGTATTCTGAGTGGGTTTTTTTTGCTATACAATAGTGGAGCTCTTGCTTTCGGCCATCTCTCCAAACTTCCCAGTCAGCTGCCTCCTGAACATGGGCATCTTCTGTTGAATTAATTGGAAAGTGCTGCCACGTTTAGGAGATGGCTCTCTGGCTGCTCACATCCATCTGAGGATATAACAGACATCAGAGCGACAATCCCTTCAAAAAGAAAAAGAGTTGTCACAGAAAATTTCCTGCATTTCTCCATTTCAGTCTCTCTTATTCGGAAATTTGCCTTTGGTAATGGACACTGGTTCACAGGTTTCTTTGTATTGAAACACACAACAAGGTTGTGAAAGGATAGATTCATTAATGGAAGTCGAGTTTCCCCCCACTTTTAGATAATATTGCTGAATTTAAGTGTTATGACAAGAAAGTGGGTATTCAAAATTTGCACGTTTTAAATTCCAGACCATTAGCATTTAACATTCTTACACTGAGCACAAAAAATTTGTGCTTCTGTCTTGTGGGAATGATTTCAAGACGGAGTTCAGAAGAGTCTGAACAAGTTTGACTGCACAAATACCAATTTTTCAACGTAATAGCATGAAGAGCATTGCACCAGATTGGAAAATTCACAGGAAAACCAGTTTTTTTGAACATTCTCATATTTGTCACGTTGTAGGTAATATTGTGTCTCTGGCTTTGCCCTTGTCCATTGAAAATTCCAGCCAGCGGTATCCTGAACAGCAGCATTTTCCGTTGTATTCACTGGTAAGTGCTGCCATGTTCAGGATTCAACTCTGTGGCTACTCTCGATCAAGCTCATGGTTCCAGCAGATACCCTTGCAATGGCCAGTTATTATGTAGGCAGAGGTTTTGCTCAGGTATGCAGTAAATGTGCTATCATTTAGAGATGAATAGGAACGGAAATGTTGGTTGTGATCTAATGTTTATACATAATGTGTAGCTTTGATGGAAGATTTAATCTGAATTCTCTCACTAGTCTTAGGCATTACTGAAGTTGGTGGATGTCAAATCAACAAGTTGCATTCCGTTGCATGAAACACTACATGCGAGAACCCAGAGCACGATCATTGCTAATCGGGAAACATGTGTGTACAAATATTTTGACGTCTTAACTTCCAGACTTGTAATTTTAATAATTCATATTTAGACACAAAAGAATTGTCTCTAGCACCTTTTGTGAATAATTTGAAGAAGGAATTCAGAAGTTTCAGATCAAATTTCACATTGCACATTTCTGCATTTCAAGGTATTAGTCTGATGAAGGAGTTGTAGACAAAAAGGTTACTTCTTGAAGAAAATAATTCTCGTGAACATTCATTAAAATTGGTAAAGGTGTCATTCATTTTTCTGTGGAGGATAGTTGTGCTTCTGCACACTGCCTCGTGCATTGAACTCTCCAGCCAGCGGTATCCTGAACTGCAGCATTTTTCCGTTGTATTCACAGGTAATTGCTACCATGTTCAGGAATCCACTCTCTTGTTACTCTCGTTCAAGCTCCTAATTCCTGCAGTTATTCATGCTACTGGCAGTTCATGAGTAGGCAGACATTTCGTTCATGTTTGTAGTACATGTATGATGATGCGGGGGTAAATCTGAATTGAATTGGTGTGTATTATCTGATGTTTCTCTATCATCTAGGCTTGATAAAATGACCAACCTGACCCCTCTGGTTTTCCTTAGGAATCTTGGCATGATAGACCATGTCAAATGAACAGTATGTATTTGCTTGTATTAAACTATCCCTCCAGTCACCTGTTGCACGATCAATGCCCAACCAGCAACCTGGGTATTCAGTTATTTGCACTTCACAATTTACAGCCTCCTAACATGTGTTTCATTGCACTGGATTCTGAAAGGAAGACTATATTGTGTAGCTTTCGCTTTGCTGTCTGGGTAGAATCTGAACTGACTGCCGTCAGCTTGGATTCGAAACAAAATGTGGACTGCATGGATCATGCAGCATTCATTTATAAATTCAACTTCTTTTCCTGAAGAACGAGAAAATGCTCATCTATTTATTCTGAGTGGGTTTTTTTTCTGATACAATAGTGGAGCTCTTGCTTTCGGCCATCTCTCCAAACTTCCCAGTCAGCTGCCTCCTGAACATGGGCATCTTCTGTTGAATTAATTGGAAAGTGCTGCCACGTTTAGGAGATGGCTCTCTGGCTGCTCACATCCATCTGAGGATATAACAGACATCGGAGCGACAATCCCTTCAAAAAGAAAAAGAGTTGTCACAGAAAATTTCCTGCATTTCTCCATTTCAGTCTCTCTTATTCAGAAATTTACCTTTGGTAATGGACACTGGTTCACAGGTTTCTTTGTATTGAAACACACAACAAGGTTGTGAAAGGATAGATTCAATAATGGAAGTCGAGTTTTCGCCCACTTTTAGATAATATTGCTGAATTTAAGTGTTATGACAAGAAAGTGGGTATTCAAAATTTGCACGTTTTAAATTCCAGACCATTAGCATTTAACATTCTTACACTGAGCACAAAAAATTTGTGCTTCTGTCTTGTGGGAATGATTTCAAGATGGAGTTCAGAAGAGTCTGAACAAGTTTGACTGCACAAATACCAATTTTTCAAAGTAATAGCATGAAGAGCATTGCACCAGATTGGAAAATTCACAGGAAAACCAGTTTTTTTGAACATTCTCATATTTGTCACGTTGTAGGTAATATTGTGTCTCTGGCTTTGCCCTTGTCCATTGAAAATTCCAGCCAGCGGTATCCTGAACAGCAGCATTTTCCGTTGTATTCACTGGTAAGTGCTGCCATGTTCAGGATTCAGCTCTGTGGCTACTCTCGATCAAGCTCATGGTTCCAGCAGATACCCTTGCAATGGCCAGTTATTATGTAGGCAGAGGGTTTGCTCAGGTATGCAGTAAATGTGCTATCATTTAGAGATGAATAGGAACGGAAATGTTGGTTGTGATCTAATGTTTATACATAATGTGTAGCTTTGGTGGAAGATTTAATCTGAATTCTCTCACTAGTCTTAGGCATTACTGAAGTTGGTGGATGTCAAATCAACAAGTTGCATTCCGTTGCATGAAACACTACATGCGAGAACCCAGAGCACGATCATTGCTAATCGGGAAACATGTGTGTACAAATATTTTGACGTCTTAACTTCCAGACTTGTAATTTTATTAATTCATATTTAGACACAAAAGAATTGTCTCTAGCACCTTTTGTGAATAATTTGAAGAAGGAATTCAGAAGTTTCAGATCAAATTTCACATTGCACATTTCTGCATTTCAAGGTATTAGTCTGATGAAGGAGTTGTAGACAAAAAGGTTACTTCTTGAAGAAAATAATTCTCGTGAACATTCATTAAAATTGGTCAAGGTGTCATTCATTTTTCTGTGGAGGATAGTTGTGCTTCTGCACACTGCCTCGTGCATTGAACTCTCCAGCCAGCGGTATCCTGAACTGCAGCATTTTTCCGTTGTATTCACAGGTAATTGCTACCATGTTCAGGAATCCACTCTCTTGTTACTCTCGTTCAAGCTCCTAATTCCTGCAGTTATTCATGCTACTGGCAGTTCATGAGTAGGCAGACATTTCGTTCATGTTTGTAGTACATGTATGATGATGCGGGGGTAAATCTGAATTGAATTGGTGTGTATTATCTGATGTTTCTCTATCATCTAGGCTTGATAAAATGACCAACCTGACCCCTCTGGTTTTCCTTAGGAATCTTGGCATGATAGACCATGTCAAATGAACAGTATGTATTTGCTTGTATTAAACTATCCCTCCAGTCACCTGTTGCACGATCAATGCCCAACCAGCAACCTGGGTATTCAGTTATTTGCACTTCACAATTTACAGCCTCCTAACATGTGTTTCATTGCACTGGATTCTGAAAGGAAGACTATATTGTGTAGCTTTCGCTTTGCTGTCTGGGTAGAATCTGAACTGACTGCCGTCAGCTTGGATTCGAAACAAAATGTGGACTGCATGGATCATGCAGCATTCATTTATAAATTCAACTTCTTTTCCTGAAGAACGAGAAAATGCTCATCTATTTATTCTGAGTGGGTTTTTTTTCTGATACAATAGTGGAGCTCTTGCTTTCGGCCATCTCTCCAAACTTCCCAGTCAGCTGCCTCCTGAACATGGGCATCTTCTGTTGAATTAATTGGAAAGTGCTGCCACGTTTAGGAGATGGCTCTCTGGCTGCTCACATCCATCTGAGGATATAACAGACATCGGAGCGACAATCCCTTCAAAAAGAAAAAGAGTTGTCACAGAAAATTTCCTGCATTTCTCCATTTCAGTCTCTCTTATTCAGAAATTTACCTTTGGTAATGGACACTGGTTCACAGGTTTCTTTGTATTGAAACACACAACAAGGTTGTGAAAGGATAGATTCAATAATGGAAGTCGAGTTTTCGCCCACTTTTAGATAATATTGCTGAATTTAAGTGTTATGACAAGAAAGTGGGTATTCAAAATTTGCACGTTTTAAATTCCAGACCATTAGCATTTAACATTCTTACACTGAGCACAAAAAATTTGTGCTTCTGTCTTGTGGGAATGATTTCAAGATGGAGTTCAGAAGAGTCTGAACAAGTTTGACTGCACAAATACCAATTTTTCAAAGTAATAGCATGAAGAGCATTGCACCAGATTGGAAAATTCACAGGAAAACCAGTTTTTTTGAACATTCTCATATTTGTCACGTTGTAGGTAATATTGTGTCTCTGGCTTTGCCCTTGTCCATTGAAAATTCCAGCCAGCGGTATCCTGAACAGCAGCATTTTCCGTTGTATTCACTGGTAAGTGCTGCCATGTTCAGGATTCAGCTCTGTGGCTACTCTCGATCAAGCTCATGGTTCCAGCAGATACCCTTGCAATGGCCAGTTATTATGTAGGCAGAGGGTTTGCTCAGGTATGCAGTAAATGTGCTATCATTTAGAGATGAATAGGAACGGAAATGTTGGTTGTGATCTAATGTTTATACATAATGTGTAGCTTTGGTGGAAGATTTAATCTGAATTCTCTCACTAGTCTTAGGCATTACTGAAGTTGGTGGATGTCAAATCAACAAGTTGCATTCCGTTGCATGAAACACTACATGCGAGAACCCAGAGCACGATCATTGCTAATCGGGAAACATGTGTGTACAAATATTTTGACGTCTTAACTTCCAGACTTGTAATTTTATTAATTCATATTTAGACACAAAAGAATTGTCTCTAGCACCTTTTGTGAATAATTTGAAGAAGGAATTCAGAAGTTTCAGATCAAATTTCACATTGCACATTTCTGCATTTCAAGGTATTAGTCTGATGAAGGAGTTGTAGACAAAAAGGTTACTTCTTGAAGAAAATAATTCTCGTGAACATTCATTAAAATTGGTCAAGGTGTCATTCATTTTTCTGTGGAGGATAGTTGTGCTTCTGCACACTGCCTCGTGCATTGAACTCTCCAGCCAGCGGTATCCTGAACTGCAGCATTTTTCCGTTGTATTCACAGGTAATTGCTACCATGTTCAGGAATCCACTCTCTTGTTACTCTCGTTCAAGCTCCTAATTCCTGCAGTTATTCATGCTACTGGCAGTTCATGAGTAGGCAGACATTTCGTTCATGTTTGTAGTACATGTATGATGATGCGGGGGTAAATCTGAATTGAATTGGTGTGTATTATCTGATGTTTCTCTATCATCTAGGCTTGATAAAATGACCAACCTGACCCCTCTGGTTTTCCTTAGGAATCTTGGCATGATAGACCATGTCAAATGAACAGTATGTATTTGCTTGTATTAAACTATCCCTCCAGTCACCTGTTGCACGATCAATGCCCAACCAGCAACCTGGGTATTCAGTTATTTGCACTTCACAATTTACAGCCTCCTAACATGTGTTTCATTGCACTGGATTCTGAAAGGAAGACTATATTGTGTAGCTTTCGCTTTGCTGTCTGGGTAGAATCTGAACTGACTGCCGTCAGCTTGGATTCGAAACAAAATGTGGACTGCATGGATCATGCAGCATTCATTTATAAATTCAACTTCTTTTCCTGAAGAACGAGAAAATGCTCATCTATTTATTCTGAGTGGGTTTTTTTTCTGATACAATAGTGGAGCTCTTGCTTTCGGCCATCTCTCCAAACTTCCCAGTCAGCTGCCTCCTGAACATGGGCATCTTCTGTTGAATTAATTGGAAAGTGCTGCCACGTTTAGGAGATGGCTCTCTGGCTGCTCACATCCATCTGAGGATATAACAGACATCGGAGCGACAATCCCTTCAAAAAGAAAAAGAGTTGTCACAGAAAATTTCCTGCATTTCTCCATTTCAGTCTCTCTTATTCAGAAATTTACCTTTGGTAATGGACACTGGTTCACAGGTTTCTTTGTATTGAAACACACAACAAGGTTGTGAAAGGATAGATTCAATAATGGAAGTCGAGTTTTCGCCCACTTTTAGATAATATTGCTGAATTTAAGTGTTATGACAAGAAAGTGGGTATTCAAAATTTGCACGTTTTAAATTCCAGACCATTAGCATTTAACATTCTTACACTGAGCACAAAAAATTTGTGCTTCTGTCTTGTGGGAATGATTTCAAGACGGAGTTCAGAAGAGTCTGAACAAGTTTGTCTGCACAAATACCAATTTTTCAACGTAATAGCATGAAGAGCATTGCACCAGATTGGAAAATTCACAGGAAAACCAGTTTTTTTGAACATTCTCATATTTGTCACGTTGTAGGTAATATTGTGTCTCTGGCTTTGCCCTTGTCCATTGAAAATTCCAGCCAGCGGTATCCTGAACAGCAGCATTTTCCGTTGTATTCACTGGTAAGTGCTGCCATGTTCAGGATTCAGCTCTGTGGCTACTCTCGATCAAGCTCATGGTTCCAGCAGATACCCTTGCAATGGCCAGTTATTATGTAGGCAGAGGTTTTGCTCAGGTATGCAGTAAATGTGCTATCATTTAGAGATGAATAGCAACGGAAATGTTGGTTGTGATCTAATGTTTATACATAATGTGTAGCTTTGGTGGAAGATTTAATCTGAATTCTCTCACTAGTCTTAGGCATTACTGAAGTTGGTGGATGTCAAATCAACAAGTTGCATTCCGTTGCATGAAACACTACATGCGAGAACCCAGAGCACGATCATTGCTAATCGGGAAACATGTGTGTACAAATATTTTGACGTCTTAACTTCCAGACTTGTAATTTTATTAATTCATATTTAGACACAAAAGAATTGTCTCTAGCACCTTTTGTGAATAATTTGAAGAAGGAATTCAGAAGTTTCAGATCAAATTTCACATTGCACATTTCTGCATTTCAAGGTATTAGTCTGATGAAGGAGTTGTAGACAAAAAGGTTACTTCTTGAAGAAAATAATTCTCGTGAACATTCATTAAAATTGGTCAAGGTGTCATTCATTTTTCTGTGGAGGATAGTTGTGCTTCTGCACACTGCCTCGTGCATTGAACTCTCCAGCCAGCGGTATCCTGAACTGCAGCATTTTTCCGTTGTATTCACAGGTAATTGCTACCATGTTCAGGAATCCACTCTCTTGTTACTCTCGTTCAAGCTCCTAATTCCTGCAGTTATTCATGCTACTGGCAGTTCATGAGTAGGCAGACATTTCGTTCATGTTTGTAGTACATGTATGATGATGCGGGGGTAAATCTGAATTGAATTGGTGTGTATTATCTGATGTTTCTCTATCATCTAGGCTTGATAAAATGACCAACCTGACCCCTCTGGTTTTCCTTAGGAATCTTGGCATGATAGACCATGTCAAATGAACAGTATGTATTTGCTTGTATTAAACTATCCCTCCAGTCACCTGTTGCACGATCAATGCCCAACCAGCAACCTGGGTATTCAGTTATTTGCACTTCACAATTTACAGCCTCCTAACATGTGTTTCATTGCACTGGATTCTGAAAGGAAGACTATATTGTGTAGCTTTCGCTTTGCTGTCTTGGTAGAAACTGAACTGACTGCCGTCAGCTTGGATTCGAAAGAAAATGTGGACTGCATGGATCATGCAGCATTCATTTTTAAATTCAACTTCTTTTCCTGAAGAACGAGAAAATGCTCATCTATGTATTCTGAGTGGGTTTTTTTTGCTATACAATAGTGGAGCTCTTGCTTTCGGCCATCTCTCCAAACTTCCCAGTCAGCTGCCTCCTGAACATGGGCATCTTCTGTTGAATTAATTGGAAAGTGCTGCCACGTTTAGGAGATGGCTCTCTGGCTGCTCACATCCATCTGAGGATATAACAGACATCAGAGCGACAATCCCTTCAAAAAGAAAAAGAGTTGTCACAGAAAATTTCCTGCATTTCTCCATTTCAGTCTCTCTTATTCGGAAATTTGCCTTTGGTAATGGACACTGGTTCACAGGTTTCTTTGTATTGAAACACACAACAAGGTTGTGAAAGGATAGATTCATTAATGGAAGTCGAGTTTCCCCCCACTTTTAGATAATATTGCTGAATTTAAGTGTTATGACAAGAAAGTGGGTATTCAAAATTTGCACGTTTTAAATTCCAGACCATTAGCATTTAACATTCTTACACTGAGCACAAAAAATTTGTGCTTCTGTCTTGTGGGAATGATTTCAAGACGGAGTTCAGAAGAGTCTGAACAAGTTTGACTGCACAAATACCAATTTTTCAACGTAATAGCATGAAGAGCATTGCACCAGATTGGAAAATTCACAGGAAAACCAGTTTTTTTGAACATTCTCATATTTGTCACGTTGTAGGTAATATTGTGTCTCTGGCTTTGCCCTTGTCCATTGAAAATTCCAGCCAGCGGTATCCTGAACAGCAGCATTTTCCGTTGTATTCACTGGTAAGTGCTGCCATGTTCAGGATTCAACTCTGTGGCTACTCTCGATCAAGCTCATGGTTCCAGCAGATACCCTTGCAATGGCCAGTTATTATGTAGGCAGAGGTTTTGCTCAGGTATGCAGTAAATGTGCTATCATTTAGAGATGAATAGGAACGGAAATGTTGGTTGTGATCTAATGTTTATACATAATGTGTAGCTTTGATGGAAGATTTAATCTGAATTCTCTCACTAGTCTTAGGCATTACTGAAGTTGGTGGATGTCAAATCAACAAGTTGCATTCCGTTGCATGAAACACTACATGCGAGAACCCAGAGCACGATCATTGCTAATCGGGAAACATGTGTGTACAAATATTTTGACGTCTTAACTTCCAGACTTGTAATTTTAATAATTCATTTTTAGACACAAAAGAATTGTCTCTAGCACCTTTTGTGAATAATTTGAAGAAGGAATTCAGAAGTTTCAGATCAAATTTCACATTGCACATTTCTGCATTTCAAGGTATTAGTCTGATGAAGGAGTTGTAGACAAAATGGTTACTTCTTGAAGAAAATAATTCTTGTGAACATTCATTAAAATTGGTCAAGGTGTCATTCATATTTCTGTGGAGGATAGTTGTGCTTCTGCACACTGCCTCGTGCATTGAACTCTCCAGCCAGCGGTATCCTGAACTGCAGCATTTTTCCGTTGTATTCACAGGTAATTGCTACCATGTTCAGGAATCCACTCTCTTGTTACTCTCGTTCAAGCTCCTAATTCCTGCAGTTATTCATGCTACTGGCAGTTCATGAGTAGGCAGGCATTTTGTTCATGTTTGTAGTACATGTATTATGATGTGGGGTAAATCTGAATTGAATTGGTGTGTATTATCTGATGTTTCTCTATCATCTAGGCTTGATAAAATGACCAACCTGACCCCTCTGGTTTTCCTTAGGAATCTTGGCATGATGGACCATGTCGAATGAACAGTATGTATTTGCTTGTATTAAACTATCCCTCCAGTCACTTGTTGCACGATCAATGCCCAACCAGCAACCTGGGTATTCAGTTATTTGTACTTCAGAATTTACAGCCTCCTAATATGTGTTTCAATGCACGGTCTAAAGTAAGACTATATTGTGTAGTTTTCCCTTAGTTGTCTTGGTAGAAACTGCAGTGACTGTCAACAGTTCGAATTCGAAAGAAAATGTGGACAGCATGGATCATGCAGCATTCATTTTTAGATTCAACTTCTTTTTCTGTTGAACGAGAAAATGCTCATCTATTTATGCTGTGCGTCTTTTTTACTATACGATAGTGGAGCATTTGCGTTCGGCCATCTCTCCAAACTGTCCAGTCAGCTGCCTTCTGAACATAGGCATTTTCTGTTGTATGAATTTAAAAGTGCTGCCACGATTAGGAGTGCAGACTTGCAGAGCTCATGCAACATTCACTTTCATGTTCAAATTAATTATCTGAAGAATGAGAAAAGGTTCGTCTAATTCTGTTGAGTGTTTTTTGTGTAAGATAGTGGAGCCTTTGCTTTCGGTCTTCTCTCTAAACTTTCCAGTCAGCTGCCTCCTGAGCATGGGCATTTTCTGTTGAATTAATTAGAAAGTGCACCCACCTTTAGGAGATGGCTCTCTGGCTACTCACATCCATCTGAGGATATAGCAGACATCAGAGTAACAATCCCATCAAAAAGAAAAAGAGTTGTTACAGAAAATCTCTTGCATTTCTCCTTTTCAGCCTCTCTTACTCTGAACTTTATCTTTGGTATTGGACACTGGTTGACAGGTTTCTTGGTATTGAAACGCACAAAAAGGTGGTCAAAGGATAGATTCAATAATGGAAGTCAAGTTTTCCCCACTTTTAGATATTATTGCTGAATTTAAGTGTTAAGACAAGAAAGTGGGTATTCAAAATTTGCACTTTTTAAATTCCGGACTATTAGCATTAAACATTCTTACTCTGAGCACAAGAAATTTGTGCTGCTGTCTTGTGGGAATGATTTCAAGACGGAGTTCAGAAGAGTCTGAACAAGTTTGACTGCACATGCACCAATCTTTCAAAGTAATGCGGTGAAGAATATGTGACTAGATTGGTTAACTCTCAGGAAAATCAGTTTTTGTGAACATTCTCAAATTTGTCACGTTGTAGATAATGTTACAGTGGAGGACAGTTGTGTCACTGGCTTTGCCCTTGTCCTTTTAACATTCCAGCCAGCGGTATCCTGAACAGCAGCATTTTCCGTTTTATTCACTGGTAGGTGCTGCCATGTTCAGGAATCAGCTCTCTGACTACTCTCGATCAAGCTCATGATTCCAGCTGATACCCTTGCAACGGCCAGTTATTATGTAGGCAGAGGTTTGGCTCAGTATGCAGTTCATGTGCTATCATTTAGAGACGAATTGGAACGGAAATGTTGGGTGTGATCTAATGTTTATACATAATGTGTAGCTTTGATGAAAGATTTAATCTGAATTCTCTCACTATTCTTCGGCATTACTGAAGTTGGTGGATGTCAAATCAACAAGTTGCATTCCCTTGTATGAAACACTATATGCGAGAACCTACTGCACGATCATTGCTAATCGGGAAACATGGGTGTACAAATATTTTGACGTCAAAACTTCCAGACTCATAATTTTAATACTTCATATTTTGACACAAAAGAATTGTCTCTAGCACCTTTTGTGAATAATTTGAAGAAGGAATTCAGAAGTTTCAGATCAAATTTCACATTGCACATTTCTGCATTTCAAGTTATTAGACTGCTGAAGGACTTGTAGACAAAAAGGTTACTTCTTGAAGAAAATAATTCTCGTGAACATTCATTAAACATTGGTAAAGGTGTCATTCATATTTCTGTGGAGGATAGTTGTGCTTCTGCACACTGCCTCGTGCATTGAACTCTCCAGCCAGCGGTATCCTGAACTGCAGCATTTTTCCGTTGTATTCACAGGTAAGTGCTGACATGTTCAGGAATCCACTCTCTGGTTACTCTCGTTCAAGCTCCTAATTCCTGCAGTTATTCATGCTACTGGCAGTTCATGTGTAGGCAGACATTTTGTTCATCTTTGTAGTACATGTATGATGATGTTGGGGTAAATCTGAATTGAATTGGTGTGTGTTATCTGATGTTTCTCTATCGTCTAGACTTTATAAAATGACCAAACTGAACCCTCTGGTTTTCCTTAGGAATCTTGGCATGGTGGACTATGTCGAATGAACAGCATGTACATTCTGAACAGAATGAACAACAACTATCCCTCTAGTCAACTGTAGTACGTTCAATGCCCATCCGGCAATGTGGGTATTCAGTTATTTGCACTTCACAATTTACAGCCTCCAAATATTTGTTTCAATGCACGGGATTCTGAAAGGAAGAGTATATTGTGTAGTTTTCCCTTTGTTGTCTTGGTAGAAACTGCAGTGACTGTCATCAGCTTGGATTCGAAAGAAAATGTGGATTGCATGGATCATGCAGCATTCAGTTTTAAATTCAGCTTTTTTTGATGAACGAGAATTTATTTTCATCTATTTATTCTGAGTGGGTTTTTTTGCTATACAATAGTGGAGCTTTTGCTTTCCAGTCAGCTGCCTCCTGAACATGGGCAATTTCTGTTGAATTAATTGGAAAGTGCAGCCACGTTTAGGAGATGGCTCTCTGGCTACTCACATCCATCTGAGGATAGAACAGACATCAGAGCGACAGTCCCTTCAAACAGAAAAAGATTGTCACAGAAAATTTCTTGCACTTCTCCTTTTGCACCCTCTCTTACTCTGAAATATCTCTTTGATATTGGACATTGGCTCACAGGTTTCTTGGTATTGAAAAACACAACAAAGTAGTCAAAAATCAGACTCAATAATGAAAGTGGAGTTTTCACCCACATTTAGATATTATTGCTGAAACTCAGCGTTAACACAAGAAAATGGGCATTCAAAATTTGCACTTTTTAATTTCCAGACTATTAGCATTAAACCTTTTTACTCTGAGCTCAAAAAATTTTTGCTTCTGTCTTGTGGGAATGATTTCAAGACGGAGTTCAGAAGAGTCTGAACAAGTTTGACTGCGCATATACCAATCTTTCAAAGTAATAGCATGAAGAGCATTGCACCAGATTGGTTAATTCTAAAGAAAATGAGTTTTTGTGAACATTCTCAAATTTGTCACATTGCAGACAATATTACTGTGGAGGATAGTTGTGTCTCAGGCTTTGACCTTGTCCATTGATCTTTCCAGACAGCGGTATCCTGAACTGCAGCATTTTCCATTGTAGTCACTGGTAAGTGATGCCCTGTTCAGGAATCTGCTCTCTAGCTACTCACATTCAAACTCTTGATTCCGGCTGGTATCCTTGCAACAGCCAGCTAATATGGAGGCAGAGAGTTTCCTGACGAATGCAGTACGTGTACTATTATTTAGAGATGAATCAGAATGGAAATATTGGGTGTGATCTGATGTTTTACTATCATGTACAGGTCTGATGGAAAATCTAATCAGAATCATTTCATTCTTCTTTGTAACTATGGGACGATAGGATGGGACGATATGTAACTTTGTTGAAGAACAGGATGTATTTGCTTGGATGAAGCTCTCCTTCCAGGAAACTTTTGCAGTACTAATCCTAATCCAGCAAACTTGGTATTTGATTATTTGCACTTCTTAATTTCCAGCATCAAAATCGTAACTCTTTGCAGTTTTATAACAAACAATTGTGTTTCAGTCTTCTTTGGAATCATGGCTTGTGGACCATGTCGAATAAAGAGGATATGTTTGCTTGGATTGAACTTTAGTTCCAAGGACCTGCTTGCAGTTTCAGAGCTAATTCAGCCAAGTAAGTATTCAAATATTAACAATTCTTAATGTCCATCAATGGAAATTTTTAAAGAAATAGCCTATTAAATAGTTTACCAAAGTCCTTGTTTCCCTTGGCTGTCCTGGTAGGAAATGCAGTGACTGTTCTTAGTTTGGACTAGGGAAAAAAAACTTAAACAGCGTGATTCATATACCATTCAGTTTCTTGAAGAAGGAGAAAATACTGGCCTATTTTTGGTAAGTATTTCTTGTGTCAGGAAGCTGGGCCCTTCTTTTCGACCTTTTCTCTAAACATCCGCCCCTGATTTTCCCCTGAACGTGGGCATGTTTTAAGTTGCAGTGAATGTTATATGGAATGTAAGTACAAATGTTGCAAATCTCTGATAAGAGTGTGGCCTATGTTGAACTGGTTATAAAGTGCTGATGATGCAATCTGTTGATACATTAATGAGCCATGTAAAGAGAGAGAATAACAAAGGAACATGTAAAGAGCTGTGAAATGTTGGACAGAGCAGTTGGAGCTCTCCCATCACTGGCATTCTTCTCCCTTTCACAGGAGCTGCAGAACCTTTCTACCCCTCCCTTCCCTTCATCCAGGGTCCAAGGAGTTCACTCCAGATGAACCAGCGATTTATTTTCACTTTTGCCCATCTGCACTTGGTGTGTACGTGCTGGTCCCATCTACACTGGAGAAACACAATGCAGATTTGGTGACTGGTACCAAGTATCCGTATTCAGGTAGTTGGCAAGAAAATACAAGAAGCACAGAAAATGCTGGAGAAACCTAATACAGATTTGTAGGAGTGGCAGTCACTTTAATTCTATATCTGAATCACAGTCTACCTGTAAGATCAATAACATGAAAATCTGTTTCAGGCAGGATCCTCATGAAGGTTCTCGGGCCAAAATACTGAAGTGTTTACTCTTTTCCATGCATGCTCTCTGGCCTGCCGCAGTTATGTGTGTTGTGGGATCCAGTACTATTCTCAGGGTGCTCATGTAACTTTTAAGAAAAGCTCCTCAGGTCACAGTTTCAGCTGACTCAGTTTATTTGGTTGTATCAGAATCTTTTCTATTGCACCTGACCAGGAAATTCAGTTTAGTGTTTCTGTCTCCTTTGTCATTGATGTCATTCCAGCAACTACACACTTCCCAAACATCACTGGAGGGATCTTGTGGCATTGCCCTCAAATTGCCCTCACAAATTAGCCAGATTTGTCCACGACAGATGATGGGACAGCCTGCTATGTGTCCAGATTTGGCTCTGACACAGATAGGCTGCATTGCAAGCTATGTACTGGAAAATTTTAATTTATCAGGGAATATAAATGGATTTAATAAACGGGTGAAAGGATGATGAATATCATATCACACTCCTCTTCACATCAGTGGCACAGCAGTGAAAACTACAAGCAGTTTCAAACTCGTGGGACCGCTCACGCTCCCGGAACACATCCTCCTGTCAGAAAGCTCACCAATGCTTGTACTTTCTGAGGAGACTGAAGAGAGTGGGGACTATACACATCAATACTCATGACCGATTACAGATGCGCAGTTGTGAGCAACCTAACATGCTGCACTGCAGATTAGGATGGACACACACTGCACTGCTGTGGATAGGGGGCTCTTCAATAGGAGTTAAAACTGCCCGGTGCATCATCAGCACCAACCTTCATCAGGGACATTTTTTATAGTAAGATCCCTGAAAATGCCAGCAATACCATGAAGGATCTGATGTACTCTGATCATTGTCTGTTTGTGCCAGTCCTGTTGGGACAGATTATGCAGCAGTCATGCCAGATCACCAGAATCATCCACCCCACCCTCCAGGCCATCAAGCTGATCAGTACCTCCACCCGTTAACCCCACCACCACTGTTTTATCAATTCCTGTCAAATTAATCCTACACACAGATACTCCTGTACCCTGCATCACATTATGATACCTACTTTAGTAATAAACATATCGGCCAAGGAACAAAGATTCAGAAATTACACTACAGAAATCTTTGAGCTGGAACATATCTGGATCACTGATCCGATTCACACTCAGGGTCAGTTTTATTAACAGTCTCTTATATGATGTAATTTTACATTCACTTTATTTGGTTTGCAACAACAAATTGAAATCATAAAACTGGTATAATTTACAAAATAAGTTAATCGTTTTAAACCAGGAATGGCCAAGTAGTGGCAGATGTGGTTGACCCGACTGAGTCTGCAATCCTCTGCAATCCCTTGTGATCCTGTTCATTGGAACCTCCATATCAGGCTCGGATACAATCAGTCTGAACGCTCCCCGTTCTACATCTCATTAGAAATTAACAGCAGTAAATATGGAACAATAATGAAAATACTAAAAATCTGAAAGAAAAAGACAATAGCAGCATCACGGAAAGGAGGCCAAGTTAATCTTTTTGGATGGAAACTCTTTGCCGGGACCGGGATTGGGAAATTAATTTTAAGATACAGCTGGAGGGCTGAAAGGTGAAAAGCTGAATCTCTCTCATGCGAACGGGACAGGCTTGAAATGGTGATAAACTGTTGGTGAAACCATGTGAAAACTAATTGCAGTATTCCAGATTGCAGTAAATCTGTCAATGCAGAGAGTAGTTGATGGAAATGAAAGTGGCCCAGCGAAAGAGTCCTGAAGATCCCTTCAGAATGCGGCAAGGTGTCAGTCTGATGGAGAAATCTCATTGCTGTCTCCAACCTGCACATCCCAATGCTTCAGTCTTTATCAATATCAAATCCGCTACACATATGGACAGACCTATGTTCATATATAAGTTGTACGACGGAGGTTAATGGAAGACTGTACTTTTCGATGTCGTTTCGATGCTTTGCATTTCCCGGCTGCCGCGGGGCTGAAGGTAGCTGTGTCTGTGTCCGAACGCGGCTTGCAGTCGACATTGGACTTGCAAACTGTTCGGGTTACGAACTCTTCACAGGAACGACACCATCTCGTAACCTGCAGAAGAGCCGTACATTGAAATACTAGTGTACACCAGCTGGCATTGAACAGTAAAATTCCAACAATCTACTACATGATCATTCAGAAATCTTCATGGTTGCGGACATTTATTGATGGTGCTGAACAGATTTAATTGGTGTGCGTTTTCATGTACCTTCCACTTCAGTGATCACTTAATTCTAACTTGAATATTCAGGGTTATAGCTCATTTACAAATTCTTTTTTTTTAATTTTGCTAACACACAATCTGTATTTCTCTGTTGGGAATATTTTGAAGGATGAGTTCAGAGGGGTGAAGTTTTTAAACAATATTAGCTCCATTGTGTTATCCATAAATTAGTGGCCAATTGAACGAAACCTGCTACCAAATTAAATCACTTTGCTCACTAGATTCACTGACCCAGTTGTTGGTCAAGACTCCGGTCACAGACAGAGGGATCCAGGACACCGAGTGTCAACTGCAAAGACACGAAGTTATATCGGTTAATATGAACATTCTCAACCATCGTGACTATTTCAGTGTTGCCACAGGGCGTTGCCAAGAAATAGTTCCTTCTCACAAACATCTCCACTATTTGTTACCCAGGTCTACGGGGAAGTTTAAGCTCAGTCTGTCTGGCTGGATTTGAGGACATTGTGCAAACCATAGATTTGTGTGTCCTTTCACTTTGGATATCTGAGACTGCTCAAAATTATTGTAGGTTCGAAATGTCAGAGAATGTTTTATATATTGATATGCTAGGCTTGTGTTCCATCATCTGAGATTAAGAATGGGGGCCACTCCATTCCTGAATGCTTTGGTACAAATTATAACCTATTTGGAGTGGAAGAAGATGTAGATTGGATGGTTATTATAACATTGGTTCTCAAGGAGATCCATTATCCTGAACATTGATTTATATGTAGGCAGACTTTTACATGAGGGACGTTTAGTCCCATTCTACTCACTTTGCATTTGAAACTGTAAGGCTACGTACAGATTCAATGCAATATTTAAGTTTGCTGATGACAGCACTGTTGTTGCAAGAATAGAAAGTGGTGATGAATCGGCATATAGGAGAGAGATTGAATAGTGCCTCAACAACCTCCTCTCACTGAATGTCAGTAAAATCAAAGAGTTGACCATGGACTACAGGAGAAGGAATCCAGAATTCCATGTGCAGACAACATCGGGATCAGAGGCAAAGAGGGACAGAAAATTTAAATTCCTCTGCATTATCATTTCAGAGCATCTGTCCTGCGTCCAGTATGTAAATGTCATTACAAAGAAGACACAGCAGTTGCTAAGGTTTGGCAATTTATCTAGGCTCTGATGAACTTCCATAGATGTATGGTGGGTACTGACTGTGTGCACCAGAGCCTGGTATGGCAACACCATTGCCCTCCAGTGGAAATTCCGACAAAAATAGTGGATAAAGCCCAGTCCACCACACCTGCCCACATGGCGTATGCTTGGCGCCCGGTTCAGATATGGCCCAAGTGCAGAGTGAGAGACACTGAAGCAAGTCAATAGTTGACAGACTTTAGGGCAATGTTAAAGGGAAAAGAAAACAATAAATACTAAGCCAAACAGGGTCGCTAACTAAAACTCTCAAATCAATAAAGAAGCCTACACTGCGGCAGTAAAGGAAAACCACCAAACAGCAGTAGTCTTCAGTCAGTTGACTCGACTGGCAAGGTGGTATGCAGGCAGCAAAGCATTGCTGTGTCCAATTCTCAAGAATGACGACAATGACAAGTATGGAGTTAAATACGATCACAATGAAATAATAATTAACAGATACGCAGATATTCACAAGCGTAATTGCTGTATCTATTGTGATGCCTAATCCGTGGTTGTGACAATGGTTACAAGGAGTACTGTTACAGGACAGCAGCAACAGTTATCAGGGACACCAGCATCCACTCCATGCTCTCTTCTCACTGCTGCCATCAGGAAGGAGGTACAGGAGCCTCAAGTCCCAGACCACCAGGTCAGGAACAATTATTACCCTCAGCTCTCAGTCTCTTGAATCAGAGCGGATTACATAATTCACCCCAAAACTGAACTGATTTCATGACCAATTAACAACTTATGGATTCCCATTTAAAGACTCTACAAATCATATTCTCAATGTTTATTGCTTACTTATTTATTTACAATGTGTTTTTTTATTTGCACAGTTTGTTGTCTTCTGCACATTAGTCCTTTACCTGGATTTGTTTTGTTACGTACCCCGTAACTGGGTCACTTACCAGCAAAATAGAGAGGTCCGTTGAAGTTTGATGGTACTATTTTTAACAGTAGTTATAACATAACCATATAACTATATAACAATCACAGCACGGAAACAGGCCATCTCGGCCCTCCTAGTCCGTGCTGAACTCTTAATCTCACCTAGTCCCACCTACCCGCACTCAGCCCATAACCCTCCACTCCTTTCCTGTCCATATACCTATCCAATTTTACCTTAAATGACACAACTGAACTGGCCTCTACTACTTCTCCAGGAAGCTCATTCCACACAGCTATCACTCTCTGAGTCAAGAAATACCCCCTCGTGTTTCCCTTACACTTCTGCCCCCCAACTCTCAAATCATGTCCTCTCGTTTGAATCTCCCCTACTCTCAATGCAAACAGCCTATTCACATCAACTCTATCTATTCCTCTCAAAATTATAAATACCTCGATCAAATCCCCCCTCAACCTTCTACGCTCCAATGAATAGAGACCTAACTTGTTCAACCTTTCTCTGTAACTTAAGTGCTGAAACCCAGATAACATCCTAGTAAATCGTCTCTGCACTCTCTCTAATTTATTGATATCTTTCCTATAATTTGGTGACCAGAACTGCACACAATATTCCAAATTTGGCCTTACCAATGCCTTGTACAATTTTATCATTACATCCCAACTTCTGTACTCAATGCTTTGATTTATAAAGGCCAGCGTTCCAAAAGCCTTCTTCACCACCCTATCTACATGATACTCCACCTTCAGGGAACTATGCACTGTTATTCCTAGATCTCTCTGTTCCTCTGCATTCCTCAATGCCCTACCATTTACCCTGTATGTTCTATTTGGATTATTCCTGCCAAAATGTAGAAACTCACACTTCTCAGCATTAAACTCCATCTGCCAACATTCAGCCCATTCTTCTAACCGGCATAAATCTCCCTGCAAGCTTTGAAAACCCACCTCATTATCCGCAACACCTCCTACCTTAGTATCATCGGCATACTTACTAATCCAATTGACCACCCCATCATCCAGATCATTTATGTATATTACAAACAACATTGGGCCCAAAACAGATCGCTGAGGCACCCCGCTAGTCACCGGCCTCCATCCCGATAAACAATTATCCACCACTACTCTCTGGCATCTCCCATCTAGCCACTGTTGAATCCATTTTATTACTCCAGCATTAATACCTAACGACTGAACCTTCTTAACTAACCTTCCATGTGGAACTTTGTCAAAGGCTTTGCTGAAGTCCATATAGACTACATCCACTGCCTTACCCTCGTCAACATTCCTCATAACTTCTTCAAAAAATTCAATGAGGTTTGTCAAACATGACCTTCCACGCACAAATCCATGCTGGCTACTCCTAATCAGATCCTGTCTCTCCAGATAATTATTAATACTATCTCTAAGAATACTTTCCATTAATTTACCCACCACTGATGTCAAACTGACAGGTCTATAATTGCTAGGCTTACTTCTAGAACCCTTTTTAAACAATGGAACCACATGAGCAATACGCCAATCCTCCGGCACAATCCCCGTTTCTAATGACATCTTAAAGATCTCCGTCAGAGCTCCTGCTATTTCTACACAAACTTCCCTCAAGATCCTGGGGAATATCCTGTCAGGACCTGGAGATTTATCCACTTTTAAATTTCTTAAAAGCGCCAGTACTTCCACCTCTTTAATTGTCATCGGTTCCATAACTTCCTTACTTGTTTCCCACACCTTACTCAATTCAATATCCTTCTCCTTAGTGAATACCGAAGAGAAGAAATCGTTCAAAATCTCTCCCATCTCCCTCGGCTCCACACATAGCTGACCACTCTGATTCTCTAAGGGGCGAATTTTATCCCTCACTATCCTCTTGCTTTTAATATAACTGTAGAAACCTTTCGGATTTACTTTCACCTTATTTGCCAAACCAACCTCGTATCTTCTTTTAGCTTTTCTAATCTCTTTCTTAAGATTCCTTTTACATTCTTTATATTCCTCGAGCAATTCCTTTACTCCATGCTGCCTATATCTATTGTAGACATAATAATTGTGTATTATTGATAAAAATACACAAAAATAACATCGATGCAAACATACAGATCATTTCTGTCTTCGATACTAAATCTAAAAGCGCGGGTATAATAATAATCAATAAGAAATAGCTCTATCGTTGTCTAGGGGTTAATGTATTGTCCGAAAGAAATATAAAAATCACTCAAGTTCATGCAGGCTGCAGCTTTTGGTTGGAGTCAAGAGAGAGAGTTTAAAACTTGCCCATTCCTTTTATGATGTCAATCCTTCGAGAGTCATTGGGGCTGGTTTCTCCTTTCTTTTAGCTAAAGCCGTTCTTCCGTGGTAAGGCACACCAATTCTGAGGCAAATGGAAAAGGACGCACGTGAGCTTTCCACCGGCTGTCACTGGTACGCTGTTACAGGATTTCTAGCGTTTCTTCTGCTGCGTCTGAAGGGGCTGTTCCCCAAACCCTCTTTTATCCTGACTCACAGGGTCTCAGATGTCAATCAGGTCGGGATGATGCAATCCCTCAACCAACCCCCTCTGATCATTCCCTGACTGCTTCCATGAAGTACAGTACTCAATACACAATTCCATCTCCAAGAGACAATGGCCGTTTTCCGTGGCTTTGTATCGCTGAGGGCCGGAACGTTCCAAACATCTCTCTCTCTCTCATTTCCTGGGTTTCCTGACCTGAATTAATAGCGATCTTGCGATTCTCAAAAAGGAGGGGCTACTTTGGACCCTTCGGCCCCTCAGAGTTGGGCACAGGCGTAACAGTTTGTTAATGTTTCCATTCTGTTTAACTGAATCTCAGGATAGGATGTGCTGACATACAGTAAGTTTACTTTGAGAAGAAATCCACTTTGAAAAATGAACTTTGGACATGTCCTGTGGAGAATAGAGAGAAGGGATAGCATAAGAACATAAGAACAGAAGATATCAGAGTGGGGTTAGGCTATCTGGCCCATTGAGTCTGCTCCATTTTCCCTCTCAGGTCCAATCTCCTGCCTTCAACCTGGATCCCTTCATGCCCTGACATATCAGGATCTTCTGCCAGAAATAGACATAAAGACTCGGCCTCCATAGCTGCCTGTGGCAAACATTTCCACAGATTCACCACTCTCTAGCTAAAGATTGTTTTCCTCATCTCTGACCTAAGGCTGAGCCTGTGTCTTCTGGATGTAGAATCTCCTACCAAAAGAAAAATCCCCTCCGCATTGACTCTATCAAGGCCTTTCAACGTTCAATGGACTTCAATTAGGTCACTCCAACCCCCATTTTTCTGAATCTAGTGAATACAGGACCAGAGACATCAAATGCTCTTCAAATGACAAACTGTTCAAACCTGGAATCATTTTGGACAACTTCCTTTGAACCTTCTCCTGTTTCAGCACATCATTTCTAAGATGAGGAGACCAAACTTCTCACAATACTCCAGTGAGACCTTGCCACTACTTCATAAAGTCTCGACATCTACCCTTTCTTTTATATTCCAGTCCTCTTGAAATGAAGGCTAACATCATATTTGCATTCCTCACCAGAGACTCAATATCTCAGGAATTCTGCACAGGCACTCCCAAGACCCTTTGCACATCAGCTTTTTGAGTTTACTCTCCATTTAGGAAATAGTCAACCCTTTCATTTCTTCTATCAAAGTACATGAGCATAGACTTTTTGACATTATATTCCATCTACCACTTCTTTGTCCAGTCTCTCTGCAACTGTGGCCATCTTCTACAGGACACTATCACGAAACACATCTTTGCCTTCTCACCAGCAGTCTACCTGCCTCCCACCCTCCCTGATCCCGCTCTCTACCTTCTACAGTGATTGATCCCTCTGCAGCTCTCTTGTTCATTCATCTCTCCCCACTAATCATCCTCTTGGCTCCTAACACTGCAGATAGCAGAAGTACTGAACTTGCCCATTCACATTCTCCTTCAGGGCCCCAAACAGTCCTTCCAGGTGCGACAACACTTCACCTTTCAATCTGTTGAGGTTGCCTGCTGTATCCGGTATTCCCAATGCAGCCTCCTCTACATTGATGAGACCTGTATGGATCAGGGGAACCACTTTGTGAAGCACCTGCGCTGCTTTTTCATAAAGTGTAAACTGCTGGTGGTCAATGATTTCAATTCCTATTCCCATTCCCCTTCTCACATGTCCATCCACCATCTGTGACTTCACCTGCTGCCCCAATAAGGCCACTTTCAACATGCAGGAGCAGCACCTCATATTCCGTCTAGGGATCCTCCAAACTGATGGCCTGAAAATTGATTTCTCCGTCTGAAAAATGTTTCCACTACCCATTTCCTCTTCTTCATTTCCCCAATTTGGTCTCTCACCTCTTCTCACCTGCCTAACATATCCTTCTTGTGCACTGATAGGAGCACTGCTTTAAACTGCACATAATTCAATGCATGTAGCTTTACAGATAAGGCAGCTGGACTGAGGACATTGATTGCCATTAGGGATAGTGATGTTGTGGCCATCATAAATGCTGTGAACAGAATTAGGGAATTAAGAACTGGAGGAGATAGGTTTCAGGATAGGTTTAATTGAAACATGAGTGGCAATGTTTCCCCCAGAGGCAGGTCTGTTTCTACAGTAAATCTCCAGAAGCAATGGTTGGAGCAGTTTCCACCCAGTGCAAATGGTTCTTTTATCTCATCAGTGGCAGACCCTAGTTATTATGGATGGGCAACAACATCTCCTCACCATTAACATGGGTGCATCATGGGCCTGAATGCTTAGCCTCCTACGCTACTCACTTTATATTTATGATCATGTAGTGAGGAACAGCTCCAATGTGATAATAAAATTTACAGATGACACTGTTGTTGGCTGAATCACAACACTAAGCACTGTTTGAACCACACATATGTTGATGCATGTAGCTTGACAGCAAAGCCAGACAGGCTGAGGACATTGACTGCCACGAGGAACAGAGATGTTCTGCCCATAACACATGTAGGGAAAGGAGGTGCAGAAGGCCATTAGCTTTAAATTCCTTAGCATTAGTGTATCAGAGGATCTGTCTTGGGACCGGCACGTACAGTAAGTGCCATCACAAAATAGGCAGAACAGTATCTCTACTTGCTTTGAAGTTCGCATAGATTTAGCATGTCACCAAAACCTTTGACAAACTTCTGCAGAGAAACAGTGTAGAATTTCCTGACTGGTTGCTTCACTACCTGGGATGGAAACACCAATACTCAGGAATGGAAAAGTCTGGAGAAAGTGGGAAATAGAGCACAGTCCATCAGTGGAAAAGTCCCTGCCAACAATACTGATTACAGGGAGCACAGCCACAAGGAAACAGCATCGATCATCGAAGTCCCTCACCACGCTGAAGACGCTCTCTTCACATTCTCTAATTGGGGTGGAGGTAGAGAAGCCCAAAGTCCCACACCACCAGTTTCAAGAACAGTTATAATCAGAAAAACATCCAGCTCACGAGCTGGTGTGGATAACTGCATTCACCACTACTCTGCAGAGATTCTATGACCTGCAGACTCACTAGGAAGGATTCTTTACAACCCATGTATTATGTTAATTGCAGAGCTTGTCTTGTTTTATACTTTGGTTGCTTGACTATCTGAGTGTAACTTTTGTAAAATATGATTTCATTTCATTCTTACATTTAAATGTTTGCAAGAAAAGAAATATAAGTAAAAAAAAATTATTGGTAAAAAAAAATCAGCTGATGAACAAGGATTCAGAGGTTACACCACAGAACTCCCCACAGAATTACAGAGCTGGAGTGCATCAGGATCACTGATCCAATTCACACTCAGGGTCAGGTTTATCACCAGTCTCCCATATGATGTGATTTTTTTTTTTGTTTTCCAACAAAAAGCCCATATTGTATTACGTATTGGTATAAATCACAAAAGAAATGAAATCATATTTGTATAAATTACAAAATAAATAAATAGTTTGAAGATAGGAATGAGCAGACAGTGGCTGCCATTCACAGACCATTGAGAAATCAGGTGACAGAGGGGAAGGATCTGTTCCTGAATCATTTGACTATGGGTCTTCAGATTCCTGTACCTCCTCCCTGATGGTAGTGATTAGAAGAGGACAAGTCACAGCTGGCAATCCCTCCTTCTTGAAGCGTTGACTCTTCAAAATGTTCTCCATGAGAGGGAGGGTTGTGCCCATGAAGGAGCTAGCTCATTCGACAATCGTCTACAATCTCTTGTGATCCTATTCTTTGGAACCCTGATATCAGGCTCTGAATCAAGCAATCAGAAAGCTCTCCACCGTACTTCTAATAAACATGCTTTGCAGAAAATATGAAAGTCACAAAACAATTATACAAATGCTGGAGATCCAAAACAAAAACAGCATCATCAATGGAAAGGGGGCAGATTTCATTGCTTGTGTTGAAAACTCTTTGCTAAGACAGAAATTGGTTTTAAGTTGCAATGGTTGTTATAGAGGGCTGAAAAATAATAATCAAAAAAAGTTGAATCTCTCTGATAAGAGTGGGGCCAGGCTTGAAATGCCAAAAAGCTGTGGAAAAAGCCAGGAAGCAGATGGAATACAGTGTTGGGAAAAGTATGATAAAAGGATCAATAGTGCGGACTATTATCTACATGGGGAGAAGTTTCAAAGCTCAGATGCACAGGGGGACTTAGGAGTCCTTGTGCAAGACTCCCAGAAGGTGAATTTACAGGTTGAGTAAATTCAATGTTGGAATTTATTTCGGGGGGGGGGGGGAAGGGATATAAAAGCAAGGAGAAAATGCAGAGCAACCTGAAAGATTAATTCTATCAATTTGAACTAACACGTGTCTATTTCCCACTTCTTTACAAAGAGAATCGACCCGAAAGATTAATTCTATCAGCTCTGCTTTCTTCTAACGATTTCATTTCTTTAATTTTTGATTTTAGACATCAGTAGTTTATATTTTGATTTTCATGTTCTCGACAAAAGGTCTTCCGGTCGGATACGGGCTGAAGGATATTTGTGAGGTGTAATCTGCACATTCCAATCTTTCAGCCAATATCTGTTTCAAAAGAATAATTTTCTATTAATCTGCCATACAAAGCAAATGAATGGGGAATGACGCTCCGGATTTGCCGGCTGTTGTGGGGCTGAAGAAGCCCTCGCCTGGGTCGGAGCTCGAAATTCCGACTTGCTAACTGTTTGTGTTGTGAACCGCCACGGGAACTAGAGCACGCAGTGCAATGCTAGTGTACAGCAGCTCACCCTGCACACTATAACTCCAGAAATCTACTACGTGATGATTCAGAAGTCAAGACTACTTCACCCACTAGCTTTCCACACACAATTCCTGCGCGGCAGTTTAGTTCACCCGAGTCTACCTTCTAACACTTCCGGTTAACTAATCGAGAAACCAGATTTATGTGACATTTTCAAACTGCAGCATCAATGGAAAGTTTGTGACATAAATAAAATAATAAAAGTAAATTAAAAGTGTACTGGCGAATTGTGCTGGTCTGCTTTGACCAAAGTACCTCAGTTCACTGGGTGATACGCAAATTATTTTTCACATTCTCAATGTAATAAAATGGTTGCAGATGTACATTGTATGGTCGTTGTAATCTTCCATTTTAAGTTGATATTTCTCCCCAGTAACTGAGGTTAGAAAATGCTGGTCACTCTGTGGAGAGTATTTCTCACCTTGGGCGTTGCCATTCAAATTCCCAGCCAATTGTCTCCTCAACCACGATTTCTCAAAGGTGATGGGATGAACAAAGGAGGCCAATTGCCTCTCAGCAGGTAAAAAAACACAGCTATTGTCACCTATTCTGAGGGAAATTAAGATGTGCTAATGGCAAAGGCGACCTCGTGGTGAGGGATGGTAAAAATATTAGTGACTCAGTGCATTCAATCAGTGTCCGAGTTCGAAGGGAAGAGTAGGGACAGGACTTTTCATCACCCAAACGAGTAAGTACAGAAACTTTCTTTTCAAGATTATTGGCTAATTTCAGGAGGTGAGATTTGTAAATGCTAAATGAGAGAGACCTGTAATTTCTCCTGAACTCTAGCATTTTCCGTTGCCGTGTTTAGGAGACAGGCCCCTGCTAACTCACACTGAAGCTCAGGATTCGTCCGCATCCCTCGCGACGGCCCGATCAGGCAGGGCTGCTCCCTCCTGTCGCGTAACCTTGTCTTGAATTTCCTCCAACTGGGAATTCCTCTTCTTTCCTTTCTCAATACTGTACCAACTTTTTCCCAAACGAGCGGGGTTATTCAACGACTGATTACTGATGATGCTGAACTGTTTTACTGACTGTATTGTGCGTATATATTCTTCTCTTTAATTTAATACCATCAGGTAAATTTAATTCGAGTTCTCATGATTTCATGTCTAGATGCAAGGAGGGCCGAATGAAAACGATTTAAGATGAGACTATACCATACTTTTATTTTTATAAATTCAGAAAAAGAATGACAAAGTGGACGAAACTTTAATCAGCCTCACTGAAGTTCACATGCCGGATAACGTTTTGCTCTGTAATGCCATGATTCTGCAATTATTTTGAGGTGAATCTGAGCTGAGTTATTGAGAGTTCTGTGCGGTTTTTGTTTCATTTTTTGGCATGCTGTGTTCTTGGTGGAAGATTCAGTGTTTGTCACAAGTTTCGAAGGGAAAACGTCCACTGCATGTTTACTGCAACATTCACATTCACATAGACCTTTCACATAGAGGAATCAGTCATCCTGGTCTGTTTCTGGTGATTATGTGTTGTGGAGGAATTTTTAAGGGTGAGATAACTAACGGTCTTATTAAAGCGTTTGATTGCCTTGTCCATGTTGGTCGATAATGGAGTCACCAGGTTGAGAGGGGTAAATGCTGCGCACTGGATTCTTATTGCAATAAACATTTTCAAGTAGAATTTGTTTCTGAATAATCAGGATTGTTGTTACATTTCTGGTGAATCTATCTTGTGGAAGAGCACTGCACTCTCTTGCTTGTTCGTGCTTTTTTACTTCCAGACAGCGGCCTCCTAAACAGCAGCATTTTCCGTTGTAATCTCTGGGTCATGCTGCCATGTTTAGGAATCCACACACAAGCCATACCATGATTCTGCATGATGTCCTTACAACTGATGTTTCATGTGTAGCCTGACGTTTTGCTGAGGAATGCAGTATTGCTGGTATATTTCTGGTGATTGTGTGCTGTGGATGAACACTGCACACTGTGGGTCGGTCCTTGCCTCTTAACTTTCCAGCCGGCGGTCTCCTGAACAGCAGCATTTTCCATTCTATTCATTTGGTCGTGTTGCCATGTTCAGGAATCCGCTATCTGGCTACACACATGGAAGGTCAAGATTCAGTATTGGTGCTATTTTCTGGTAGAGGAGCACTGTGCCCTCTCATTTGTTCTTCGCTCTTATCTATCCTGCCAGTGAAATCTGCCCACAGTGGAATCTGTCATCCTGGTATATTTCTGGTGAAAATGCCCGGTAGGGCAACACGGCACACAGTAGGTTGGTTCTTGCCTCTTAACTTATATATTCTTCATACCATGAGCACAAAAAGTTTGTGTTTTCATCTTGTGGGAATAATTTGATGAAGAAGTTCAAAAGGCGCTGAACGTCTCAATTTGCATATTCTAATATTTCAAAGTAATTTTCTCATGTGGGATATGGATCATGGAAGATTCATTTCTAAATTCAACTTAATTTTGTGAAGAACGGGAGAATGCTTTTCTATTTCTGCTCAAATTTTGTTTCTGTACGATGGTAGAGCCTTTGCATTTGGCCGTCTCACTAAACTACCCAGTCAGCTGTCTCCTGAACATGGGCATTTTCTGTTGAATTCATTAGTTAGTGCAACCATGTTTAGGAGATGGCTGTCTGGCTACTCACATCCTTCTTGGGATGTAACAGACATCAGAGCAACAATCCCTGCAAACAGAGAAAGACTTGCCATGGAAAATTTCTTGCATTTCTCCTATTCACCCTCTCTTACTCTGAAATTTATCTTTGATGTTGGACACTGACTCACAGGTTTCTTGGTACTGAAAAACACAACAATGTTGTCAAATGTCAGTAATGAAAGTGGTGTTATCGCCCACATTTAGATATTATTGCGGAAAATCAGTGTTAACAGAAGAAAATGGGTATTCAAAATTTGGACTTTTTAATTTCCAGACTATTAGCATTAAACCTTCTTACTCTGAGCACAAAAAAATTGTGCTTCTGTCTTGTGGGAATAGTTTCAAGAAGGACTTCAGAATAGTCTGCCCAAGTTTGACTGCACATATACCAATTTTTCAAAGTAATACCATGAAGAACATGTCAGCAGATTGGTTAATTCTCAGGAAAATCACTTTTTGGGAACATTCTCAAATTTGTCACGTTGTAGATAATGTTACAATGGAGGATAGTTGTGTCTCTGGCTTTGCCCTTGTCCATTGAACTTTCCAGCCAGCGGTATCCTGAACAGCAACATTTTCCGTTGTATTCACTGGTAAGTGCTGCCATGTTCAGGAATCAGCTCTGTGGCTACTCTCGATCAAGCTCATGGTTCCAGCTGACATCCTTGCAATGGCCAGTTATTATGTAGGCAGAGGTTTTGCTCATGAATGCAGTACGTGCTATCATTTAGAGATGAATCGGAACGGACATGTTGGGTGTGATCTAATGTTTATATATCATGTGTAGCTTTGATGGAAGATTTAATCTGAATTCTCTCATTATTCTTCGGCATTACTGAAGTTGGTCGATGTCAAATGAACAAGTTGCATTCCTCGCATGAGGTACTACTTCCGAGAACCTGTTGCACGATCATTGCTAATCGAGAAACACTAATATTTGGACATCTTAACTTCCAGGCTCGCAATGTTAATACTTCATATTTTGACACAAAAGAATTGACTCTAGCACCTTTTGGGAATAATTTGAAGAAGGAGTTCAGTCGTTTCAGCTAAAATTTCACCATGCACATTTCAGCATTTCAAGCTAATGGACTCATCAAGGATTTCTAGACACAAAGGTTAATTTTGAGGAAAATCATTTTCATGAACATTCATTAAACATTGGTAAAGGTGTCATTCATATTTCTGTGGAGGATAGTTGTGCTTCTGCACACTGCCTTGTGCAATGAACTCTCCAGCCAGCGGTATCCTGAACTGCAGCATTTTTCCGTTGTATTCACAGGTAAGTGCTGCCATGTTCAGGAATCCACTCTCTGGTTACTCTCGTTGAAGCTATAATTGCTGCAGGCATTCATGCTGCTGCCAGTACGTGTACGCAGACATTTTGTTCATGATTGTAGAGCATGTATGATGATGAAGGGGTAAAAATGTATTGCATTGGTGTGTGTGATCTGATGTTTCTCTATCATGCCTAGGCTTGATGAAACGTCTAACTTGAACCCTCTGATTTTCATTCGGAATCATGGCATGATGGACCAAGTCGAATGAACAGCATGTATTTGCTGTTGTTAAACTATCCCTTCAGTCACCTGTTGTACGATCAACGCCCAACCAGCAATGAGGGTATTTAGTTATTTGCACTTCACAATTTACAGCCTCCGAGTATGTGTTTCAATGCACGTGATTCTGAAAGGAAGAGTATATTGTCTGGTTTTCCCTTTGTTGTCTTGGTAGTAACTGCAGTGACTGTCATCAGTTTGGATTGGAAAGAAAATGTGGACGGCATGGATCATGCAGCATTCATTTTAAAATTCATCTTCTTTTCCTGAAGAACGAGAAAATGCTCATCTATTTATGCTGTGCGTCTTTTTTGCTGTACGATAGTGGAGCTCTTGCGTTCGGCCATCTTCTCCAAACTTTCCAGTCAGCTGCCTCCTGAACATGGGCATTTTCCGTTGAATTAATTAGAAAGTGCTGCCACGTTTAGGAGATGGCTGTCTGGCTACTCACGTCCATATCTGGATACAACAGATATTAAAGCAACAATTGAATCTAACAAAGCAAGAATTCTCAGACAATTTCTTGCATTTCTCCTTTTGCACCCTCTCTTTCTCTGAAATTTATCTTTGATATTGGACACTGGCTCGCAGGTTTCTCTGTATTGAAACGCACAACAAAGTTGTCAAAAGGCTGAGCCGCTAATGAAAGTGGAGTTTTATCCTCACATTCAGCTGTTATTGCAGACTCAACAGATTGTATTAGCGAATGTTGTTGGCTGTACTTCAATCTAACTTCAGTAATTTTCATTAGAGCTCATACTAATATTATATCTTCATAGTTTGATAGCAACAATTGGTGTTTCTGAGTTGTGGGAATAACTTGAAGTTCTTAGGAAGCATCCTTTCTTATTTTCACCCTGCATATTGTAACGTGTCAAACCAATAAATGCATGAAGTAGATGTAGACAGATTGATTAATTTTAAGGGAAATCATTTTCCTGAACATTCTTAAAGCACTGTTCATCTTCTGCGAAAAGTTTGAAGAAGCTGGTTAGAAGTGTCTGAGCAGATTTCAATTTGTATATGCTCACATTTGAAAGTTATTGCCTCATGAAAAGTACATAGATTAACTGGTTAATTTTCAAGAACATCACTTTTCCTGAATATTCATTAAACATTGGTCAATTTGTTATCAGAATTTCTGTCGAGGATAGTTGTGCCCCTGTTTTGGCCTTCCCAATGAACATTCCAGCCAGCGGTATTCTGCACAGCAGCATTTTTTCCGTTGTATTCACTAGTCAGTGCTGCCATGTTGAGGAATCCGCTGTCTGGCTACTCTCGTTCAAGCTCATGATTGTGGCAGGGATTCTTGGAATGGCCAGTTCATGTCGTCAGCGAATTTGATCATGAATTCTTTTCAAGGGCGATCACTTAGAGATGTATTTGAACCTTATTGTTGGATGTGATCAGAGGCAGAGTCACTGATGAAAGAGGGGATTTCGATGTCATTTAACATTTATTGCTGACCATCCACAGATTCTTTTGGTGCATGTTGTCAGCTGTATTTCAATCCAATTTGACTAATTCTCATCAGAAGTCATCCAAGTCTTAATTCTTCATAATTTTGCAATGAACAGTTCCAACCCAGCAACGTGGATATTGAATTATTTGCACTTTTCAATTTCCTGCCCATTAATGTGTGCTTCAATGCTTTGGCTTAGTGAAAGGAAGAGACTATTAAAGAGCTTTCCCCATTTGTTGTCTTGATAGAAAATGAAGTGGCTGTCTTTAGTTCAGATTGTGGAAATAATGTGGACTGCCTAGCAACATTCAACATGCAATATTCACTTTAATTCAAATTATTTATTTGAAGAATGAGAAAATGCTCGTCTAATTCTGCTGTAAGCTTTTTGTGTAAGATAGTCATGCCTTTGCTTTCGGACTTTTCTCTAAACTTTCCAGACAGCTGTCTCCTGAACAGGCATTTTCTCCAAGCATTTTCTGTTGAATTCATTAATAAGTGTTGCCATGTATATGAGATGGCTCTCTGGCTACTCACGTCCATCTCAGGTTATAACAGACATCAGAGCAACAATCCCATCAAGCAATGGAGGAAGTGTGACACACAATTTCTTGCATTTCTCCTTTTGGACTATCTCTTTCTCTGAAATATCTCTTCGATATTGGACACTGGCTCACAGGTTTCTTGGTATTGACCCTTCACTGATATAGCCTTCACTATCATTGTAATGTGCTGTTAATGTCAGTCAGCTCCATCGTTGAGGCACCAGTTAGATAAATCTTTATTTCAAAACCAACTACAGTATTGACCTTATTTTCCAGATTTGCATATTAGCTTGTGTATAAAGTAGACAGCAGGGATGCAGGATCTATGTCAAACTTGAGCAACAAAGGACCTCAAGTGTGCTATAGGCCAAATGCAGGCAAATGGCTCTGGATTAGATAGGAATCTTGGCCAATTTTACTAGAAGAGCCTTGTTTCTACCCTGTTCGAAGCTATTACTTGATGATGGAAGCATTGAGGAGCAGAGATTTAGAGTGTCGGGCACACTAATTAGTATCTTTAATTTCTAATTCAGACATCTGAGGTACCACCTGCTTCATGCAGGCTTCAGTTTTACCAGTGCTCAAGTAGAACATGGTCAGCTGTCTCAATAACTATCGTCCAGCATCATTTACATCCGCTGTGATGAACTTGTTTGAAAGGTTGGTGACTGAGGAAAGACTTGGATCCATTCTAATTTGTTTAGCATCACACAGGCCAAACAGGTCAGGAACAATTATTACCCTCAACGAGCAGTCTCTTGAATCAGAGCGGATTATATAATTCACCCCAAAACTGAACTGATTTCATGACCAATTAATAACTTATGGATTCACATTTAAAGACTCTACAGATCATATTCTTAATGCGTATTGCTTACTTATTTATTATTGGTGTAAATTTTTTTCTTTTGCACAGGTTGTTGTCTTCTGTATGTTAGTTGTTTATTTGGATTTGTTTGTTAATGTTTCCATTCTGTGTAACTGAATCTCAGGATAGGATATGCTGACACATGTATGTTTACTTTGAGAAGAAATATACTTTGAAAAAATGAACTTTGAACATGTGCTGGAGAGGTCTAGAGAGTTAGGATAGCATAAGACCATAAGAACAGAAGATATCAGAGTGGGGTTAGGCTATCTGGCCCATTGAGTCTGCTCCATTTTCCCTCTCAGGTCCAATCTCCTGCCTCCTCCCTGTATCCCTTCATGCCCTGACAAATCAGGATCTTCTGCCAGAAATAGACATAAAGACTTGGTCTCCATAGCTGCCTGTGACAAACATTTCCACAGATTCACCACTCTCTAGCTAAAGATTTTCTTCCTCATCTCTGTTCTAAGGCTGAGCCTGTGTCTTCTGGACGTAGAATCTCCCACTAAAGGAAATATCCCCTCCATATTGACCCTATAAATGCCTTTCACCTTCAATTAGGTCACCCTCCATTTTTCTGAATCTAGTGAATACAGGACCAGAGACATCAAACGCTCTTCAAATGACAAACTGTTCAAACCTGGAATCATTTTTGACAACTTCCTTTGAACCTTCTCCAGTTTCAGCACATCATTTCTAAGATGAGGAGACCAAACTTCTCACAATACTCCAGTGAGACCTTGCCACTACTTCATAAAGTCTCAACATCAACCCTTGCTTTTATATTCCAGTCCTCTTGAAATGAAGGCTAACATCACATTTGCCTTCCTCACCAGAGACTCAATATCTCAGGAATTCTGCACAAGCACTCCCAAGACCCTTTGCACATCAGATTTTTGAGTTTTCTCTCCACTTAGGAGATAGTCAACCCTTTCATTTCTTCTATCAAAGTACATGAGCATACACTTCTTGACATTGTATTCCATCTACCACTTCTTTGTCCAGTCTCTCCACAACTGTGGCCATCTTCTACAGGACACTAACACGAAACACATCTTTGCCTTCTCACCAGCAGTCTACCTGCCTCCCACCCTCCCTGATCCCGCTCTCTACCTTCTACAGTGATTGATCCCTCTGTAGCTCTCTTGTTCATTCATCTCTCCCCACTAATCATCCTCTTGGCTCCTAACACTGCAGACAGCAGAAGTACTGAACTTGCCCATTCACATTCTCCTTCAGGGCCCCAAACAGTCCTTCCAGGTGAGACAACACTTCACCTTTCAATCCTTTGAGGTTGCCTGCCGTATCCGGTATTCCCAATTCAGCCTCTTCTACATTGATGAGACCTACATAGATCGGGAGTGGGGGGAGGGTTTGCTTTGTGAAGCACCTGTGCTCCTTTTCCAGAAAGTGTAAATTACTGGTGGCAACCATTTCAATTCCTATTCCCATTCCCGTTCTCACATGTCCATCCACCATCTGCGACCTCATCTGCTGCCACAATGAGGCCACTCTGAAAGTGCAGGAGCAACACATCATATTCTATCTAGGTAGCCTTCAAATTGATGGCATGAAAGTTGATTTCTCTTTCTGAAAATGTTTCCACACCCCCTTTCCTCTTCTTCATTTCCGCAATCTGACCCCTTACCTCTTCTCACCTGCCTATCACATCCTTAATGTGTCCCTCCAACTTCCCTTTTTGCCATCATCCACTCTCCTTTCATAGCAGATTCCTTCTTCTCCTGTTCTTTGCATGTTCCACCTATTACCTCCCAGCTATTTCCTTCTCCCACCTTCTATCTTATCTTCCTTCTCCTCCTGCACCTTCTTCTTCTGGCATCTTCTCCCTTCCTTTCCAGTCCTGAAGAAGAGTCTTCTCCCAAAAGCATCAACTCAATTCCATTGATGCTGCCTGATCTGACCTGCCAAGATCCTGTAGCGATTTCACTGATCTCAACTGGGGTAGAGGTGACCTATACACTGGTTGAAGTTAAACAGGTGTGGTATCAAAATCCGAGTGTGGAAGTTTGTTTGTGCCACCATGGAGGGTTTAAACTAGACTGGCAAGGTGTGGAACATAAGAGAATGATGACTTGAGAACACAATGGTGCGTGCAGCAACCAAATCGTGTAAGCCAAGTGATCATGTTAAAGTAAAAGGACAGATAGAAGGACTGCTTAAAACTGCACATATTTCAATGCATGTAGCTTTACAGATAAGGCAGACAGACTGAGGGCATTGATTGCCATTAGGGATAGGGATGTTGCGGCCATCATAGAAACATAAATGTTGTGAACAGAATTAGGGAACTGAGAACTGGAGGAGATAAGATTAAGGATAGGTTTAATTGAAACATGAGTGACAATGCTTCCACAGAGGTTGGTCTGTTTTGATAATAAATCTCCAGAGGCAATGGCTCGAGCAGTTTCCACCCAGTGCAAGTGGATCTTTTATTTTCATCAGTGGCAGACCCCAGTTATTATGGATGGGCAACAACATCTCCTTGCCGTTAACATGGGTGCGTCATGGGCCTGAATGCGTAGCCTCCTATGCTACTCACTTTATATTTATGATCATGTAGTGAAGTACAGCTCCAATGCGATAATTAAATTTACTGATGACACTGTGGTTGGCTGAATCACAGCACTAAGCACTGTTTGAACCACACATATGTTGATGCATGTAGATTGACAGCGAAGCCAGACAGACTGAGGACATTGACTGCCACGAGGGACAGAGATGTTCTGCCCATAACACATGTAGGGAAAGGAGGTGGAGAGCTTTAAATTCCTTAGCATTAGTGTATCAGAGGATCTGTCTTGGGACCGGCACGTACAGTAAGTGCCATCACAAAATAGGCAGAACAGTATCTCTACTTGCTTTGAAGTTTGCATAGATTTAGCATGTCACCAAAACCTTTGACAAACTTCTGCAGAGAAACAGCGTAGAATTTCCTGACTGGTTGCATCACAACCTGGGATGGAAACACCAATACTCAGGAATGGAAAAGTCTGGAGAAAGTGGAAAATAGAGCATAGTCCATCAGTGGAAAAGTCCCTGCCAACTATACTGATTACAGGGAGCACAGCCACAAGGAAACAGCATCGATCATCGAAGTCCCTCACCACCCTGAAGACGCTCTCTTCGCATTCTCTAATTGGGGTGGAAGTAGAGAAGCCCAAAGTCCCACACCACCAGTTTCAAGAACAGTTATAATCAGGAAAACATCCAGCTCATGAGCTGGTGTGGCTAACTGCATTCACCACTACTCTGCAGAGATTCTATGACCTGCAGACTCACTAGGAAGGATTCTTTACAACCCATGTATTATGTTAATTGCAGAGCTTGTCTTGTTTTATACTTTGGTTGCTTGTCTATCTGAGTGTAACTTTTGTAAAATATGATTTCATTTCATTCTTACATTTAAATGTTTGCAAGAAAAGAAATATAAGTAAAAAAAATTATTGGTAAAAAAAATATCAGCTGATGAACAAGGATTCAGAGGTTACACCACAGAACTCCCTACAGAATTACAGAGCTGGAGTGCATCAGGAGCACTGATCCAATTCACACTCAGGGTCAAGTCTCTGATATGTTTTTGTTTTCCAACAACAAATCCAAATTGTATTACATATTGGTATAAAATAAATAAATAGCTTGAAAACAGGAATGACCAAGCAGCGCTGACGTTCACAGACCATTGAGAAATCTGGTGACAGAGGGGAAGGATCTGTTCCTGAATCATTTGACTATGGGTCTTCAGATTCCTGTACCTCCTCCCTGATGGTAGTGATGAGAAGAGGACATGTTGCAGCGGGCAATCCCTCCTTCTTGAAGCATTGCCTCTTCAAAATGTTCTCCATGAGAGGGAGGGTTGTGCCCAAGATGGAGTTAGTTCAGTCTACAATCTCTTGTGATCCTGTTCATTGGAACCCCGACATCAGGCTCTGATTCAATTAGTCAGAAAGCTCTCCACCATAATCAAATAAACACGCTTTGCAGAAAATATGAAAATGCTGCAGTTCCAAAACAAAAACAGCATCATCAATGGAAAGGGGGCAGAGTTCATTGCTTGTGTTGAAAACTCTTTGCTATGGCAGAAATTGGTTTTAAGCAGTGGGTGTTATAGAGGGTTGAGAAATAATATTCAAAAAAAGCTGAATCTCTATAATGAGAGTGGGGCCAGGCTTTAAATGCTGAAAATCTATGGATAAAGCCAGGTAGCAGATGGAATACAGTGTTGGGAAATGTATGATAAAAGGATCAATAGTGCGGACTATTATCTAAATGGGGAGAAGTTTGTCCTCGTGCAAGACTCCCAGAAGGTGAATTTACAGGTTGAGTAAATTCAATGTTGGCATTTATTTCAAGGGGAAAAAATATAAAAGCAAGGAGAAAATGCTGAGCATTTTTAAGACATTTTTAAGACTGCAGTGGGAATATTGTCAATGGTTTCAGGCGCCATATCTCAGGAAGGATGTGTTATCACTGGAGAGATTCCAGAGGAAATTCACGAGGATGATCCAGGAATAAAGTAGTTAACATATGAAGAGGGTGTGGCAACTTTGAGCCTGTACTCGCAGGAATTTGGAAGAATGGGGGGGGGGGGGGGTGGAATGGTGTTGAAAGGACTAGTTAGGGTAGATGTGGAGAGAATATGGATATACAGAACTCGTAGGGACAGCCTTAAAATTGAGGGGCGACCTTTTAGAACAGAGGTAAGAAGGATATTCTTTTAGCCAGAGAGTAGTAAATCTGCAATTCTTTGTCCTGCATATATTTAAGGTTGAATTTGATAGTTTTCTGATACAGCGAGAAGAAAATTGAATGGGTTTCAGTGGGATGCTGAGTCAGCCATGATGGAATGACGAAGCAAACTAGATGGGCTGAATGGCCGAATTCTGTCCCTTTGTCTTATTGTCTAAAGCTAATTGCAGTGCTCTAGTATGGAGTAAATCTATCAATGGTGCAGAGAGTAGTTGATGGAAGTGAATGTCGCCCGGTGAAGGAGTCAGGAAGATCCCTTCAGAATGCGGAAAGGTTTCAGTCTGATGGAGAAATCTCATCGCTGTCTCCAACCCGCTCTAAGATGCATTTCACAGCTCCTTACAGATTAATTTGTTTCTGCCGACTAGCTCTAATTGCCCCACTAACCCATCAAATAGCTTCTTCTACAGTTTATCACCATTTCAACGCTGGCCGCACTTTT